>NC_082639.1:109211102-109517352 GCF_028023285.1 Balaenoptera ricei
AGCCCTCCAACCAACCCCCAAGTACCTCCCTCCAGATACCCTCTCACGGATATTAATAACCAAATTTCCCTCCTCAGCCGGGTATAATCTCCCTGCATACAGCTATGACCCACCCCTCCCAGCAAAATACATCAGACCTTCCTCTGCCACCCAGTTTCTCTTGCTCCAACCTCCCCTACCTTGCTTCTCGGAACTTCTTGAGGAGACTGGGCCGGTCCTGGTTGCGGCGGCGGCGGAACCAGCGCTCTACCTGGCGGCCAGAGAGCCCGCTCTGCCGTGACAGAAGCTCTACCTCTGCCTGAGTGTAGTGAAGAAGCCCATTACACTCCACTTCAGAACTCAGCAGCACCCCACCCTCTGCCAGTAATGACCCAAGTTGCCCCCACTGCCTTCCCATCTCTTCCGCCACCAGAGCTGGCATCCCAACCCTATCTCCTCCTCACTCCCCACCAGAACTCTTAACTCCCAGAACAGGGTCTGCAGCTTATACCTGTTTGGGCTGCTTGCCACTGGTCAGGTAGAAATGCTCCAAAGTGGGGTTGAGAGGTGCCCGCAGCCGAGTTTTCTCTTTTACATTCAGGAGGGCAGCCAGTGGTGTAGCCACGTAACTGGGGAAGGGATATGAGTGAGGACCGTCGGGATCTCTTGAAGCACCTCAGTCTCCTCGTAGCCCCTAAGCTAGGGGGCTGGCGGGGTGGGACTGCAAGCTCAGACAACTTTATCCTGGGCCTCAGTTTCCCGGCAACCCCCTCTCTGGCTGCCTTGGGCTGCCCATAGCTGACAAAGCTGCCTGTGTTCACTAGCGACCAGGCGGGTGGAGGGTGAGAACAAATAACCATTGAAGGAAAGGGCCTGGGGGTGCTGAGCCCTCAGAAAGACAATGCTGCCTTCAGTGGGGGGCACACAGTAGGCAGGGACCTGGGTGGTGAGAACACCAGGGTCCAGGACCAATTAAACAGCAAGAGACAAACTTGAAGTACAAGAAACTGTGTGGCTGGCAGCCAGGGAAGGCACAGGGGTATGTTGGTATGCTCACAGCTCAAAGAAGTATCGAATGATGAGGAAGAGCAAGGCCAGGGGTAGAGTGATATAGAGGTCTGAGGCTTTGGCGTAGACACGTCCATCTCGGTCTTCTAGATCAGCCCAGGTTAAGTTCACAGGGAGCCACAGCCGTTCCCACCAGAAGTAGTCATATAAGGTCTGGAGCATCCTGAGTGAGGAAGGGGAAGGTAGAGGGCATCAAAGCAGGCAGCAGTGCAAGAAGAGACAGATGAAAATTTTCAGTGTTAACAGAAAGAGCAGGGGCAAAGACTCAAGCCCTGGGTTTTGGTCCTGGCCGTGTGGACAAATCAGTTTCCCCATCCGAAATATGGTGGCTTTCCAGTTCTAACATTTACTATGCACATCAACCAAAGGTGATGCTAACACCCCGTAGAAGTCCTGATTCCCTAGACTTAAGAATCTTGGGGTCTCTCCATCATTTTGCTATCCTCATGTGGAGGACAGGCGGGATCTGGCCCTAGAAGCTGTAGCCAACAATCTTAACTAAAGTCAGAGGCATCCTCCCTTCCCCGCACTCTCCAGCCTCCCCCTAGTGCCCCCAAGCAACCCATAACTGGAAGCTTCCTTGCCAGGGAAGCCCAAGAAAGGATTGCAGGGTTGGGGCAAACCCTTCCTCCTCCTTCCCTATAACCCACTGAGGCGGCAGGTCTTAGGGAAAATTAAGAGGCCTGAGTAAAGCAAAATTATGCTCCCAAAGAATGCTGAGCTCCAGGACAATCAATGGACATCAAAATATTGCACACAAGATTAATACCCCATGCCAAGCCATCCAGTTCCTAAACATAAGGCAGAAGAGCCCTATCTGAAGCCTATCCTCAGAAACAAAATGAAGACAAGGCTTCAGGGAGTCAGGAATTGGGGGACAGAGAGTCGAGACAGCAGACTAAGACAGCTGGTAGAATTAGGAGCTATTTCTTATTAAGGCTCATCTAGAAAATAAAATACTAGTCTGCGTGGGGAACACCCATCACAAATACCCTCAGCTAGGAAAGAGCTGCTGCTTTCCCCCGCCTCCCCCCTTTCCTCCACTGAAAGAGAAAGGATCTACAGGGTGTTAGTGACTACTTGAATACCTGAATGAATAAGGGAATGATCTGGGGCCCAAGCGGGGACAGCAGCTGCTTGGAGCTGAGAGAAGCAGCTAGATGATCCTGAAGAGACAGTGATGCTGGGACCACACAACACCTGGCAGTCCTGGGACTCAGCAGTGAACCCAGTAGGATGACAAGGGCAAATCTGCCAGGCTCCCGACCCCTCATCCTCCCAGGAGGGAGGCTCGGTGGGTGGTATCCAGGCTGGCCTTGAGACTAAAAGCTGACACAGAAGGAAGGTGTCAGGGAGGAAAGAGAGTTGGGAGATTGTTCTCTGCTGTGAACTGGAGACCAATTGGTGCTGCTCTCCAGCTGAAGGCTGATCATATCACAGCTGAGCTGGGCTGCTCCTCTGACGGCTCCGCCCCCACCCACCACAGAAGCACTTGCGAAATCCCTCTCAGCCTGTCACGGGTCTGTATTCCAGCTCAAGGACTTTACCCTCTTGTCCCCACTCCTGGTCACTGCTCTCTCGTAGGTCAGCACCGACAGTAAAGGAGCTTCAGCTCCACCCGCCCCCAGCAACACACACACACACACACACACACACACACACACACACACATATTCCAGGCCTCAGCTCCTGAGGGTACTGCCCCTTCCCCCTCCACCTCAGCCAGAAGAAATACTTAATTAGTTAAAGAGATGGAAGTCTTTTGAACTGAACAAAATTAAAACACAATTATCCACAGTAGAACTCTCCCCACGCAACCAGGCGTGCGCACACACACCCTTCTCCTGGAGAGAAGTTGTAAAAAATTTAGTCGAGAAGGGACAAGGCAGAATGCCTAGATGTGGTGGCACACCTCTGGCTCTTCTTTTCCAACTTTTTTGCTTAGCTTGATTGGAGGTGAGGAAATAGACCTGCCCCAGTCACCTACCTCACTGCTATATCTCTTGGAGCCCAACTTCTCCTGCATTGAGGTTTAAAGCCAAGGGCACTGTCAGGCCTAGAAATTGGGTCCCATCCCTGACCCGGTTTTCGGTCAGTGGAAACCGGCAGGGAAGTTTCTCTCATCACAGATATTTTGAGGATTAAAGATTCAGAGGGCTGGCTGGGGTCCTGGAGGGTATGAGTGGAGCCCCTCTCACTGATTCCTGGGGTCCAGGAATGTCTTATGCCAGTCTGATCCCTACAAAGAAGGTGAGGAGCTGGGGAAGTAGGCAGAGGGTCAGAGAGAGGTCAAGGGCAAGCACCTGGACAAGATCTCAACCCCAGCACAAGACAGCACCTGTCCCCTTCCTGCTCCAAGCAAGGAGAGTGGAAGATGGTGTGAGCAGGAGGGCATGATGTGTCAGGAGTTCAGAGAGGCAAATTCTGAACGAGGGCTCTCTCACACGTGGGTTTCAGGCTGTCTGTGACCATAGCCCTCCCTTGCCACCCAGTACTTCCATTAGCAGAGGAGCAACTGCCCCAGCCCTGCCCGTCACCCCCCAGGGCCTAGCCCAGCAGGGAGAGGCACCAGATTCAGCAGGGTCAGGACTTCTGACTCCATGTGAGGGGGAAGGGAAGACAACAGGGGCTCCCAGCCGGCCTCATTTACACTTCCCCACAGAACCAATCAGTCTGCTCCCAGTGGCATCCCTGGCACACCCAGCCAAGTAAAGGGATCCCACAAACAAAAAGCTGGGTCAAGAAAAGGGGATGTTCCCTCAGGATAGGGAGACAACCCTGCTTTTCTGGGTCACGTTACTTAATCTCCTGGTGGAGAAAATCACACCTATAGATATTTTTCCACTTACAGAATTTACTCCCACACACACGACAAGACAATAGGGTGTGTGTGTATCTCTCTGTCTCTCTCTCTCTCACAGACACACATTCTGCCCCAGAGACCCAGACACCATTTTCTGAGGCACAGGCTGGAGAGGGGCCAGCAGAGCGGGGATTTCGTGGGCACTGGATTACCAGCAACTTGAACAGGGCTCCGCCCAGCCCCCAACTTTTGCCCCAACTCTGACTGACCTATCCCAGACCCTCACCAATGGATGAAAAGGGGCAGAAAGTCCCCATGGGGGCTTGTAGACCCAGCTGGCTAGGAGGGCAGAAGTTTGAGTCTGGGACGAAGGGATCTCACAGACTCAATGTGATAACGGTCCCAGCAGCTCTCAGGTTGGAGGAATAATTGAGGAAAATATAACAGGATCAGTAAGTAAGGGAAGAGAGAGTGACAAAGAGAGGGTCCCACAGACTCCCAGCTTCCACTGAAGCCTGAGGGACTACAAAAAAGAAGTGAAAGAGGACCTGAATAGTCCTCCTTGTTGAAAACTTTTTCAGGGAGCGACAGCAGGTCATGAACTAGAAGGCAGTGAGCAATGGATGAAGCCAAGAAGAGGTGTGTCATTGCTCCAGGCTGCAGTATAGGTCCCAAAATTTTCGTTTTTCTGGGCTGCCCCACCAGAGGCCCCAACACACCCAAATACTGCATGAGACTACAGCCCCCAGGGGCAGGTGGAAGAGGAAGATGGGGGGTGGGAGGGGGTGTGTGCAGAAGGCACAGTAAAGGATCAGCCAGCCTGTGGCTAGTGACAGGGGAAAGTGGCCCTCCTTCCCAGGGGGAAAGCTGGCCAGAGGCCCCAGTGAAGGGAGTGGATTGTGGGGTATCACGGCAGACAAGGAACTCTCTCTCTTCAAAACAGAGGGTGTGCAGGTCACTGTATGGTCAGGGCCAGGCCCAGCGGGAGGAGGCTGCAGACAAGCCCTTACCCTTAGGAGTCCCATCACAAGCACTGTGAGCCACCCACATCGGGCCCAGTCACCTCGACTCTGGTACGGGACAGCAACCCTTCCAACACAGATGTGGGAGGGAGTGATTGCCTGCTGGAAGCCTTCCCTGATTCAATTCTCTGGAAAGAGGGGCTCAATCCATTGCTCAGGATCCTCAGAACCCCATGCTTCCTGGACCTGGCTACTCAGGTGACAGACCAGATTTTGATGCCAAGAACCTGGCTTGGGAAGTGAACCCCTAAGCTGAGACCAAAGACTATCATCACACACATGCAATTAACCTACTCACCAGAGAGCTTCCGGGCCAAAAATTAGCCAGGAGGTGAGGCCCAGAAAACCAGTTTCACCAGCAGCTCCCACGGACCGCAGCCCCACACACCCCATAACGGTATAAGAGCCTTAGCCTTGGGGGGCCGGGATAGACACTCAGAGCCGCACCTTCCTGTTTCCCGTTAAGCACATGGACGCTCTGACCTCCCTCCCGGAGTGGGCACAGTGAACCGGTAAGAAAAAGCAAGACCCTCCACTCTCCTCCCACTCTATAGCCACGGGACCCTCCGGGCCAGGGGCCACGCCGCGGGCCCGCAGCCAGGCAGGGGGCTCTCATGCAAGTGGTCACCGGAGCTGCCTACTCCGCGACAAAGGGGCGCCTGGGGCTCGGCTGTCCGCGAGCAGCCCCGCGTCCCCACCTCCCGGCCCCTACCTGTTGCCCAGGAGGGCTCCTCCGGGCTCGGGGCGGCGCGCCCGGGGACGCCCAGGCGCACGGCCAGCCTGCCCTCGGACGGCGCTGGGGGCCCGGCCGCTCCCGCGAGGCGCTCCGGCCCGCCCTCCCCCAGGCCCGCCGCCATGAGCGCGCCCGGCAGAGGCCCCGAGCCAGCTGCGGCGCCCCGCGCCCGGGCCCCTCTCCCCTCCTCGGCCCGCTGCCTTCCCCGCCGGCCCTGTCCGTGGAGCCGCGTCCTCGCGGGCCCCCAGTTCTCCCAACTTTTTCCGCGCCGCGTCCCGCCCCACCCCTGCGCGCGGCGCCTCGGGGTCCCGGGAGGCCGTCCCGACTCACTCGGCGGCGGCGGCGGCGGCGGCGGCGGCGGCGGCGGCAGCGGCGTCGCGGAGCTGGCCGGGCCGGGAGCCGCTGCTCCGTCTCTCCTCTCGTCCGAGCTCCGTGCCCCCTCCGGACTGGCTCCGCTCACTCCTCTCCTCCCCCTTCCGCCCGCCCGCCTGCCAGCTCCCTCCCTCCTCCCCCTTCCGCCCGCCCGCCCGCCTGCCCGCTCCCTCCCTCCTCCCTCCTCCCTCCCTCCTCCCTCCTCCTCCCCCCGCCCGCCGAGCCTAGCCGAGCTGAGAGCGAGCCCAGGCAGCCCGGGAAAGAAAGGCCGCGAGCAACACAGGAGCCGGGAGACTGGGCGTGGGCCTGCGGCCCGGCGACGAAAGGGGAAAGGAGGGCGGGCGGCGGGACCGGGGCCTCGGCGCGGGACAGCCGCGCCCAGCCCCCGCCGCCTGCCACCGCCCCCTTCCCGGCCCGCGGCCCGGGGCGGGCGGCGGAGCCCGAGGCGAGGACCCGAGCCCTCGCGGCGCCCGGCCGGCGGCCTAGCCCAGTAGAATCACCGCACTGGGGGAGAAGTCCCCGATGAGGGCGGGCAGTGTGGGGACTCTCCCAGTCTCTCCGTTAGAGGTGCGCTGTAGTCCCGGGGCACCCTGGGACAGACCCGCGAGGTGCCCGGGGATCGGGGCGCGGAGCGGTCGGGCCGCTGCACCACTCCGCCCGCCCCCAACTGAGGTCCTCGACCTCCGCCCGGCTGCGGCCCCCAATTCTCTGCCCGACCGATTGCCACACTTCCCCCCCTCCAGCCCCACTGGGCAGCGGAGGGAGGGGGGCTCCCCGGCTCCCGGCCGGCACAGCCTCTGCGAATCCATCCCAAGTGCCGCGCGCCGAGGCCGAGCACCTCTCCAGGGCCGACCCAGGCTGCGGACCCTCGAGAATCGGCTGCCCTTCCCAGCGCAGAGCCTGCGACCCCTAGGGCGTCCCCCACCCAAGACCTGCCTTAAAACTCACAGCGTTTCCACCCAAGTGCTGTAAAACCTACCCCCAGTGGCACACATAACCTACAGTAGCAGACTCTGAAGGAGCCAAACCCCAACTTTTGTTGTGTAAAATGTATTTGAGTTTTAAATCTAGACCACGTTTATCCGTATTCAAGGTCATGTTTTAAAATGTTTTTCCCTTGGACTGGTAAAACTGATGTTTCATGAAGAGGCAACATGTTTATCCTAGAAAACTGGCCTTGATTCCTAATGAGGACAGAGTGTGACTAAGATGTGTTCGAGGGTTTGTTTAGAGAGAGAGCCCGCCTAGTAGAGGTAACTTATTTTTTTACCTTAATGAAATGGCGTTTTTATACTGTCACCGTTAGAACCTGTGACAGTAGCTTGTTTCATGGTTTACCTAGACAAGTTCAGGTGCTTTGACAGTTCTCTTAGGAAAGAATGTGACCTCCCACTAATCCAGTTTGAGAGCTTGGCCCTCGCTTAAGACGCTATCTGGAGAGGTAGAGAGGCAGAGGCTGACTGACTTACAAACTTTTCCTTTGCTCTTTGCAGTGGGACCCCCGGCCCAGGCCTACATTGGGGAAATGAGACTTGGTCCACCCCCTGGCCCCTGGCCCCTCGCCCCCTGAACCGGTACCCAGGGGACTCTCCAGCCTTTTTTCAGCCCCAGACTTGCCTGATTTTCCAGTTCCCAGCAACCCCTCCAGCCCTTAATTTCTTTGCCCCAGGCTGAACTTTATTAGCATATCATATCTTTCTACCCCCCCTTCCTTTGCCTTCCAATTCCTAAGTCCCCTCTATCTGTCTTGAGTGCCCTTCCCAGATTCCCTTTTCCAGCAGGGTTCCAGTGTCTCCTCTTAGGGCCCCAGCTAAACTTTGGGTACCCCTCTTCCCCCTCCCCATGTCTGTCCTACTTGGCTCCCCTCCTTTAGTTTCTGAACCCTTTTCTCGGGCGTTTTTCCTAGACTTTCCCAAGTCCTCACCAGACTTTTTAAATGATTCCTCAGAGAACTGAAGACCAGTTAACTTTCTTTTAAGATAGCAGTGGGAGGGGAAGTTTGGGGCAGAAGCTGAATAGACAAGGCCTGAAAAATAAAGATAAGAGGGTGTACCCCTCCCCCAGGAGACAAAGGAGAAGGTGGATGGAGAAAGGGAAACGGCCTCAGGCAGCATTAGAATGATGCTACCAGTTTAGAAACACACGCGCGCGCGCGCGCGCGCGCGCGCGCGCGCACACACACACACACACACACACACTCTCTCTCCCTCTCTCCCTCCCTCTCTCTCTCTCTCTCTCTCTCTCTCTCTCTCTCTGCCTGTTTTGGACCAAGAGATTTAGATCACTCTGACCCATCCCCCACCACCCTGGGCTGGCATGGCCACGCCCACAGTGCCCCAAGCTGCCCGCCTTGTTGTGACTCACTTCCTCTGTATGGGCTGCTGAGGTGTCCGGAGGCGAGGCTGAGGACACAACTAGGCCTTTGGCCTGGGATTTAGGTATCTGGGACAGGCAAAGACATGGACCCCAGTTGTGGAAAGTGGATCTTGGTCTTCCCAGGTCAGGCCGGCTCGTGCAACACAGAAACCTATTTGGATAAAAGAGTAGAGCATGGCTAGTACGTGAGCAGAGGGATTGAGGTGCCAGGAATTCTGGGGAGAAAAAGTTTTATAGCAAGAGGAAAAATGGCCAGGAGGAGTTTCTATGTATTCTGAAACCATGCAATGCAAAGTATTTGCAGAAAAGCAATATGGACTTAGAGTTGAACAAGTTTTCATGAGTCAACAGCTAAGACTCTGTATGTTACTTACTGCTTATCCTCCTGCATTCCACTAAGAGGGACCCCAAGTCAGCCATGCCCTTGTGAATGAAAAAATGTTGCCTGCCATATCAGTAAACAAAGGATGTTGCAGCCAGCAAGACATCACGTTTACAGGGACTTCCCTGGCGGTCCAGTGGCTAAGACTCTGAGCTCCCAATGCAGGCGGCCTGGGTTCGATCCCTGGCCAGGGAACTGGATCCCACGTACCGCAACGAAGATCCTGCATGCCTCAACTAAGACCCGACGCAGGCAAATAAATAAATAAATAATTTTTAAAAAGAGAAAAGGCATCACATTACAGCTGCCCTGACAGTGAATCCTGAGAGAACTCAGGACGGAAACGGGATGCCCACCATCAAGCTATCAGCCACTGCAGCCACACACACACCCCCAACAATGCACCCTGAGGAGACTCAGGATGGGAAAACACAGGATACTGGCCCCAGATAGCTGAGATACATATCAGAGGAATGATTTCAGTGAGCCCAGACTTTTGCATCTTTCCATACATAGAAAAGTGCTAAATTCATTAACTTGACATGTCTTATTTTCTTTAATGAACAGTAATCTTTTGATATTCTTTTTTTTTTAAATAAATTTAATTAATTATTTATTTATTTGTCTGCGTTGGGTCTTCGTTGCGGTGCGCAGGCTTCTCATTGTGGTGGCTTCTCTTGTTGCGCAGCACGGGCTCTAGGCACGCGGGCTTCAGTAGTTGCGCCACGCAGGCTCAGTAGCTGTGGCTCGCAGGCTCTAGAGCGCAGCCTCAGTAGTTGTGGCGCACGGGCTTAGTTGCTCCGAAGCATGTGGGATCTTCCCAGACCACGGCTCGAACCCATGTCCCCTGCATTGGCAGGAGGATTCTTAACCACTGCGCCACCAGGGAAGTCCCTCTTTTGATATTCTGACTGCCTGGTTCTTGTTACAAAACTCCTATATATCCTGCTCCTCCCTCACCTCTTCAGAGCAGTCCCCCAGAGCTGTCTGAGAGGCTGCGTCCCAGGCTTAAGCCTTCAGTATTGTCTGCCAAATAAAACATAATTCTCAACTTTTATGTTGTGCGTTTTTTTTCAGTCGACACCCTCATCTGAGTGATGAGGAAAACACTGAAAAGTTAGGAGACCTGGATTCTGGTTCTAACACTACGGGCTCTGGAAGTCACTCAGCTTCCTTGAGTCAGTAACAAGAGGGTGGTAGACCAGGTCATCCCTAAGATCTCCTCCAACTCTGAAATTCTAAAATTTAGAGCACGTGGGTGGAGGGTGATTTAGTAAATCTGAAAACAACCTCAATCTGGCCCTGGAGTTGAACAAAACAAAACCCAGGGACAAAAGGAGTGAGATTCCACCAGCTTCAGGCGAGCATTTGTGAACACATCACACACACACTCCTAGGCAACTGGGACCACTCTTCTGCCTCCAAATTCAGGATTCAGCCTTGCAGGTCAGCCAGCAGTACCTTGCAGAGGTTTGGACTGCGGAAACAGGAGCCCTCTCTCGCCCTTCATTTCCCCCTTAGCCTACTTGGAACGTGCGCCCAAAAGAGATTCTGAAGGGTGCAGAAAACCAAAGGCACAGGGACCCTGGCTGTGGAGCCGCTGTACTACGGTAACCCAGCCTAGAAGTCTCCTGCATGTGTCCTGAGGTCTGTCTCAGCAGGGTTGCTTGCGTAGATGTCTACCTGAGGCTCTTCCCCGACCCTGCCTGCCCACCAAGTTCACCTAGTAACCTGATGTCCTCGGGAGACTGCACTTCCCAACAAGTGGGCCAAGAGAGCCCCTGGATATCTGTGGGTGGAGCCAGAGCCTCAGAGACCTCAAGTGGCCGCCAGGGGTCTCGAGGCTCTCTCTCAGTGGGTTTCGATGGCCTCTTGTGGCCAGATTGGGGATTGGCAAGAAAGAAGTTGCAGAAGAGAGCCAAGGTTGGAATTCTTAGGGAGATGCTAATAACAGTTATCTCTATAAAATAACATAACAATATTAATTATTACATATTAGTTAACATTTTGACATGTGTACCTACCATTCTGTGCCCAGCACTCTTCTAAAGTGCTTTACATGTATTAATTTATTTAATTCTCACAATAGCCTATAATATAAACACTGTTATTATCTCCATTTTGACAAGGAGGAAACTGAGCACAGAAAGGTTAAGGTGGTTGCCAAGGTCACACAGCAGACCAGAATTCTAAGTCTAAGGAACCTGGCTTCAGAACCTTTGCTTTTAATCACCATGCTGAAACTGCATCCCATTTTTCAGGTTGCCAGGTAAAATATAGGATGCTCAGTTAAATTACAATTTCAGACAAACAACAAGTAACTTATTAGCATAGTATATCCTATGAAATATATGGGTCATACTTAATACTAACAAATTATGTGTTGTATTTACTAAATCAGGCAACCCTAATTTACAAGGCACTTTTCTCTGCCAAATGCCATCACACATATTACCTCATTTAATCCTCCCAGGAAGCCTATTCTCAGGTGCCCCAGGATTCCCCCTCCCCATCCCCACCCCCCCACACTTCATCTTCTCCCAATATTCCCTTTTTTTTTTTCAGGTAAAGAAAACAGAGGGACTTTCCTGGCGATCCAATGGTTAAGACTCTGCGGACCCAACGCAGGGGGCACAGGTTCGATCCCTGGTCAGGGAAGATCCCGCATGCCACGTGGCATGGCCAAAAAAAAGAAAAAGAAACAGAGACATGATAGAGACCTGAAGTGACTAGCTGAGGTTGCAGAACATAACAAGTGGCAGAGCTGGGACTGAACCCACATTCTCCAGCAAAAATTGGTGCGTGTTTTCCACTTTAACAGGAAAGAAAAGTGAGAAGCAGTGATTGCCACCGTGGAAATCTTCCTTTATAGCATCTCCTTGGGCCTGGTCTGCTCTGAGGAAGAGCTGCCGGTCCCTCCTCAGAAAACCAGTGAGGACCTTCCTAGGGTGGGAGAGCGACAGAGGAATGGAGACAGGTCTCTGGCTTCTGTGCCCAGCCCCCAGCAGACCTGTCTAGGGCAGCAGGAAGGAGACTGCTCCCAGACCCTAGGGAGTTGGCTGTGAGATTCGAGTACGTGTCTACTCAGGGGCCCCTGAGGCTCCCCAAGACTGTTTACCTGCTGCTCTGTGCACAGACAGCCTCCAGCCCAGCTGCTGGGGTTGCATCACCTGCAGCTAAAACAGCCCTGGCGGCCAAAAGGCAACACAAGGAATCTAAGACACAGGGACCCAGGGAGCCTCTTTCATCTCCCTGTTGCCTTTTGGAAGCATGGTGCTTCTGCCCACAGGGAACACCCTGTGCATTTTTCTCTCTTGACTCTGAGCTGCTCCTATCCCCGGAATACCTGTGCCCTTCCTTCCCTGAAGATTTACACAGTCCCCTCCCCCCGCCTCCTCACTCTACTACTCTCTTCCAATCACTCCCGCTCGCTACTGCTCTAATACCCCTCTGGGATGCAGGCTGGGGTGCCCTGCTGGTATGTGCCCCAACAGGTTTTTCCGTACCAGCCTCCAAATCAGCCTGGAGCCTGTCTGACCTGCACCCCGCCCCCCTTTCCAGGGAGCTGGAGTCAGAGGCAGAGCCAGGTCAGAAGCTGGACTTAGAGACTGGGCTTCTGTGGTCCCACCTGGCCCCGCCGGGACGGCAGTGCACAAAGCCTCCTGTGTCGGGGCTGAGCTGCTGAGAGGTCAGCGGAGTTCTCCGCATGGGTTAAGGCCAGTTCCTGGGAGGAGAGATGCTGGGTAGGGAGGTGTTGGCATGTGGGACCTTGTGCAGCCTGGTCCTCTCCCGCATTTGGGAGGGGCTGAGAGGATAGCTGGGCTGGTCTGCTGGAGACGTCCTCTGACCGGCTGTTCAGCTTGGGCTGCACACACACCCTCCCCTGTACAGGGGAGCTGTACACACAGGAGCTGGTGCCCATACACGGTGCGCTGCCGGGCTCTGAGGACACCCACTTCACCCCCAGCACCTCTGGTAAGCACTGGACCTGGGCTCTCATGCTGGGGCTCGGGGGGGAGGGAGGAACTTGTTGATCACTTGAGCGAGGGAGAAAGGAGTTTTCCTTTTCTAACATGAGTGCCTGCTTCCTTCTCCAGGCCCCCATGTACCCACAAGAACACATACTCATATCAGCTCAGAGACTGCACCTGCTGACCTAAAGATCCCAGCTGGAGACTCCGAGGGTGAAAGGCGCACAGTGGTGGAAGCTCTGTGGGCAGGGCGGGGGGCTTACTTGGAGGCTGGGGCTGAAGGTGGGGGAAGATGCTGTTACCTCCCGCCGCACATACTTAATCCCTCTGCCTCACCTCGCCTCCCTTACACTACCCCAGGAATACCCAGCCAGGCCATGGAAGGAAGGGAGGTGACCTCAAAAGGGGATCATCCACCTCAGACCAAGGGCTGGGGAGCCTTGGGACCAACCCTAGAGTCTGGGAGGGTTTGTTTGGTGCTAGTTCTAGCAGCACCCCTGATCAAACTTGCTTCCGGAAGGATGGTGAGTGGTGGGGAAGGTGGAGGCAAGCCCACTTGGGCTCCCAAACCTGCCAAGCAGGTTGTTCTTTTTTTCTGCAACAAGGGAAAAGAATGGGTAAAGGGAGTCCAGGCTCCCGGACCTGGGGTCATAAAGCGGCCCAGAAAGGCTGGGACGTTCCCCTGAATTGGCTCCTGTGTCCCTCCCCCCCAGGGCATCCAGTCGCACCATGTCTGTGACCAGCGGGAAGATGGGACTATCCCTGGCTCAGGAGATCTTCAGCCACCTAGGCCTTGCCAACACGGTAGGCGCTGCTGGGATTGTAGGAATCTTTTTTTTTATTACGTCAGCACAGGGGCTGGGGGGTGGGACGGGGAATAGGAAAGGGAGAGCTGGCCCTGAGGCCATGCCCAAGGCCTGGCCGGGGCACTGGGGAACGGGCAGACTCTGGTACCCCTGTGCTCTTACAGACTGCAGCTTGGGGCACCCTCAGAACCTTCTTGAGCTTCAGTATAGACAAGGATGTGCAGAGGCTGCTGAGGACCATTGCAGGCCAAGGTGAGCCCCTTCCCTCTGCACTTGGGCATATTACCTTTTAGAAACCAGTCTGTAGACCGAGGAGGAGCCCAGAAGGAGGAACTGACGATACTCAATAGAGTATCTCCTGGGCACGAGAGAGGAAGTTTCACACTGCTGCTGATGTAACAATCTCATATTATTTTGTAAACATAGAGCAGCTCTCTTTTCCTAGGTTTACAAACTGTCTTGTCAAGAGTAGAGGAGTGAGCTGTGGTTAGAGATAGGTTAGTTGACCCACCAGGGCACCAAAGCTAAAATTTTTGGCCCAATTAATGTCTAGGTGGCCAAATACAGATATGGATTCAGTTGCCAGAATGAGGATGGTGATAACACTAGAAAAAATAACAAAAGAGCCACCATTTCTTAGGGGCTCCTTTTGTGCCAGGGCCTATGCCGAGCACATTACACGTTTCAGTGAATCCTCACATCCACACTCACATCCTTGTTTTATAGATGAAAAAACTGAAGTACAGAGAGGTTAAATACCTTGCCCAAGGTCACACAGCTATTAAGTCACCTAGTCTCCTACAATACACATAATGATCCTATAGGACATGTAACTGCCATGTATCAATTCCTGGTCTATATCATAGGTGTTGGTCTATCCTATAAGCTATAGCATACTCTTGGCACCCAAGACCACCTTTCTCCACACTGGTCAGACTTTGTTCCGTGTTATCCAAACTTAAATTGGTGATCTTGGTTTGAGTAATTTCGTAAACAGAATCCGGTCATTGTGCTCGTTGAGCTAGGTCTCCTAGTACAACTGTCCCCAAAAACCTATAAATAAAAAAGCTCACCAAAAATTTGAAGATGGAATAGCTTTTTGTATACTGGTTGAGAAACCATCATGCCTGTTAACAGCTATTCAAGACAGTACATAGAAGCATTTATTTTATCATCCAGAGATTTCCATTTTGACAGTAGATTACTGTACTCATCCAATAAAGCCTGTACTATTATAATGAGTGAACACTAAGATTCATTTGAAGAGTTGTGGTTATCTAAATTCCTGTCATAAAAACAAACTTATACCACAGCAGTAAATGATTGTAAAGTATTTGGATTACAGGACCTAGACTCCTGGATGTAAATGCCGGATTTATCTTAGAAGTAGGAGTCAAAAAATAATACAGGCCTATTTTTCTGAACAAATTTTTAAAAAGGAAAAACTCAATCAAGACACTTCCAAACTATTCTTTTATGAGAGAAATGTGAAAACATAATTGTGATGAATATTTATTCAGAAAAATGACCTTTAAATGACAGCTGATTCAGGACAAATTCAGACCAATCTGAACCATAAAATGAAGGTTCATTATAAAGATCCTAGGGTAGTATGAGATGCCAAATATATTCTCAAGTAACAAGACAAGAATTATGTTTGATATAGGTTTGGTGTAGAGGGTACTTGTACACCATTGGGAATATTCAGTTAATGAGTGACTCCTACCCCAATTCTATAACTAAGGAGTAACAAGAGTTGGAAGAAGGGAAGAATGGATACTGGGAAGCATTTGGCAGTCTTCATCACAACATAAAACCAATGATACATGGAATTCAAAAGAGTAGCCATCAGGGAATTCCCTGGCGGTCCAGTAGTTAGGGCTCCGTGTTCTCACTGCTGAGGGCCTGGGTTCCATCCCTGGTCGGGGAACTAAAATCCCACAAGCCACAGCCAAAAAATTAATTAATTAATTAAATTTAATTTAAAGTGAAAAAAAAACAAAGAGTAGCCATCAGGCCCACTGACAATTAGGTAATGAATGAGTCCAAATAAAATATAGCATCCTGTATTCACTTCATCTTTTTTTTTTGGTTTCTTTGTGGGAGTTTATGATCTGTGGGGCTGCCCTAAGTGTAGGTTTCAGGCAGTTCTGGGAAGGGTCTCAGGAGTCAAGTGACTGAGAAAACTCTGAAAAAGAGGATAATAGGAAATGATGACAGCACCAGTGCACAGCTCATGACACAAACAGGTTTTTTGCAACCAAAAAAAAATTTTTTTTAACATTTCTTTCTTTTTTTAAAAAAAAAACATTTATTTATTTATTTGGCTGCACTGGGTCTTAGTTGCAGTATGCAGGATCTAGTTCCCTGACCAGGGATCGAACCTGGGCCCCCTGCATTGGGATTGTAGAGTCTTAGCCACTGGACCACCAGGGAAGTCCCCAAAATATTTTATTATAATCAGTTATAGCTCATGATTTGAATATGTACTATATCTCTATTATTTCTAAACTGAACCCTCCATTACCATCTTTAACCAAAAGGCAAGAGGCCTGGTGCAGGTATGAGAGAAGGACAATGATGCTGAATCCCAGGGGTCCAACCAGGAGAAACTGATGTATAAAGATGAGGATAATAAGACGACCCTGGTAGGTCAGGATCAGAACGGGAAGTCACATGACCCTGCTCCCTATCAGAGCCCCATCAACTCAGTTTAAGGACAGGGTGGGTGTATCCTCCTTGGACTTTCTCGAACTTGTAAGTTAAAAACAGTCTTTCTGGATTTCATGCTGTAAATCTTTTTTTTTTTTTTAAGATTTTTTTTTTTTTTTGCTGCATTGAGTCTTTGTTGCTGCATGCAGTCTTTCTCTGGTTGTGGGGAGCGGGAGCTACTCTTCATTGTGGTGCACGGGCTTCTCATTGCGGTGGCTTCTCTTGTTGCGGAGCGCGGGCTCTAGGCGTGCGGGCTTCAGTAGTTGTGGCATGTGGGCTCAGTAGTTGTGGCGCATGGGCTTAGTTGCTCTGCATGTGGGACCTTCCCGGACCAGGGCTCGAACCCGTGTCCCCTGCACTGGCAGGCGGATTCTTAACCACTGCGCCACTAGGGAAATTCCTCATGCTGTAAGTCTTTATAGGTAGCCAGTCTCCTCTATCTTTTCTTGAGTACCTGCCCTTGGAGCGAGGCTCTAAGCTAGTGGCAGGGCCAGGAAAGACATGGATGGAACAAGTAATATTCCAGTAATATTCCCCACAGCAACCGATCTTTCCTGCCACATCATCTCCTATGAGGATGGACAGATAACTTTTACCCTCACATAATGCATATTTCTCTTTTCCTTGACTCTCTCCTCACCAACACTCCCTAGAATAATTCACCATGCGGTCCAATCCCTACTCTGTGAGAATGTCACTACCACCACATCCACATTCTGTTTCTTCCTCCACCAGGAAACTGAGACAATTACCAAGTCCTGATGCGCATCCTTATTTCTCGAAGTGAGACTGATCTTTTAAGTATCCGAGTTGAGTTCAAAAAGAAATTTGGGAAGTCCCTCTACTCTTCCCTCCAGGTGAGACTTCGCTGGTTCTTAACCTGGAGCCCCGGAGCTTCACCCCTAACCTCCACACTGCGCACAGTGGAGCATAGTCACGTCCTGGAGAACTCATGGGTCCTTGGTGAATTTAGTGCAGGACTCCAGGCACCACACAAGCTCTGGGCCAGCACGAGGGAGAGGACAGAGTACCTGAGCCATAGTGGTGGTGGGTCTTTCTAATACTTGACTTTCTTGTCTGCAGAATGCAGTGAAAGGCAACTGCCGGTCAGCCCTACTAGCCCTGTGCAGGGCTGAAGACCTTTGAGGCCTCATCCCCACATGACCTTCAAGGATCTGAGATTCCCATGGATGGCTGAGCCTGCAGGAGACCAGCTGGGCCTCCAAATAAGATAACCCCTCACTTGAGCACCACATGTTCCAGCTTCTTGTGGAGTCTGGAACTCGAAGTTCCTCTTAAATCCCTTAATTTCCCTCATCTCAAAGTGATGTCTGCACCTGGGTCCCCTAGCTCTGTCTTGGGTATGCGATAATGGGATCTCTTTGATAGTTTCTGCTCTACTCATTCTTTCCGTATTCTGGCCAGCACATCTCACTGATATTTGGATTCTTTTGGCAAGCTTCACTGTCATTTGTGTTCCCTGATTGAAGTTTGGGTGGAGCAGGACATGGGCTGGGAGGAGGCCTTGAAGCTGGAGGTGCCTTTCATGTGCACTTGGATATTCAACAGGAGTCCTGTTTGAGGCTCTAGACTGCAGTTGTCAACAACCCCCCTCCCCTCGGTGTCTCCCCTCACCCCCATTAATCTCTCTTCCCCAGGAAATTTCAGGTAAAATAATTGAGAACCAGGAACCACAATGAGGTCAGAAATGGTTAGAGGTAGCAAAGGACCATCTGTATGACCTGAGAAGCAAGCAGAGGATCAAGCTACCCCTCCCCTGCATGGGAAGATTGGGTTAGCAGGGTGCACAATCCCCAAATTCATCTGTCCAAAGCAGGAACTTGGAAACCCACCTCCCAAATTATAGTACTACTTCCAAAAGAAGACCTATCGAAAACAGATAAAAAACAAAAAAGGAAAAAGCAGGCTTTGGCTCTCCCTGCTGCTTGTATTAGAAATGACAGGCCACCCCTTCACATCTTTTTACCTCCCCCTCCCCCTTTTTGCATTCCTCAACTGAGTCAAATACTTAACCCCATAGCTGCAGGGTAAGGCAAACAACAGACCTCAGGAAAGAAGTTTTATTTCCAAACCCCTAGGAAGGCATTACAAATAATGGAGATAGAAACCCAAAATTAAACCCTGAAACAAATGGATGGATACGGGTGGGCCTGCAGGAGCAGAAAGTAGGGGAGATGGGTTCTAGACAGGGACCTCACCCTGGAGCCTGAGTCTGTATATTAATGTGACTATTCTGGGGAAAGGGAGTTGGGAATCAGAAATCCTCACCCCACCAACCCCAATGTTGCCCGGGATGGTTGGGAGGAAGAGGAGGCAGCACGTGAGGGCAAAGACGTCACCAAGTCTGACCTTGGCATTTACTGCCTGCTCTGATCCCCAACGTCCCATAAATAAGTTACCCTGCATATCTCAAGTTGAGCTGGGGAGCAAGCAAAATAGCCCCAGCCTCTGAAAGCGGAGGCAAGGCAGCCTGGCACTGAGCGGGGCTACAGGAGGACACAGTCGGACTCTTGCTTCGGCCTTTGCCGACGCTCGGCAGCTGGGCGTCCAAATGCAGCTCCTCTCCCCTGTATCAGATTTAACAGTTGGTCACCCATCAACTGTGGAAGAGCCCAGGACAGAGACTCTAGATGGAAGCAGGGTCAGGATTGGGAGGGGCAGTGGGGAGAGAAAGACAGGAAGGGACCCAGGGGAGAGGGACAGACAGGAGAAAGGCCGTGAGGGAAACCGTGAAGAGACATGGCAGGAATAACAAGTGTCCGGACCAGGGGAAGCAGGAGTGGCACGCCAGGGATGTGGGAACGCTGGAGGGGCAGCGCTAAGGGCAGGGGGAGCAGACCCACCTGCGGTGACAGGGCCCGTGCTCCCGCGGGCTGGGCGGCTTGGTGCTGTTGGTACTCCTCTTGCTGAAGTTGTTGGGCCAGCTCCAGGTCGCTAAGACCCAATGTGCCTTGCGACGGCTGCTGCTGCAGGGACAAGGCGATCAGGTAGTCCTGGAGAGGGGAAAGGACAGGGGTGGTGAGGGAGGCTGGGGCGGGGGGATGTCCAGGCTGCGTTTAGGTTTCCAAACCAGCCTTTCCTGGGAGTTCCCTGGCAGTCCAGTGGTTAGGACTCTGAGCTTCCACTGGCAGGGGGCACGGGTTCAATCCCTGGTCAGGGAACTAAGATCCCACAAGCTGTGTGGCCAAAAAAATAAATAAATAAATAACGACAACAACAAAAGCAGCCTTTCCTCATCCTTCCAATTCTCCAGTTCCTTCTCCTCCAGAGCAACACAGACAGCCAAGTATTTTACCTCTGGTGCCAGAGAATACACACCAAGTGCTGAGATGGTCCGAAAGGTAACAGAGAGGAGAGGGGCATGGCTGTCATACGTCACAGTCTCTAGATAATAAGATGCAGGCAGCTCGCACCTGTGGCAAGAAGCTCTCTGAGGCGGACATGCTCTCTGCACCCTCCCCAGAGGCCCCACACACCTGGTCCACCTGCCGCTGCTTTTCTGGGGAGCCACTCCCACCTTCTGCTCCAGGTCCCTTGCCTAGGGAGTGACTTAGGTGAAAGTCAGAGTCACAGAAACAGCTGTCTCCGTCCACGTTGTGCAGGCTCTCCCACACCACTTGCTCCTCCTGTAGAAAGCCCTGGTCGGTGACCAGTAGGTACAAGTGACCCTGCAAAGAGGAGGACAAAGTGCATTGGTGGGACAGGTGACAGAGGCACCTATCTGAGATGCACAGAGACCATTGGAATCAATCGGTGTGCTAGCTGGAACGTGTCAGTGTGGGGATGGGGATCTTTTATAAATATGCGCGGCTGTGGGGAGAAGGAAGGGCTGTCTGAGTCGTGGTCAGCTGGATGTGAGTATGGTGGTTACTGTGGTCAAACATGGAGTCCTCGGGCTAAAGTCCCGCATACGACCCTGCTTCCTACCCTACTTCCCATGGTTCTCTGGGCTCGCCTGATGTTTATAAGGATAAATCCTTTGAGAACCAAAGACCTTTCCCTCTTCTACTCAATTCCTAGAGAGCTTAGACAATTTTTAGCTTTGGAAAACTATAGTATTGTTCAAAAATTCCACTGCCCCTTCCTGGGAGAGGATTTACACTTTCTTGTCCCACTGATGGCAGGCTTACTCCTTATGGCTCGCTCTGGCCAGTGAGATGTTAGCAGAACTGACATTGTCATTTCCAGGCAGAAGCACTAAAAGCACGCGTGCGGTGTGTTCCCCACCCCCGCACTTTCCCCTCCTATGTTCCAGATAAAGGCTGTTTTGTCAGCCTGGGCCCCAGAGTGAAGATGATGTGGGACAGAGCTGCAGCCAATCTGCAGCGGACGTGCAACATGAGTGAGAAATAAACCTTTGGGGACTCCCCTGGTGGTCCAGTGGGTAAGACTCCGTGCTCCCAATGCAGGGGGTTCGGGTTTGATCCCTGGTCGGGGAACTAGATCCCGAACACATGCCGCAACTAAGAGTCCGCATACCACAACTAAGAAGTCTGCATGCTGCAACGAAGATCCCGTGTGCCGCAACTAAGACCAGCACAGCCAAAATAAATAAATAAATAGATAGATAAATATTTTTTGAAAAAAGAAATAAACCTTTGTTGCGGTAAACCACAGGGATTCAGGGGTCATTTGTTATCACAGCTTAAGCTACTTTATCCTGACTGAAACACTGACCCAGAAGAAAAAGGCATGAGGGAATGACAGCACTCCAACCCCCCACCTCCTAAACCCTCATCACCTTGTGCTTAGTCATAGTGCTAAAGTGGTTGTTCCGGAAAAAGACGCTAAGTTCGCCCTCCTTGGCAGCTGTTGTTAGCTCACACAGACCATGGTAGGTCAGCTGTGCGGCGGTGGTCTCCAGGAACTGCTCTGCAATCAGGCCTGGCAGCAGGGCACAAGAAAGGGGGGGGGCGGGTGGCTTAAATGCAAAGTCCACGGTAGGATCATCCAGAGAGCCCCTGTCAAAGCCCTAGGGGTCAGTCCCACCTTGCGAAATCGCTTCCTTGAAGCCTGGCTGTATTCATTCATTCAACAGATTCTAACTGAGCAGCTACTTTTTGCCAGGCATCGCACTAGGTACCGGGGGATACGTCAGTGATCTAAATAGACAATTCCCCAAACTCCCTCTCATGGAGCTCACATTCTAGTGGGACATGATGGTGGGGAGACAGACAATAAATACTAAACCTAAGTAGCCATCATTCCCTCCACGTAAGATCCACAGAAGAGAAGGGAGGGAGGTCACCTTCTGTCACGAGGTTGGTGTCACTGGAGTGCTTGCAGGTGATGATCTTCTCTACCAGTTGGTTGTAACTCAGTTTCCCAACTGCACTCACAGCCTCAGGACTCTGCATGAGCAGCGGGGTGGGGTGGTATCAAAAAAATGGAGATCTTTTTCAGGAAGGAAATGAAGCAAGCCCACAAGGACGGCAACCCTACGACCAAAGCTTCCTGAAACTTTTGAGGTCTGAAGAATTGACCTATTTCCATATTGTTTGCTTGTATTTGAATGTTACCCCCCAAAAAGGTGAAAATTAAAGGAATTCTGCACTGGATCCAGCCTCTAAGCCCTAATCCCCTCCCAAGCCAATCTACTCCCTACCTCCCTAAACCCCTCCACACAAAATTTTGCTTCTCTCTCAGCTTGAGCTGACTGAGTCTCACTTGCGCCCCCTACCCTCACCTGTGGATCAACAAGCCAGCCATGGTACAGAGGTACGCCTAGTAGGTCAAAGACGCTGCACTCAGGTGTATACTCAAAATCAGAGACACCTGTGAATCGCACATTGACATCCAGACCTGTAGCCAGTTTAGGCAGCACTGTCATTGCATCGTCCACATTCTGGGGTAGAAAAGAAAATAATGGATAGATCAAATCAACACATTGTATATTTTAAACTTACACAGTGCTATAGGTAAACAACAAGGATATACTGTATAGCACATGGAATTATACCTAGTATCTTATAATAACCTATTATGGAATATAATGTGCAAAATACTGAATCACTACTCTGTACACCTGAAACTAACACAATATTATAAATCAACTATACTTCAATTTAAAAAACAAAATAAAATGGAAAAAAAGAACCTTACACAGTGTTATATGTCAATTAAATCCCAGTAAAACTGGAAAAAAAAAGAAAATGATGGATATTCTAGCCTCCCCTCCCCCCACTCTACTCCCACCTCCAGGAAAAAAAAAAAAATTTTTAATCTTGTTGCTTTTCTTCCCTGGTGTTCTCTTACAATGGAAATTCCTCCCTTGTCTCAACCCTTCTTTATCTTATGTAAATGAACATATTTTCTAGGGCAGAGATACACCCTCCCCCTCCTGCAGAAAGAAATTATGGTTCAAGGAACCCTCCTGAGAAGCATCAGAAAGGCCTCTCTTAATAGCCTGGGTGTCCCCTTATAAGCCTGCAAACCCCCATGTCCACAGACCTTTCGCCTCACCTGCTGAAAATTAAGCTGAAGTCCTTCTGACTTCTCCTGGGGCTTGATGGACAGAAGGCAGTCTCCTACAAGACAGGATTCCTTATCAGCTTACCCTGCCAACAGTCCCAAAAGCTGCTTCCTCTTCTTCAGGAGAATGGAGGTAATGTCACAGAACCACAGATTTTCAGAGATGCAAAGGGCCTTAGTTTCTCAGAGGAAGAAATGGGCCCACAAAGGTGAAGGGTACACGCAAGGTCACATGTGAAAGCTAAGGGAAGAATTAGGGTGACAACCCAGGACTCCTGACACCTTGACTTTTCATTTTCATTCCCCAGCCTTGCAGAGAAGCCCCACAGATCTTTACCTTCCCTGCCACATAAGATCCCCGAATGGGGAGCCCCTCAACACTCTGGATTTCTGGCTGAGTAGATAGCACTGGAAGCTTTTGGGTAATTGCTCTTCAAGGCCCCGTCACTCACCAAGATGGGCCATGAGCTCATCTGATGTGATCACTTCCTTCTGAGGTGGCAGCTTCACCTGGAGGCAAAGAGTGATCAAAGTGTTAGCCAGGTGTGTGCTTTCCTTCATGGAGCACTGAAGGAGGAACCCATAGAAAGGCAGGGGGAGGGCAGGGGTTGTCCAGCAGTCAGGTGTGGTGGAAAAGAAAGGCTTGCAACTGGAGCAAGGGAATGAATGTGGAAAACTGCAAGGCATTCCCATTTGCTAGACAGTAGAAGACAGAGGAGTAGGACAGATAATTGTTTTGTTTTGTTTTTACGAATATCTTATCTCATTTGTTCAAGCTGGAGAAATAGGAAGAATAATCTGGAAAGTTTGGTTTGAGAAAATCAGAATGATCAAGGTTTTCTGAGCCCCCATCCAAGCTCTCTCTTACCTTCCACTGAAGAAAAAGGATGTTCATGATGGCGATGAGAGGGCAAGGGCCGTTAGTGCTCTGGGTGATGATGGGTGTCCGTTCTCCCTTCCAGGGGATCCACTTTACACAGTAGAAGTCTAGCTCAGGTTGTCGGGACCTGGGGGACTGGGGAAGCTCTTGGGGCCAGGAGCAGGCCCCCACTGTCTCTACCTCAGGCTGTGTTCCCTGGGCTGGCCCTTGTTGGCTTGAGCTAGCATCAGGTGGAGGAGACTCGAGGTTATCCTGGCCCTGGGCCGGCAGCAAAGCTTCATCTACTGGCTCCTGTTCTCCAGCTGCCCCAGCAGCCTCTTCGGCATCCTTGTCCTGAGGGGGCTCATTGGGTTCTGACAGGACCTCGTGGTTTTCAGGGCTGACCACCTCTGCAGTCCTGGCCTCACCACGGACTGGATGCTCAGGCTGATTGTGTTCCATGGTCAGGAGGGGTCAACTGAGGGCCACCAAAGGACTTTACTGTCCTCAGGGACTGGCTTAATCTAGGCTTGATGTGCAAAAGAGAGAACGATCCAATAAGAAGGAAATCATTGGGCTGGAACGCAAACAGAGCCAGAAAAGTCTTGGAAAAGGAATGTAGTGCAAAAGGCTCGGTTAGCGTCTGTTAGCCACTCCTGGCTACAGGTAGTACAGCTTTGGGGTAAACAGAAGGGCCCCAGGCCAGGCTCTTTCACCTCTAACTTGCTGTGACCAGATAGGACCAACAAGGGTACAGGACTTTCAGGCTTGGGGGGGATGATTCCGGTGGGACTGAAGACATTGGGTGGCGTCAGCTTCCCTAAAACAGGAAGGACAAGGAATGGAGACAAGACAGAAAGGGCGGGTAAAAGGAGAAAGAAGAAAAAGAGGAGGAGAAAGAAATGTTAAAACTATACTAATGATTATTAATACAGTGATCTTTAGCTCACCCTGTAATAGGCATCATGTCAGTAAACCCCACCATAGCCAGAATGAGAGTAATTCCTCTGCCCTACCCGAACCCTGTCCCTTGGCTGTTCAGGAAACATCCTGAGCACAAATGGCTTATATCTTTAGGGCCATCTTCTCTCTGCCTCATCCCAAGGGCAAAAAGATGAACAGTCATATAGTGCTTGGGGTGAAGAATAAAGAGAGTCAGTACCATGCCCCTAAAGGAGAAACACTGGTGAGAAAGAAGTCTCTCTCCTCAAAGAACTCCACCTTCACAACTCCAGCTTTACACAATCGCAAACCACAACAAAAAGATCCTGGGAGGAGCTTCCTGTAGGCTGGAGAGGGGAAATGCAGGCCCTGGGGACTTGAATCAGAGATCGGTTCTGATAAGTAATTTCAGATGAGACGTACAAAACACACACACACACACACACACACACATCCCACCCGACCCCATTCTTCCAGTAAGTTTCTCTTGACAGCTAGAGTTGGGATAGTGACGTCTCCTCAGGTCCTCTATGCTCCAAAAACTGCCCAAACCCAGAGATACTCTCTTGCCCACTACATGGAATATGAAAATACTGATTATTGATTTCTGTAAAACAAAAAATGCTCCGTCTCCACTCCTCTACCTGTGCATATGTTCTTTCCATCTATTCCCATCTAGGTCATTTTAGATGTCAACTCTGGATCTGTTTAACCCGCTCTCTACCAGCGCTAAGCATAGACATTTAATTAACACCATGGATCGTAGATAATAAAAAGCCACAAACCCTGCCCCCTGGAAGACATCTCCCTTCAACCTCCTTACTCCCCTCGCCCCCTTGATCAGGGTGAGAAAGGGGGAGAAATTAAACTTGTTAGAAATCTTTTCTCTTGCTTCCTCCTAACCTGAGACCATGCTTCCTTTTGCAATCCGGCAGGAATTTAGGGCTAGGGTAAAGCCTGGGGGGTGAAGTTGAGGAACAGAAAAGTCACCGAAATAAGCCTAGTCACCCAAATTGATCATCCTCCTGATTCGAATATAATTTATGCTAGCTGCATCTCATTTACATGTTGTTGATTTAGAATCATAGTAGCAAAAATTGCCTGCAGGCCTTATGCTTTTTTTTTCCTCTCTCTCCTTTTTTCCTCCCTTCCCAAATGACACTTAGGATGAGTCTTAGAAGCAGAAACCAGAGCCTGGGACACTTTTTTAAAAGCTTGGAGAAAAACAGCGCTTATTTCTTAGCTTTTCTGTCCAATGCCAGAAATGATCAATAATTAAGCGGGGGTTGGGCCACTAGTTGGCCAGGCCAGTGGGCCAAAAGAACCCAGGAGCTGGATACCAGAGGGAGCTGGGTCTCAGAGAATCTGGGCAAAAAGCTAAGTGGGCTAAGGCTTCAGAAGAGGGGCCAGAAGTGTGATGGAGGAGTTCCACTCTACAGGGAGCACGCCTGGTGGGTTGGGCATGGAGTATTTCAGAGCAGGAGAGACTCTGAGACTCATAGGTACTCAAACAAATCAGGATTTCATGCTTTTCCTCTTTTCTTAACTCAAGTCCTACACTTTCTCTCCAGCTGGAATTATCCTCTGGTGGCGGTAAGGGAGTCAAAACAGCCCTGGCCCCTCCCTATAGCCAGAGGCAGTAAATAGCCAAAAGTTGGAAGAAGCATATAAACCAGGTATGTAGCTTCAAGAAGACACCCTCGCCCCCTGCCCTGGCTCCCCAGGAACTTTACTCTCCCCTCAAGTGCTGACTGCCCCACTCTAATCTCCCTCTCACTCTGACCCAAATCTTCATGCAACTAATGATGTAGATTTTCCCCTCAGAATAAGGCAACCACAGTGCCCTGTCTACTTGCTAGCAAGGGAGAGGGGGAAGGTGTCATTAAAAGGAGGAAGTGTAGGGACCAAGCAGCATCTCTTTTACATACTCCTGCCTGAGCTCCGCTCGAAATCCAGACTTAAAGAGATCCAAGGTGGAAGGACAGCCAGTGTCACCTCCCCAGAGCTGGAGAGGAAAAAGAGCAGTGGGGGTTAGGAGAAAAGGCGAAGGAAATGGTTAAAACAGTTTTTACCTTACAGAAGTGGGTGCTGTTCCAGGACTTAGAAGGGTGTTCAACTCTGGCAATGCGATGGCGGAGGTGGGTACAGGGAGGGGCGCCGCCACAGTCCCAGCTGCCTTCCAGCTGTCAACGCCAGAGCTTATACAGGTTTACCCAGGTTTACGAGCGGCGGTCCTGGCTGGATTGTGGCTACTTCCGGACTCACGCCCACGACCGGGGGGCACTGGAGGAGGGTGCAGGCAGGCAGGGGTGCAGCCCAGGTGCTCCCAGGTCGCTCAGAGCGTCTTCGGGGTTTCTGAGTCGCCGAGTCTAGGGCGTGCGCTCCAGGCCCTGTCTACAAGCTGGTTTTCAAAGGAAGTTTGTGGGTTTTCTTTTTTCTTCTTTCTCTCTCTCTCTTTTTTCCCATCAGGACAAAGAAAAATCAGTCAAGGACAAGCTCCCCAAAGGAGGAGGAGCCTGCCCAGCACTGGAGGATTTCCATTAGGGCTTTCTGACCTGGTCAGCAGCTTGGTGATCAGCAGTGAGGGAGAGAAACAAGGAGAGAAAAACAACAGACCCTTTCTCTTCCCTCCGCCTGCCGCTGGAAGGGACTGAGCACTTGTGCCTCTCTGGTGAGAATAGGGAAGAGCAAGGGCCCTTGCAGAGTGGGGAGGAGCAGGGCTGGACAGCAGCAGCTTGTTGGATCTCCCCGGGCATGGCAGTCCTTTGCCCTGGATCCACAGAAGCAGGGCCAAAGAGCGTGATATTTCCATATTTATTCAATAAAGTGAAAAAATCCCGATCCCTTCCAAGTCCTTACCGTATCATTTTTTTAGTCTAGAAATGAAACCGGTTGGGCTGTGCCTGGGTAATGCAGAAGGTGTGGAAGAAGCCCCAGGCTCTAGGGAAGAGTGCAGCAGGGAGAAAACTAGCTGAGCAAGCAGGAGATCCAACACCCCTGTGCTCTAGTCCTTGTTCCCACCACGGGCCTCAGCTTCTCATCTGTCACCTCCTCTCAATTCCTAGCTTGGGGAGCAGGAAAAGCTGGTGTGAGACTGGTGGTAGGAAATAAAGGGATGGATTAATAAATGGGGGAACGTTTGATGATGAGAATATCTTTATTTGCAGTACTCTGCACTACCCTGGGGCTGGAAGGTGCCAGTTAAAGGAGGCTGGAACCCTACTCTACGTTCCGAAGGGCCCTCCAAGCTCTACGTACAGGGCTGCCGCAGGATGAAACTTCAAGCAACTCCGAAGGCTGAAAGAGCAGTTGGAACAATGAGGGAGGCAGGGAGCAAAGAACCCAGGTTACAACAGTCCAGGAAAGGAATGAGACATTTGCCGACGCTGTAGAAAAAAACAGGCTACAGAAAAGAAGCAGCAGGAGTTGGCGAGAGACTGTAGGTATTAAGTAAAGAAGAGCGGTCAAAGACTATTCTAATGTTTTTATAACATGGATAATCACGCAGTTGGTGGCAATGGGTCAGTTTGGTAAGGAAGAGAATTCGAGAGAGAGATGAAGAGCTGTTTTTGCCCGGTGTAATTTAAGATGTCAACCAGATGGGCGGTGTAATATACGGAAAGATGCTATACTTAGCCTGACTCAAGAGGGAAAGTTCAGATGCCACAAAGATAGGTTATGTGACACATACACACTTGTGATCTCAGAAAATTCTCCTTCCCTCAATTCTTGGGGCCATTTCGGCGCTTCGAGACTACATTTCCCAGGACGCCCTTCACCACGCCCCATTTCGCGCCTCCGGCCCCCACTTCGCTCCTCCCGTGAGTCCCTGGGCGCAGAACTCGGCCTCCGCCGCTGGGGGCGGGGCGACGTCGGACTCCCGGGGCCCTTGCTTACGCACTTCCTCCCGGGGTCCGGGCCGAGTCGCTGTGTGGCGGGTTCGAGTCCCACCTCCCGACTCGCCTCAAGCCCCTGAACCCGGGGCGGGGCTCATTCGCCAGTTAACCTCTCCGCGGCGAGGGGCGGTGGCACACCTTGGGCTTCACCATGGAGGACTATCTGCAGGGTTGTCGAGCTGCTCTGCAGGTAACGGACCCCTGTCTGTGATCGTAAGGAATGGATCCGGGGGTTCCGGAAGGACGAAGATGTGGGACCTGGGGAGCCCCGAGGGTCTATGTGGAGGGAACGCGGAATTGTGGGGTGGGGGCTTGGGATCTGATCAGGCTTGGGGCCTGAGGAGTGAGGAACGAGAACCTAGCCCTTGAGAGTGGGAATGCTGCTCGGTCACCCCACTCCTGAGCTGGGGGCTCCTGCCTTTGGGGTCTGCCCGAGAGCGGGGAGGCGGAATTGTGGGTCTGGGTCCTGCCTCTGAGCCGCTGCTCGCTGCCGCTGGGTCAGTTCCGTCAGAAGGATCGGAGCTGTGCCTGCGCGAGGTGTATTTGTTCCTTTCTCCCCGCCCCTCTTTCAGTTCTCCGCTCACGAGGCCTCCCTGGCCCACTGGTGAACCGCGGGGGTACGAGGGAAGCTGTGCCCACGGCTTTGTTGCCTCTGAACGGCGGTTTCTGTCTGGTGGGCCTAACTCATTCTGAATTAAAAATGGTCGTGGTGTTTTGCTTTAAATCTGTTTTTAAGGTAAACACACACAATACAGCAGGCATGTCTGTTGACGACAACTTGCATTCCTTTGCCTCCAGTTTTCTTCATTGGCCTTAACACACACAAATTACATAAAAATCCATGGCCTGGACTGGATAAGCACAAAGTGTGTTTGGAATCAAAACTATAAGCATGACTCCTGAATGCTTTGTGGCTTATTTTTGGTACTCTCTGAGCCAGTTGGAATCTCGCAGCCTTGCTGACTGGTCATGCAGCCTTAAGCCGCTATCCGCAGTTAGCAGCAAAAAGCTGGCCAGAGAGAGGCTCCAGGAGGTCACCTGGCCCCCACTACTTCAAGTTACACTGCCGCTGGAGAAACCTAGACAGATGGTTGACTTTGTTTCCTTTTTAAATATCTTAAACTCTACAAACTCCCCTGGGCGATAAGATTCTGGTCTTTAACAAATCCTAAAAGTCACCGAATTCCTCCTGCAGACTCAGCTGCTGTCATAAATGAATGTCCTCACCTGAAGAATAGGGGTGAAGTTCAATTTTAACACCAATTACACCAAATTTTTCCTTGTGAAATACAAATTTGGGGAAAGTTGTTTTAATGCATAAGGCAATTTGGGACCAATTCATTTTGGTTACCTCTGATTTCCACCACAGGGAACTCATTGGAGGACTAATATAGAGTCTTTGTGGCACCATTCCAAGGGCCAAGAAGTTGGATTTTGTTTCCCCCAATAACCCAAATGACCAGTCTGTTTTCCACCATTTGGTAAAGAGTCCTTGAACCTGAAACCTCACCAGATAGCATTTCATTGCGTGCATCTAGACTACAACATCTACCCTCCAGAAGTGCCCCAGCTTAAGAGTATATCTTCCTCAGGAATATGAAGCTGAAAAATACTGGATTTTTTCAGTATTACTGATATCCTGACCTTTCTCTGTCTGCATTCATCCCCCAAGGAGCAAGATCTAGATCTTCCTTTTTCCAAACTTGTGAACTTGTGAAGGTGAGGTCATATTTTAGCGCTCTTACCACACAACCTGGCCGGGGCCAGGAGAAATGAGAAAATTAGACTCTAGCAATGTTAGTGGGTGAACTGGTGGCAGGACATACAGGTGGACACCAACAATTTAGATTGCTTTTAATTATAGAAGTAGTAAATGTACATAGGGAAAAATGTTAATACAAAAAGGATATGAAATTAGAAAAAGAAAAAGATCCTTTTTCTTCTCCCTATCCAATTCCCCAGAGGCCACACTGTTGTTGTGTAAAGAAAGACATGATTTAGACAGAGACACTATTAAGTTTGAGTGTTGCTATTAAACCACATATAAGTTTTAGGAAATTGTGAATGCTTGCCTTTTACACAAGACAGAAACAGCTGATAAACCAGCCACCTCTCCTGCTGATACCATATTTTCAGCTTTTGATACCAGAGAAATTTTCTACAGTCTCTGCCACAATGATAGTAGGTTGTTCCATTTACAAGAAATCCTGTTTAACTTAATGTCCTATTCATGGTGAGTCATCTTTCACTTTTAGTAGGGAAAAAACAATCTTTGCTCAGGGTGGGGCTGCATTCAAGTTTAGGTGTTCATCCAGAAGCTTTGCATAATCTGTGTTGTCTGCACTTCTCAGGAATGAGGCAGGAATCAGGAGTGGCTGACTATCCTTAGAAATTTGCAGTCCTTGCATCAGTATCAGTCAGTCCCATTTTCCCTGCTGGGAAGGCTTCTCTATCTCTGGCTCCTTGTCTCCTTTTTTTATTTCTCCCTCATTAACTAATTTGTAGAGTAGGCATCAGACCATATGCAGCCTTGGAAGGGAAGTGGTTGGCTTTGCCAGCCCTGAAACCCATCCCCTCTCCCCCCATGTTGAGGCCACAAAGAACATCAGGATACAGTCATTTCAGCTAGTGGGTTTTTCTTTGTTTTTTGGGTTGTTTTGTTTTGTTTTGGCTGCGTTGGGTCTTTGTTGCTGCACGTGGACTTTCTCTAGTTGTGAGTGGGAGCTACTCTTCGTTGTGCTGTGCGGGCTTCTCATTGCAGTGGCTTCTCTTGTTGCGGAGCACGGGCTCTAGGCTCGCAGGCTTCAGTAGTTGTGGCACGCAAGCTCAGTAGTTGTGGCTCACGGGCTCTAGAGCGCAGGCTCAGTAGTTGTGGCACATGGGCTTAGTTGCTCCGTGGCATGTGGGACCTTCCCGGACCAGGGCTCGAACCCGTGTCCCCTGCATTGGCAGGCGGCTTCTTAACCACTGCTCCACCAGGGAAGCCCCAGGTTTTTTAAAAGAAGAAAAAAATTTATATCTACTGGTGGCTGTCAGATTGTATTTCTTCCATTGGCAGCTCAGGTTTCCTTATGCTCTAAGTATAGCTATATTTGCCCTGAACTCTTCCTCTGATGGTCAGAAAACTGAAGCTTGTGCTTTCAGCTAGTGGGGGATGGGGTGGGGGTTAAGAGTTAACACATGTTTTTCCTAAACGAAGAGGAGAATGGTACCTTGTAAGTTAGGCATCCATATACCCGACTTGCCCAGGACAGTCAGTTTATTGAGACACAATCATTAAATGCACCCCTTTTCATTCTCAAAAGTGTACTGGTTTGAACAACAAAGTATATAGTCACCTAACTTGTATGCTACGTTAAGGATTTGTGATACATGCCCATGAAAAGATAGCGAGCTCCTTAAGGTAACAGTTAAGTTCTGTATGAGAATCCCAAGTGCCAGAAGCTGGAAGTGCAGGGGAAGAGACTGCTGTGGCCCAGGTGCAGGGAAGGCTTCACAGAGAGAAGGGGCTTTCGGTCGGGCTTGACTGGACAGCAAGGGCTAGAGAAAGGAGAAGACGGAAGGGAGCTCATCTGTACTACTACAGAGTAGGCTCTTGTGTGCGATCTCATTTAATCCTCATAACAACTTCATGAAATTGGTTACAGTAGTATCCTTATTTTTATATGAGGAAAAAAGAGGCTTAGAGAGGCCAAAGTCCCACAACATGAAGCAGAGCTGAGATTCAGCTCCAGTCTGTGGTCTTTTCAAATGGCAGTTCTGCTGCTTTCAGACAGAGAAGAACAAATAGTGCAAAGGACAGAGCTGGGAATGTGCACGTCATGTATTGTGGGTGGCAAATGGACCAGTCAGGGTGGGGTAGTGGTGGGTGCTGACAGGGGAAAGGAATGCCACCACCTCCCTTGGTTGTTCCTGTTCCAAGATTTGCTGAAAGTCCCAGAGTATTCCTTTCGTGTTAGTTCCTTTTGGTCGTTCTCTGAGCTTGACTGAGCACAAGGGATTAGTTATTCACCTTCCTCTGGGGGTCATTTCTCCTCCCCTCAGAGCCATGAAGTTGCATTTGGTCCCTACTTTCTGCTTTTCTGCTTTATCTTCTCTTGGTGCTGGGGATCTGACTGATCCTGATTCGGCTGCCACTTGGAATGAAACAGCATTAACATGAGTTTTGGAAAGATTCTCCGAGGGCCTCTTCAAGCCCAGCAATAGGCCTCTCCCCCTTGCTCTGCCTTTTCTCTGTTTCTCTTCCCTTTATTCTCCAGAGTCAGGGCCATATGGCCTCTCATGTTTGTATAGTTCCCTCTCTAGAGAACATGGTGCCCTCCCTTACTGCTTCAGTGATCAAGTTATCTCAGCAGCCACTTATCTCAAGTGCTTTGTTGCCACTTTGGTCCACAGCCATCTGGGCAGTTCTTGGTATCCAGGAAACAGAAGGGCCTTCTCTGGTATCAGGAGGACGAATTGCAAGTCAGAGGAGTTAATATAGGCCTTGGGTCTTGGGTACAGAATTCTCATATTGTGTTGGCAAAGAGTTTAATATTGAAAAGAATCTTCCCACTCCCATGCTGTTCAGTATGAATGGGTCTTGGCTGCCACCCTCTTGAAATAGGCTTAGAGAAATGGGCACAGGGGAGAACCTAAGGGCAGACTTTCCCCAGAGGCCCTTTGCCCAAAACCTTGATAGATAACCTCTGCCTTTTGTCCTTCTCTCTAGGGATGGGAGTAGGAGATGGAGAAGAGGGTGGTTTAAAAATAAAAACCTTTCTAGTTACGAGATAGGACAATTTATACCACCAGAAGTCTTCTAAAATTGTCCCTTTCTGGCTTTGGCTTTCTGGGCAAGTGAGGGGAGTAGGTAACAGCCAATACAAGGAAGATGATTCTAGGTTCTCCTAGATTCTCTTTTTTCCTAAAGTTACATTACTTGATAAACTGTTCCTTGTTATGTTTTACTCCTCTGAACACCTTTCCCACTTTTCTAAACTCTTCTATTCTAGCAAATCTTCCCTGATTGAAGAAGCCAGAGTGGATTTTCACCTTTCTGTAACCCAGTAGTTCTCAACTGGGGGTGACTTTGCGCCGCAGGGAATATTTGGCAAAGTCTGGAGACATTTTTGATTGCCATGACTGGAGGTGCTGCTAGCATCTAGTGGGTGGAGTTTGGGGGATTCTGCCACACACCGTGCAATGCACAGGACAGCAGCCCCGTGCTGAAATCAAGAAACTAGTGTGTCACTTTCGTCTCTCTTATTCCTTCCTCTCTTTCAGGAGTAGGCTGAGATAGAAATTCAAAAGTAAACTGGTAAGATAGAATCCTTGTGCCTAAGCTGAGCCATGGACTGTATAGTCTCATTCCACCTGGCCAAATGCTTCTACTGGGGATGAAATAATAATTCTTACAGTGCCTACCCCTTGGGTTGTTTTGAGGATTAAATGATTAGCTAATGCATGTAAAAATATTAGAACAGTACATGGGGGACTTCCCTGGCGGTGCAGTGGTTAAGAATCCGCCTGCCAATGCAGGGGACACGGGTTCAATTCCTGGGCCGGGAAGATCCCACATGCCACAGAGCAACAAAGCCCGTGCGCCACAACTACTGAGCCTGCGCTCTGGAGCCCGCGCGCCACAACTACTGAGCCCGTGCGCCTAGAGCCCGTGCTCCATGACTAGAGAAGCCACCACAATGAGAAGCCCAAGCACCGCAATGAAGAGTAGCCCCTGCTTGCCGCAACTAGAGGAAGCCCTCACACAGCAACAGAGACCCAACGCAGCCGAAAAAAAAATTTTTTAATACATGGCACACTCAATAGATATTTCAAAACAAAACCCCTCTCTTTGCTATTGTGGGCACCTTTAGGTTTTAATGAATTTTATTTAAAATTCTGGTAGGGAGATGCAAGGGAACAAGATTAATAATAACGACAGATATGCCTCCCTCCTCAGAGTTCTTATCAGCAGAAACTTTCCAAAGCTTTAAAAATAAAAGTTCCAGCAGCAGCAGCAACTGTTCTTGCTTTAATCTGAACCTGCTGCAGAAAGTGTCTGTTTCTTGGGTGTGAGAGTGTTGTTTATATCTGGTTATGGTTGAAGCTCCTCTGGGTAGGGGGAGTTTTCATGGACTAGATATCTAAATAATGGACTGGATCTTACTTTTACCTTTATTTTCAAAGTCTGTTCACCTATTCTCATGATTTAGAAGTGCAAGGATTCTTTTCCCTATTTTAAAAATGGGGGAAAAGTACAAACCAGGGTTGATACGGTTTGAATACATCAGCTATCCCAGATGCTTTACTTTTGACTTCTCCCCAAGTGCCCAAAGAAGCATAAGAATCAGAGAATGATTTACTGCTGTTCTTCTGAAAGTTAACATTCAAGGAGACAGTGTAGTAGAGAGGAAGGAGCACTTTTCCACTAACTAGATATGCGTGGAATGCTTAAAGCTTAGCTAAAACACTTATGCCCTCTTAGCTAATATCCTTATCCATGAAATGAGGACCCATAAGACTATATGACCTACCTCCTCTGTGGAGATCAGTGAGAGGATGTGTGTGCAGCCCTACATGAGTATAAGGTAACAGGAAATGGATAGAGATGCTTCTGTTAATTTCCCACTGTCCTGCCTGTCTAGGAGTCCCGACCCATACATGTTGTGCTGGGAAATGAAGCCTGTGACTTGGACTCCATGGTGTCAGCTCTCGCCCTGGCTTTTTATCTGGCAAAGGTGAGTACCTAGGAACAGAGTGCCTTAAAATGAAAAGATTTGGATTCAAGACCCAGCTCTGCTACTTAACAGCATTTAGCCTTGGGTAAGTCAGATCCCTTAACTTTGCTGAGTCTCCTGTCACCACCTATAAAATCTGAAATGGTAATATTTTGCAGTGTTGCTGTGAGGATCAAATGAACAAATGTATTTTGAAGAATTTGTAAACTATAAAACAATATTCAAACAGTTAATTATTGAATTCCTTATGGGTATCAGTGGTCTGTGTATGTTCCTCATGCCCATGTCAGCTCTGGAGGACTGATATTGCCTTCTCTCCAGCATCTAGAAGTAGGTCTTTTCCATGAGTTGTCTTGTTGACCTTCATGCTATTGCTAAGAAGGAGAGAGGGCAAGAGTCATCCTTTTATTTTGATAAGACTGAGTAACTGCGGCTTTGAGGAAGGCAGTAACTTACCCAAGATCATGTCTCCCTTGGTCCCAATAGTCTTGTGACTTTTCCTGTCCTATTACATAACATAGCCATACCTTCTTTTCACTTTCCTCTCTAGACAACTGAGGCTGAAGAAGTCTTTGTGCCAGTTTTAAATATAAAACGTTCTGAGCTACCTCTACGAGGTGACAATGTCTTCTTCCTTCAGAAGACTCACATTCCAGAGTCCCTCTTGATTTTCCGGGATGAGATTGACCTCCATGCATTGCAGCAGGCTGGCCAGCTCACCCTCATCCTTGTTGACCATCATGTCTTACCCAAGTAAGTGGAAGAAAGTTAAGCTGATACTTACCATGTGCCCTGGGCTGTGATGAGTAAGGTTTTTAAAGGGTAGAAGGAAGAATGTTTTCTCACAGGATCTCACAGGCTAAGCATTGTTGATGGATGATATCAGATATAGAAAGACAATACAAAATATTGTCAGTTCTCTAGTTATACAAGTAATAAAAAGAAATAGAAACATGGAGAGTTCAAACTAAAGGATAACTCAGAAATATTGTAAATCTACCTTTGGTATCATTGTTTTAAGATTTCATGGCAGATTTATTACAATAGAAACCTTTGAATAATGGTTACAACTGCATTTTTAACTTTTAAAAAGTTAGCAAGATCATTTCCTCCATAAAGCAATATCTCTTTAATGCTATTTAACAAACGTACACATCTATGATAATCCCATCCCTAATTTAGGACTGGAAAAAAACTGCCAACAAAGCAATACAAGTACAAGACCTTCCCAAGTGTGTCTGGCTCCTGCTAATAGTAATATGAATATTTTTTCCTTAAGCACACTGGTTATAGCAGGACGTTGACAGAGGACAGCCTAAGGGTAATAACCCATCTATCCACTCGCTCACTAATAAATTTCTATTTAGAGGACGAAGGTGAGGTAGAATCTCTGCTCTCAAGAAGCTGTCAGTCAGAGGAGGGAACTAGGTAAACAGGTCATTGTAATGGGTGTTAGAGGTAAGTGGTGACCGTCACTCTAGGGGACAGTAGTTACATGCAGGATGGAGTGGTTAAATATGCAAGAGGAGAGTAGAGGGGAGTGTCAGGAAAGGTTTCCTAATGGAGTTGATCCTTGATCTCAGTCTTGAAAGACTAGGTATTTGCTTGGTGAATGAGGAGTTGAGGTAGTTAGGAAAAGCAAAACGCAGGCAGGTATGAAATAGCATGGTGAGTTGGGAGAACTGAGATTTGTTTTGCATAACTGGAACATAAAATATGAGGGAGGAGTAGGACATAAAAAAGATAAGACTAGAGAGGTAGGCAGGGGCCAGATCATGGAGATCTTGTAGGCCTTGCCAAGGAGATTAGACTTTATTTTGAGCAGTGAGGAACTATTGTTAATTCTATTTATTCCAGATCCTAGCAGAACCAAATTTGCATTTTTCAAATGATCTTTCAGGTAGTCTTATGGAGGACAGTTTAGGAGGGCACTGGAAGAGGTGTTTGGTTAAGGAACTATTGGAGTAGTTCAGATGAGAGAGGTTGAGGGCCAAGAATAAGGCAGTAGCAGAGGGTTGGAAAGGAGGGAATGGATGGGAATTGAGCCAGAAGCCACAGGTGACCTGCATGAAATTTGGATATTAAGTGAATTGAGGGAACAGGAGAGATTTAGATGTTGGGTGTCCAGGTGTCAACTGGAAAGACAACCCTAAAGGATATCAAATATGTGGGTGAGATACTGGTAGCAGATACTTCGTCAAATTCACCTATACGATGTTTAAAGATGGCTTCAGTTATAATATTTAAGAGAAGAACTGAGAGAAGTGAGGCAGAGGTAGAAGTGATCAAAGGTCTAAGTGTCTGCCTAAGATGTCTGTTTTCTTCATGAGTAAGGTGCAGCTGGAGTGCCCCTACCTATCTTTCTTTCTCTTTTCCCCCACACCTCCCCCCTTTCCCACACAGAAGTGACGCAGCCTTAGAGGAGGCAGTAGCAGAGGTGCTAGACCATCGGCCCATCGATCAGAAACACTGCCCTCCCTGCCATGTTTCAGTTGAGCTGGTGGGGTCCTGCGCTACCCTGGTGGCCGAGAGAATCCTGCAGAGGGCACCAGAGATCTTGGACAGGCAAACTGCAGCCCTTCTTCATGGTGAGGGTGGCTTGGGGGTTGGGACCTGATTAGTTCCTTTATTCCCATGCCAGAGAAGGGAAAGTGGAGAAGTCTAGACTCTTCCAGCCTGACCACACCCTCTCAAAGCCATTTAGTAGATATGAGGGAGGGGATTCTTTCAGGGGGCAGTTAGGCATTAAAAAGGCTGTGGGATACTTTGTCCTTTGAAGGCCTGTGGAATACTTTGTTGGAGAAAGCAGAAAGGAAGCACAGAACAACAGACCTAGAAGCTGCCTATTAGTAGCATTGTATAATGGAAAGAGGACTAGCCAAAGAAGCAGGAAATGAATTCTAATACCATTTCTGCCCAGGAAGTAGTTATATGACCTTGAGCAAATCTCTTAACCTTTTTTGTTCTTATTTTCTCCATTTGTAAAAAAAAAAGAAAGAGAAAGAGAGAGAGAATTGGATTAGACTATCTCTTCCAGCTGGAATTTGGCCTATGGAAGAGAGGTCATCTCTCTCTGACTAGGTTTCAAAATCTCCAAGAATTGAGATATTTACACTTCCTTTCTACCTTTTCCCCATTTCCCTGCCTACATTTTAGTTTGGATTTGGGCTGTCTTACTCAGGACATTGTCCCAGTTTGTTTTGTCTTCAGTGAGTTGCCATACAGTCTCCTTTGGTGTTGTGTCCATTTGATTTGAGGGTTATGTGTGTTCTAGTTGTCAGGCATGGAGGCCACAGGATTTGAGTTCTGCCATCCTCCTTCTCCACAGGAGCAATCATCCTGGACTGTGTGAACATGGACCTTAAAATTGGAAAGGCAACCCTAAAGGACAACCGGTATGTGGAGAAACTAGAGGCCCTCTTCCCAGATCTGCCCAACAGAAACGATATCTTTGATTCTCTGCAAAAAGCAAAGTTTGATGTATCAGGTATGAAGTGTTAAACTGGTGGACAAAAGCCTTGTTCGTTATGTTCTTGAATACCATCAAAACAATTTCAGAGCGTTCATAATGATTTAAGCTTTATACCAGAAAGAAGCTAGGTAGTGTGTGAATCTGATCATGAATTAATCAGTCATTTACTGGATTGTTCTATCCTGGCTATTGGGTGGATGAGAAGGAATATATTAAGAGTCTCAGAGGTTTCCAGTCTAATTAGAGAATATAGACATATAAATAAAGTATGCTGAGGGAATACAGTCGTCCCTTGGTATCTGCAGAGAATTGGTTCTAGGATCCCCCACAGATACCAAAATCCTCGGATACTCAAGCCCCTTACATAAAATGGCATAGTATAATGAATACAGTCGGCCCTCCTTATCCGTGAATGTGAAGCCTGTGGATACAGAGGGCCAACTCTACTGAATTATCAGAGTGAGATCTAGATAAATAGTTAGGGAAGCAGAAGAAACATTTAGGGTGAATATACAAAGGACGAAGGAAGAGAACAAAAAAACTTCCATGATTTGTTACCCAGCTACCACCTGTTGACGTAAAAAAAAAAAAAAGAGAGAGGTCCCACTTGTACTTTTAGAAAAGTAAAGCAACACAGAATGGGGAAAATCAGGAATAAAAGCCTCTCTTCTTCCATTTACCCTTCTCCCCAGAGTCCCTTGCTCTAAAGGTACCTATTGTGACCCAGTAATCGAAAGTAATTTTTTATTTAGAGTAAATTTCTATTGGGACTTCCCTGGTGGTTCAGTGGGTAAGACTCCACGCTCCCAATGCAGAAGGCCCGGGTTCGATCCCTGGTCGGGAAACTAGATCCCACACGCATGCCACAGTGAAGATCCTGCATGCCACAACTAAGACCCGGTGCAGCCAAAATAAATAAATAAATATTATTTTAAATGAATAAATAAATTTCTATTATATAATTACATCCTGAGTTACTAGCCCTGTTCATTGCCCCAAAGAGAGGCTGTGTTTTTCCTCTTCCTTGACCTGTCTTGGTGTCCTCACCTTCCTGGTCTTGGGACCCTGGGTTCTCTTGGTTCTTTTGTTTCACCCTTAGTCTCACATCCACTTTCTAGGACTGACCACAGAGCAGATACTGAGAAAGGACCAGAAGACCATCTCCAGACAAGGCACTAAGGTGGCCATTAGTGCAATATATATGGATTTGGAGGTAAGAGCAAGATGTAGGTGTGGGTGGAGAGAGAAAACCTTTAGTTTTGTATGTAACTTTGCCCCTCACTCCTGGCTCACCTCCAAAATGTATCTTACCCCTCCTTTTCTCCGTCTCTACTCCACAGTCCATCATCTCTCACTGCACTACTGTAATGGCGCCCATGCTGGTTTCCCTGCCTCCACTTTTGACCCCTGCAAACTGTTCTCCCCACAGCAGCCAGAGTGATCTCTTTAAGACATGTCAGATCCAGGGGAGTAACCTGGTGGTCTAGTGGTTAGGACTCAACGCTTTCACTGCTGTGGCCTGGGTTCAGTCCCTGGTCAGGGAACTGAGATAAAAAAAAAAAAGATATGTCAGATCCTATTGGCCCCCTCCCTTTACTGCCTTTTCATTGCACTTCTAATAAAATCTAAAGGCCTTACAGTGGTTTATAGGGCCCTCCTTTATCAGGCCTTTGTCCTTTTCTCTGACTTCTTCTTCATTCCAGCCCCATTCCTACACTCACAGTACTGTAGCCACCCCAGTTTTCTTTCTGTTTTTCAGAACCATTAAGTTCACTCTAAGCTCTCAACTCAGAGCCTTTGCACTCCTTTTGCAGAGCTGGCTCCCTCTTTTCATTCAGGACTTAGCTCAGGTGTCTTCTCTTTTAAGAGGTTTTTCCTGACCACCCTAACTAAAGTAATATCCTCCGTGCTCAAAAATCTCTAAATATTACTTCTTTTTTTGTACATGCAGCTTGTGGGATCTTAGTTCCCTAACCAGGGATTGAACCTGGGCCCCCTGCAGTGGAAGTACGGAGTCCTAACCACTGGACTGCCAGGGAATTCCCATTTTGTTTTCTTCATAGCACTTAGCACACTGAAATAATGATGTTTCATGGTTTCCTTGTTTATTGTCTATATTCCTCTGCTAGTTTATCAGCTCCACCAGAGCAGAGACCCTATTTCTTTTGTTTCTGCTGTATCTCCAGCACCTTTGACAATGCCTGGCACATAGTGGATGCTCAGTGAATTTTGTCAAATGGGTGAGTGAATATAACCCTGATAGTGGTATTTTAATACCTGGTTCCATATCTTATTGGTTTAAATCATTCAGCTGATCTGAACACGTACTCTCATAGACTGCACAGCTTTCTCCTAAATAACATGTAAAAATTTTTACTAAATAATTAACTGAAACAGAATAGCATGGCCTCTTCCCTTGCTACTTATAACCTAGTTTGGTAACCAAACATAAGAACACAAAAGGCTTGCCGAGTACCATAATCATAGTACAAATTGACTCATTAGAAATGCTAAGGATAAAGAAAAACCCTGATCTAAAGCAGCTGGTAGTATTATTCATTGGAGGAAATACTGCGTGAGATTTTGGAGAAGAATATAGATAGATAGACAAAGAATGAAGAGCCAAGGATGCAGTTGTCATGTGTCTGTACTTATTTGTATGCGCCCTTGTTCTGTTTTAGAATAAAAATACCCTCAAGGTAGAGACCTTGCTTGATTGATTGCAAGAGCAGGATAGCCTTGGACATACCAGGCACATTGTGTACATTATCATTTTTTAATTCTTAAAACAATCAAGTTTGGTAAATGATTTATCCTCATTTTACAGATGAGGAAACTTAAGTCCAGGGATCCTTGATCATATAGCTGATAGGTAACAGAGCTGATTTTCAAACCAATTCTGTCTGAGCCTGAAGCCTCACTCTGTGAGGCTCATAGAATGGCCTCATAGAAAGGCTCATTCTCCTCATTCTATATATTGCCTTCTAGCACATAAATAGCACAGAGTAAACATTAGATACCTTTTTTATGGAGTACAAGTCCCAGGTTAACATGCAAAGAAACCCTTCATAAGCATCTTCTGTTGAGGGTGATAATGAGGATCCAGCGGCAGCCCTCATCCCTGTCCATTTCTTCTGTTTTAGGCCTTTCTGCAGAGGTCTGGCCTCATTGCAGATCTCCATGCCTTCTGCCAGGCTCACAGCTACGATGCCCTGGTCGCCATGACTATCTTTTTCAACACTTACAATGAGCCAGTGCGGCAGTTGGCAGTTTTCTGTCCCCACGCAGCACTCCGAGTGACGGTGAGTCCCTGTCCCTTCTCCAGCCTCAGGACCCTACAGAGTTCTGCCTATACGCACTGTCCTGTGCTGTAAAGACCTCTCCTTCATTCTTGTATTTATCCAGAGGTCCTTGATCTGTTTCCAGAATCTCCACTACCCGCTTTTTTCCATTCTCTCTATGTGTGAATATCCTTAATCATACTCTTGTTGAGAAAGGGAGATTCCAAAGAGAACTGGAGACACAATTCCTACTTAGAAGGAATTGAACTCAGGTTAAAAGGACGTGTTATAAATCTGGAGTTAAAACTTGATTCTTGGTTTAATCATTAATTCCTCACCCCTGAAAATCAATTCCTTTCTTTTTACCTTATTGCCTTGAAAATTGGAAACAGACGAGAAACCTTTTCTACTACTTAACCAGTTTGTGCTAACTCTGTAGAGAAGTGGTCTAGGAGCAGGTTTGTTTTTTTTCCCTGATCTTCCATTTGGCCACCTTTCCCACCTCCTCCCCTTTCTTTTCCTCTGTTGGTTACTGATAAGCCCAGGGAAGAATTTAAAAGTGGACTTAAGGCAGTCCAGGGATTCTTCGGATTTCTTAGCAGTGAGGACTGCTGAAGACTGGTCTGAATACAGCTGGATAATCTTTTTTGTGCATAAAAGGTATGTCTGCCCCTTCCCACCTCTCTTTGCCTTTATCTTCTCCTCCAGGAAGCAAATGTAATTTCATTCAGTGGAAAGTAGTTTGGCATTGTGGAAAGAACTACAGCTTTTAAAGGCAGATAGATAGGCTTTTCTGTCCCAGATTTGCCACTTACTTGCTCTTTGACCAAAGGCAAGTCAGTTGACTTCTGATTCTGTAAATGTCATATTACCACCTACTAATTAGTGTGATGTAATCATTAAACATAATATCATATGTAAGGTTCATTGATGGGCACAATGTTCTCTTACTAATCATGTCATGAAGGAAAGGGTGCTTTGACCGTAAGAAGTACCTCTCCCCACCTTCCGAAATCTCCCCTCCTTCTCCCCACCATGGTCCCTCTGGAACTCTGTAGGTATCTGATAACTCTACCATTGCCCGGGCTGCCTCTGTGCTGGGAAATGGTAGTCCTCTTTTCACGGTCTGCCCTACCATTTCCTCTCATCCTCCTTTGTTAGGAATAGTATAATATAGTAATTTAGAACACCAGCTCTGATGACAGACCTGAGTTCAAGTATCAGCTTTGTTTCATTCAAACTTGACCTTTGGCGACACATAGTAATCAAACTGACAAGAATTAAAGACAAAGAAAAACTATTAAACACAACAAGGGAAAAACGACAAATAACATACAAGGGAACTCCCGTAAGCTTAACAGCTGATTTCTCAGCAGAAACTCCACAAGCAACAAGGGAGTGGCACGATGTATTTAAAATGATGAAAGGGAAGAACGTACAACCAAGATTACTCTATCCGGCAAGGATCTCATTCAGATTCGATGGAGAAATCAAAAGCTTTACAGATGAGCAAAAGCTAAGAGAATTCAGCACCACCAGACCAGCTCTACAACAAACGCTAAAGGAATTTCTCTAAGTGGGAAACACAAGAGAGGAAAAGGACCTACAGAAACAAACCCAAAACAATTAAGAAAATGGTAATAGGAACATACATATCGATAATTACCTTAAATGTGAATGGATTAAATGCTCCAACCAAAAGACACAGGCTCACTGAATGGATACAAAAACAAGACCCATATATATGCTGTCTACAAGAGACCCATTTCAGACCTAGGGACACATACAGACTGAAAGTGAGGGGATGGAAAAAGATATTCCATGCAAATGGAAATCAGAAGAAAGCTGGAGTAGCAATACTCATATCAGATAAAATAGACTTTAAAATAAAGAATGTTACAAGAGACAAGGAAGAACACTACATAATGATCAAGGGATCAATCTAAGAAGAAGATAAAACAATTATAGATATATATGCACCCAACATAGGAGCACCTAAATACATAAGGCAAATGCTAACAGCTATAAAAGAGAAAATCGACAGTAACACAATAATAGTGGGCGACTTTAACACCTCCCTTACACCAATGGACGGATCATCCAGACAGAAGATTAATAAGGAAACACAGCTTTAAATGACACAATAGGCCAGATAGATTTAATTGATATTTATAGGACATTCCATTCGAAAACAGCAGATTATACTTCCTTCTCAAGTGCACACAGAACATTCTCCAGGATAGATCACACCTTGAGTTACAAATCAAGCCTCAGTAAATTTAAGAAAATTGAAATCATATCAAGCATCTTTTCCGACCACAACAGTATGACATTAGAAATAAGTTACAGGGAAAGAAATGTAAAAAACACAAACACATGGAGGCTTAACAATACGTTACTAAATAACCAAGAGATCACTGAAGAAATCAAGGAGGAAATCAAAAAATACCTAGATACAAATGACAATGAAAACACGACGATCCAAAACCTGTGGGATGCAGCAAAAGCAGTTCTAAGAGGGAAGTTTATAGCAATACAATACTACCTCAAGAAACAAGAAAAATCTCAAGTAATCAATCTAACCTTACACCTAAAGGAGCTAGAGAAAGAAGAACAAGCAAAAGCCAAAGTTAGTAGAAGGAAAGAAAAAGATCAGAGCAGAAATAAATGAAATAAAAACAAAGAAAACAATAGCAAAGATCAATAAAACTAAAAGCTGGTTCTTTGAGAAAATAAAATTGATAAACCTTTAGCCAGACTCATCAAGAAAAAGAGGAAGAGGACTCAAATCAATAAAATTAGAAATGAGGGACTTCCCTGGTGGAGCAGTGGTTAAGAATCCACCTGCCATAAATGCCCACCGACAGACGAATGGATAAAGAAGATGTGGCACATATATACAATGGAATATTACTCAGCCATAAAAAGGAACGAAATTGGGTCATTTGTAGAGACGTAGATGCATCTGGAGACTGTCATACAGAGTGAAGTAAGTCAGAAAGAGAAAAACAAATATCATGTATTAACGCATATATGTGGACTGTAGAAAATGGTACAGATGAACTGGTTTGCAGAGCAGAAATTGAGACACAGAGGTAGAGAAAAAACGTGTGGACACCATGGGGGGAAAGCGGCGGGGGGGTGGGGGTTGTGGTGTGATGAATTGGGAGATTGGGATTGACATGTATACATTGATGTGTATAAAATGGATGACTAATAAGAAAAAATAAATAAAAAATAAAAAAAGAATCCATCTGCCAGTGCAGGGTTTGATCCCTGCTCCAGGAAGATCCCACATACCACAGAGCAACTAAGCCCGTGCACCACAACTGCTGAGCCTGTGCTCTAGAGGCCACAAGCCACAATTACTGAACCCATGTGCCACAACTACTGAAGCCCACGTGCCTAGAGCCTGTGCTTTGCAACAAGAGAAGCCACCACAATGAGAAGCCCACGCACCACAACGAAGAGTAGCCCCCACTTGCTGCAACTAGAGAAAGCCCACTTGCAGCAACGAAGATCCAACGCAGCCAAAAATAAATAAATTAAATAAATTAAAAAAAAACAAAATTAGAAATGAAAAAGAGGTTACAGCGGACATCGCAGAAATACAAAGCATCATAAGAGACTACTACAGGCAACTCTGCGCCAATAAAATGGACAACCTGGAAGAAATGGACAAATTCTTAGAAAGATGTAGCCTTCCGAGACTGAACCAGGAAGAAATAGAAAATATGAACAGACCAATCAGAAGTAATGAAACTGAAACTGTGATTAAAAATCTTACAACAAACAAAAGTCCAGGACCAGATGGCTTCACAGGTGAATTCTATCAAACATTTAGAGAAGAGCTAACACCCATCCTTCTCAAACTCTTCCAAAAAATTGCAGAGGAAGGAACACTCCCAAACTCATTCTATGAGGCCACCATCACCCTGATACCAAAACCAGACAAAGATGCTACAAAAAAAGAAAATTACAGACCAATATCACTGATGAATATAGATGCAAAACTCCTCAACAAAATACTAGCAAACAGAATCCAACAACACACTAAAAAGCTCATACACCGTGATCAAGTGGGATTTATCCCAGGGATGCAAGGATTCTTCAGTATACGCAAATCAATCAATGTGATACACCATATTAACAAATTGAAGAATAAAAAGCATACGATCATCTCAATAGATGCAGAAAAAGTTTTTGACAAAATTCAACACCGATTTATGATAAAAAACTCTCCAGAAAGTGGGCATAGAGGGAACCTACCTCAACATAATAAAGGCCATATATGACAAACCCACAGCAAACATCATTCTCAATGGTGAAAAACTGGAAGTATTTCCTCTAAGATCAGGAACAAGACAAGGACGTCCACTCTCGCCACTATTATTCAACATAGTTTTGGAAGCCCTAGCCACGGCAATCAGAGAAGAAAAAGAAATAAAAGGAATACAAATTGGAAAAGAAGAAGTAAACCTGTCACTGTTTGCAGATGACATGATAGTATACATAGAAAATCCTAAAGATGCCACCAGAAAACTACTAGAGCTAATCAATGAATTTGATAAAGTTGCAGGATACAAAATTAATGCACAGAAATCTCTTGCATTCCTATACATTAACAATGAAAGATCAGAAAGAGAAATTAAGGAAACAATCCCATTCACCATTGCAACAAAAAGAATAAAATACCTAGGAATAAACCTACCTGAGGAGGGAAAAGACCTGTACTCAGAAAACTATAAGACACAGATGAAAGAAATCAACAATGACACAAACAGATGGAGAGATATACGATGTTCTTGGATTGGAAGAATCAATATTGTGAAATTGACTATTCTACCCAAAGCAATATACAGATTCAATGCGATCCCTATCAAATTACCAATGGCATTTTTTACAGAACTAGAACAAAAAATCTTAAAATTTCTATGGAGACCCAAAAGACCCCAAATAGCCAAAGCAATCTTGAGGGAAAAAAGTGGAGCTGGAGGAATCAGACTCCCTGACTTCAGACTATACTACAAAGCTATAGTAATCAGGACAATATGGTACTGGCACAAAAACAAATATAGATCAATGGAACAGGATAGAAATCCCAGAGATAAACCTGAGCACCTACGGTCAACTAATCTATGACAAAGGGGGCACGGATATACAATGGAGAAAAGACAGTCTCTTTAATAAGTGGTGCTGGGAAAACTGGACAGCTACATGTAAAACAATGAAATTAGAACACTTCCTAGCACCATACACAAAAATAAACTCCAAATGTATTAAAGACCTGAATGTAAGACCGGACACTATAAAACTCTTAGAGGAAAACATAGGAAAAACACTCTTTGACATAAATCACAGCAAGATCTTTTTTTGACCCACCTCCTAGAGTAATGGAAATAAAAATAAAAATAAACAAATAGGACCTAATGAAACTTAAAAGCTTTTGCACAGCAAAGGAAACTATAAACAAGATGAAAAGACAACCCTCAGAATGGGAGAAAATATTTGTAAACTAATCAACGGACAAAGGATTAATCTCCAAAATATATAAACAGCTCATGCAGCTCAATATTTAAAAAAAATAGTAATAACCCAATCCAAAAATGGGCAGAAGACCTAAATAGACATTTCTCCAGAGAAGACATACAGATGGCCAAGAAGCACATGAAAAGCTGCTCAACATCACTAATCGTTAGAGAAATGCAGATCAAAACTACAATGAGGTATTACCTCACACCGGTTAGAATGGGCATCATCAGAAAATCTACAAACAAATGCTGGAGAGGGTGTGGAGAAAAGGGAACCCTCTTGCACTGTTGGTGGGAATGTAAATTGATACAGCCACTATGGAGAACAGTATGGAGGTTCCTTAAAAAACTAAACATAGAATTACCATATGACCCAGCAATTCCACTACTGAGCATATACCCAGAGAAAACCGTAATTCAAAAAGACACATGCACCCCAGTGTTCATTGCAGCACTACTTACAATAGCCAGGTCATGGAAGCAACCTAAGTGTCCATCGACAGATGAATGGATACAGAAGATGTGATACATATATACAATGGAATATTACTCAGCCATAAAAAGGAACAAAACTGGGTCATTTGTAGAGACACGGATGGACCTAGAGACTGTCATACAGAGTGAAGTAAGTCAGAAAGAGAAAAACAAATACCGTATGTTAACACATATATGTGGAATCTAGAAAAATGGTACAAATGAACTGGTTTGCAAGGCAGAAATAGAGACACAGATGTCGAGAACAAACGTATGGACACCAAGGGGGGACAGCAGGGGCGAGGTGGTGGTGGGATGAATTGGGAGATTGGGATTGACATATATACACTAATATGTATAAAATAGATAATTAACAAGAACCTGCTGTATAAAAAATAAATAAAATTCAAAAAAAAAAAAAAAAACTTGACCTTCGGCAAGTTACCTAATCTAATCCTCAGTTTCCCTACCTGTAAATGAAGGTAATAGTAATACCAACCTGTAAGGTAGTTGTGAGGATTAAATGAGGAAATTAATATTTGAAAATGGCCAGACGTGGCATGATGCCTGGCATACTTCCCACCCCCACTTGATCTATTTATTCTTTCTGCCTGTATTGTTCTCCTGACCTCAGTATAGTAGATGCTTGTCCCATTTCAGCTAAGGATAGAGTTCAAGTTTTTGAGCACAGGAATACCCTTGGAAATAACAGTATCCTAGGAGCTGGGAATCCCAGGTTCTGGTTCAGACTCTACCATCATCTATATTCAAGGCACTTAATCTCTCTGGGCTTTGGTCTACTTATTAATAAAATGAAATATATCATCTCAAATGTTTCTTCTGTTTCTAAAATACTATGTGTATTAGCTGATGTGCCTTTGTTGTAAGCAATAAAACAACCCTGGATGACTTAATTTAAAAAATATATTTTTTCTCCTCTATAAGAGAAGTCTCTTAGAAGTCTCAGCTTTTTGCTTCACCACCTTATGTACCACCTCCCCATCTTGTCTCCTTTTTAGGTCTGTGGAGTCCTGGAACGCTCCCGCTCTCCGTCCCTGAAGCTGACCCCTGCCCCAAGCATCCACCCTAACCTCCAAGCCTATCTTCAAGGCAACACCCAGGTCTCTCGAAAGAAACTTCTGCCTCTGCTCCAGGAAGCCCTGTCAGCATATTTTGACTCCACGAACATCCCTTCAGGACAGCCTGAGACAGAGGGTGTGTCCAGGGAGCAGGTAGACAAGGAATTGGACAGGGCAGGTAACTCCCTGATTCCTGGACTGAGTCAAGATGAGGAGGAGCCTCCACTGCCCCCCACACCCATGAACAGCCTGGTGGATGAGTGCCCTCTGGATCAGGGGCTGCCGAAATTCTCAGCCGAGGTCATCTTTGAGAAATGTAGTCAGATCTCGCTGTCAGAATCTACCACTGCCTCCCAGTCCAAGAAATGACTGTTGGGAGGGGAGGGGCAAGTGAGAGAGATTGTTTGAACCACCCTGAATGCATGTTTTGAGATGTTTCAGCAATTTTGTCTTCATTGTTCCAGGATCTGGTATACTGTTATCATAAACCTAGGAGGAGAAAGAAGTAAAGGAAAGCTGAGCTGGCTTTCTACCTTTTCCCCACAGTCTCTACCAATCAAACAAATTTTATTATTTAATTTAACTCCTTAAATCTGCACTGACTCTCCTCTATTCCATTTGGCAGGGTCATGATGTAATAACATACACAGTTCCAGCAGAGTGGCACAGACAGAATGTATACCCCAAAAGTGCCCTAAGTCAGGCTTTTTAACAGAACCCGTATTTCTTATGGAACCAAACATTCATTGTCTCCAGTGTTCATTTATTTTCTTATGAATTCAAGTATTTATTGAACACAATACCTACTTTTAGCTTCTTCCAGTTTTTAGCCTTTAGTTGATTTTCACCTCCATGACTCCTCTTTCTGCCCCCAATTAGGTGATGGTGTCTGATTCCCAGTTTGCTAAATTTCTATTCTGAGCTTATTGTGACTGTTTCAGGATTGTTTGGGAGCAGATTGGAGGCTATTATCTTCTGTCCTGATCAGCTGGCCTGGCTCTCAGTTTCTTTGGATCCCTCTGTCTCAGAGCCACAGGGACCCTGAAGAGACCCTTGTTCTTGAGAGTTCAGGAGATACCTGGGAAAGCCTTAAGACCTCATGGGCACTCTTCGCAAAAGACAGTAGAACTACAATGAGACCCCCGGCTCTGTCGATTTCTTATCCATCTAATTTTCTCCTTGAGCATAGTAGAAGGAAACATGGAGTTCATACCGAGTGCCATAAACTGTGTGTCTTTTGTCCAGACACTCACTCCTCTAGATCTCATTTCCCCATCTGCAAAACTGATGTTCCCTGCTTTCTGTGATCTGCCTGTTGCCACACCGTCCTTTCTTGCCTCCGCTTCTCTGGTTTTTTGTTTGTTTGTTTGTTTCTGTTTCCCTGGGAATGCTCAGGGTCACTGAATTGTCTGTTTATTTGTGATTGTGTACTAAGGTACTCAGCCTCATGTAGCATGTACAGGGGTATGATTCATACCATGGTGACCCAGCAAAGAGCTCCCTTCCACTGACTTGTTCTGCATGTGTAGAGTCTCCCTTTTCTCTTCAGACCAACCTGTTCCCCCTTTTCCTACCCCACAGCTCTGTTCCCTGTACGTTTTCAACAGTTTCGCTGAACAGTGGGGTATGTGATGGTTTTGGCATGATGTCTTCATATGAGGGAAACTGACTTGACTTTGAGGGGATGTTTGTAGCCATTGGAAAGTAAAATAGTGGCATGATTACTGAACCAAAGGAATTTATGTTGTGTAACTTGGGTACTTTTATTTTGCATTTTGTTAAAGTATTAAATACTTTTTTCCTGTTTGGGGCCTTATTGTCTCTTTTTACAACTATAATCAGGCCTTTCCCTCTGATAATTGTTTTAACCTCCTCAAGATTCATTTCCCTTCTTTCTGCTGTACTTACTATCTTCCTTCTGTTGACTCTTTTTGGGAATAAGGAGCAACAGTCTTATGTCTCCCCTCATCCTCAGCCTTTCCTTTAGTTTGTTTCTTCCAGAACCCTCTTTATAACATACTTCTGTGTCCTTGATTTTGCTTATGCTTGAAAAGTAGGCCCACGATAGTCTTAAAACTAAAATGGTTGCTACCATTACTTTTTTTTTTTAAAGCAGCTTCCAGAAGGTTTTAAGGAGTCTAGAAAATTGCCTTCCTCGACTCACCCAAGACTAGCCGCTTTAGAATATGTAGTCTCCTCCCCAGAACCCGCCCCAATAGGCATGGTTTCTCTTTTGTGCAAACCTGCTTCTTGGGAAGGGAGGTGGCAAAACCTGTTTGAAGGTGAGGTTACTTACCTGCCTTCCACCCTTCCCTCCTCCTTGGAGGCAAGAGCAACAACAGCTGAGACAGAAAAAGGGGATACAGACGTGTTGGGGAGCTGAGACATCCGGCTCCCCGACAACTCCAAGTGTTTAAAGGCGACAGGAAGACTTTTGAAGATGGGAACTGTACAAGAGGAAGGAGAAAAGACATTAGATCTCAGGTAAGGAAGACGCTGGCTAACTTGATTGGAAACAAGGAGTGAATAGTCTTAAGGGACTTTCCCACCATCTAGCTCTTTCCAAGTCAAATCTCGGGTTCCTAGAGGAGATAAGACTGTAAGAGAATTAATTTGCAGAGAAGGGATGGAGGTGGCTTTAGGTAGGAAATATCAGTGAGGTATGGGAATTAGGGAACAAGGGATTCCAGGATAATTCCCTATTGCTTTTTTTTTTTTTTTTAAGGAAGTTTCTATGTTTTGTTTTTGATAAATCTGCCCCGTTTTCCGCTTTCTAATACCCACCCTCCAGAATGGCCATCAGGAAAGCTGACCCAGAACTAAATTAAGGTCCAGGTTCTCCTTCCCAGCAAATCTCTCTTCCTCCTTACCTTCTTCCCCTACCCCTCTGCCATGGTTTCCCCTCACCACTCCCTAGTGTGGTGGAGGAAAGGCAGGCCTGACTAGGTGACATCTTCCCCAACTTTGCCCAGTGACAGCTGGGCAGGTCTGTCGGGTTCCAGCCAATTGTAATGTGAAATACCTCTCACCCCTACTGTGCAGGTGGAGCAACTGCCAACAGGTAAAAATAATTAGCTTTACCTTCCATGCCTGCTCTTCTCCTAAACCCAACTAGGGGTGATGGCTTTCTAACAAGTGGTGAAGGTGGTAGAAACATCTAGGAGACAAGAGATCTGACTTCTTTTTAAGGCCTGCCCTCTGCTCTGTACCTTCATTACTGCTCTTCATTCCAGTTCCCTTAAGACACTGCCTGGTTTGTCTCATAATAATCTTTTTTTCTGGGAGACTATCTATAGGGTCGGGGAGAATGCAGAAACAGCTGTACTAGGAGCATCCTTGAGACTTGGGGAACTGGAGCTGAAGGAAGACTGGCAGGATGAAGAATTCCCTAGGTGAGGAAGTATGAGCAAGGCTGGGAAAAGGGAGGGCTGGTCACAAATGGAGGGCAGCGATGGTAAACTGGGACTTGAAGGAAAGAGGTGGGGAAAAGAAAGAAGAGGTGATAACATCATGGCGGGGAGATGGAATTGATAAGTTGATACCAGCTTAATGCCTTTAGCCTATATTTCTTCCCCCTTTTCATCTTTTCCCCTCTAGATTGCTTCCTGAAGAGGCTGACCCTTCTGGAGATCCTCATAATCCTGAAAGAGACTCACAGGCAGGTACGTAAATTAGAACCCAGGCCTCCCTGATTCTGGTCCAGGGAAGGGTTATGCCACCCTATCCCTTTGCAGTTCTACTTCCCAAATGTCCCGTGTTAGTCCTTCTTTAGAATTCACACCATATTATCACTTACATAGACAGGAATTCTAGTATCCCCCACCAACACAAACCCATCTTTCTCTTCTTTTTTTTTCCCTCCTCCAAACCCAGGAACCCCCAACACTTTAGCCCCGTGTGGCCAGCGCCCCATGCGTAAGCGTCTTTGTGCCCCAGAGTTGCGACTGAATCTGACTAAGGGGCCTGGAGATAACGGAGCTTCTCCCACCCACTCTGTACCTTCCTCTCCTGATGGCAGTTCTGACCTGGAGGTAGACGAGTTGGAGACACCTTCAGACTCGGAGCAGCTGGACAGTGGACATGAATTTGAACGGGAAGGTGGGAAAGAAAGCTGAAGACTGAGCTGGTAGAAGTAGAGGCCAGTGTTAAAAAAGCTCAGGATGGATTTAATGGGACTGAAGTTAGAACTAATAAGGTGGGGACCAAGAGGTAAGACCAGCAAAATTTCCTCAGAATGGAAAGGTAGAGCTTATTGGTCCAATGTGAGAGTAGTCAGTATAGGGGGAGAAGGGGGTACTTCATTTATTGAGGGAAATTTTATTGAATAACTGTTATATTGCTATCATTGAGCTAGAACTGAGTTATAAAGATGAATAAGATAATCCCTACCCTCAGGGAATTCTCTGTTTAGTATGAAATAAACACATACACAAATAAATGCAGTTAAAGGTTATGATCTACATGTGTATAGGGTACAGTGTAAGCAGGGAGAAGGCAAAGGTCAGTTCCACCTGAGAGGTGTTAAGAAAGACTTCACAGAGGATGCCATTCTGAGCTTATCAGGTAATTGGAGAGGCATTCTAGGTGGAAGAAGCAAATTGGGCAATAGCATGGCATGGTGGGGAATTCAGAGTATTAAGTATGACTATTTAGGTATTAAGGAAAACTTTGTTTCTTCTCTACTCACAGCACTTTTGACACCAAATGTATGGGTTTTCCCCACACCAACCAATTCTCCAACTCTCCAGACACAAATTGGGTGTCCTACAATTCAGTCACGACACTTAACTGGAGTTAGCACAGACACCACAGGTTAAGGGCTCACCCACAAGACTGCCCCAGACTTCAGACACCAATCACACGTCCAGGTTGTCACCTGTGCTTCTGACTGACAGGTGATAAATCAGAGGTGCCTGCCACCCCCTCCTCAGGTTTGATAATGTGCTAAAACAGCTCACAGAACTTGGGGAAACAGTTTACTTACTAGATTACAGGTTTATTATAAGAGGATACAGATCAGGAACAACCAGAAGGAAGCAATACATAGGACAAGTTATATGAAAGGGGGTGTGGAGCTCCGTGGGTGCACCACCCTCCCAGCACCTCCATGTGTTCACCAACGCAGAACCTCTCAGAACCCCTTCAGTTAGGGTTTTTTTTAATGGAGGCTTCATATGTAGGTATGATTGATTGAATCACTGACCATTAGTGATTTAGCACAACCTCCAGTCTCTCTCCCCTCCTCAGAGGTCAGAGGGTAAAAGTTCCAAACCTCTAATCATGTGGTTGGTTGGCCTGGCAACCAGCCACTCATCCACAGAAGTTTCCCAAAGTCACCTCATTAACATAAACTTCTGTGGTTGAAAGGGGCTTGTTGTGAATAGGAAAAGATACCTCTTTTACCTTTATCATCAGGAGCTGTTTTAGAAGCCAGGAACAAAACCAAAATATATATTATTATATCACAGAATATAATATATATTCTGTGGCTGGGAGGTGAAGAGAGAATGACAAAAGACTGTTAAGTAGGCAAGGGTTAAATCATGGAGGTCCTTGCTGCCACATTGAGTTTAGATTTTATCCTGTAGGCAATGGGGAGTCCCTTGAATGGTTTTAATCAAGGGACTAACATGATCAGATTTGATGGCTTTCAAAAGATTGAAAACAACCTAAAGGTCCATAAATAGGATGTTAGTTCTACAATATTACAGTACATCCATACCATGGAATACTAAATACTAGGCACTATTTTTTAAGATAAAGCAGTTCTTTTTATTTCTATGGAAAGATCATGCAAAATTAGTGAGTATAGTATATTGTATTTTATGTATATTGCCATTTGAGTGAAAAAGGGAGAGAAGAAAAGAAACCTTGCTCCAGCAGTGGTGTAAAGGGTAGACTGGAGGAAAACAGACAAGAGGCAGGGAGATGAGTTAGGAGGCTAGTACTAAGGCCAGATGAGAAAGGCTCAGAACCTGTACCGGGACACTAATAGTGGAAAGAATGATAAAAGGATATAATGGAGATAGATGGAGGAGGATCTGGGGTCCTGTTGGCTTGACGGCTGGTAGAGAAGAAAGAGTCTCTGTTGACAAAGAGTTTTCTCTCTCAGGAAACTAGATGGATGGTGTCATTCATCAAGAAAGAATATGAGAGAGAGGAGGAAGAGAATGAGTTTGAGTTGCACTTGGAGTCTGGTGACTTGGAGATGACAGAGAAACACAAAATAGTGATGTCCACTCTAGGCATTTAGGGATATGGGTCTGGTGGTAGGAGAGAAGTCTGGGTTAGAAAGGAATCATCGCCTTACTGGCAGTAATTGAAGACATGGGAATAAACAAGCTCACCCAAGGAAGGAAAAGCATGGGCAGAAAGAATCTGGAAAAATGGCAAGGGCCATCAACCTACCATAGTGTAAGGTTACCTCCAGGCCATTGTCTAGTGAAAAAGTGAAGGTAATGAGTCACAGGAAAGAGAAACCAGCAAGGGGTTGGGTTGATCGGACAAACTAGGGCTAGAGTCATGGGTAAAAAATGAGGAATTAGATGTTGAGGTAATAAACTCTAAGAATCTGAGGAACTTACAAGATACTGAAGGTATGTATTCTGCCTTGTTGATCCTTCCCCATCCCTCTTTTTTAGATGAGCTGCCCCAGGCAGAGGGCCTGGGGGCCAGTGAGGCAGCTGAAAGGCTGGGCCAGGGTTGTATGTGGGATGTGGCTGGAGAAGACGGTCATTGCTGGAGGGTGTTCCGAACAGGACAGCGGGAGCAGCGAGTGGACATGACCGTCATTGAGCCCTATAAGAAAGTCCTATCTCATGGAGGTAATGGAGGGGTAAGAACTGTGACTTCTTAAGTAAAATGCCGAAGCTGGAAATTCAGTTATGGGTTCAGAATCCTTCCTGCAACTTCTAGAGACCCTCAGAGTCTCTCAACCTAAACAGATGTACTGTCCATCAATACTTATTTGTTGACTGAATGAGTTTTCCCCTTCTCCTCCCCAGGCTACCATGGTGATGGCCTCAATGTTGTCATCCTCTTTGCTTCCTGTTATCTACCCAGAAGCAGCATCCCCAACTACACCTATGTCATGGAACACTTGTTTAGGTGAGGTGGAAGGCTTAAAGTGCTCCAGAGTGGATGTTAGAGAGGGAAACATTCAAAAGAACCCCTTCTCTGATCAGTAACTGATTGTAGAGTCTACAGTAATGTGCCTCTCACTCCCCACAACCCCAAACGCATACCTTCCCTGACAATTTCATCTCCCCAGGTATATGGTGGGTACTCTGGAGCTGCTGATAGCTGAAAATTATCTGCTTGTTCACCTGAGTGGAGGCACAAGTAGGGCCCAAGTTCCACCTCTGAGCTGGATACGCCAGTGTTACCACACCCTGGATCGGCGGTGAGCCTCTAGGACAAGAGGGCTACCATGCTCTATCTTATCTTTTTCTTTTCCATCTTTCCATACTTTCTTCCATTCAATCTCTTCCACTTTTTTTTTGACCGCGCCATGTGGTTTGCAGGATCTCAGTTCCCTGACCAGGGATTGAACCGGGGCCCTGTCAGTGAAAGTCCGGAATCCTAACCACTTGGCCACCAGGGAACTCCCTCTTCCACTTTTCTTTGTCCCTCTATACCCCTTTCCAAGCCTCTCCTATCTTCTGTCCTCTCTTGGAGTCATGGAAATCTAGTTTCAAATCTTGCCTTTATCACTCACTACCTTTATAACTGTGGACAAGTCACTTAACTTTCTGGGACTCAGTTTCCTTCTCTGTAAAATGTCAATGGTAATACCTTTGCCACTGAGTATTTGAATCAAATCAACATGGCGCATTGCCTGGCACATGGAAGGCAGCCCTTCCTTTTCTCATAGTCTTGCCATTTATTTCACTTTTCACATCTCCATTGTCTTCTTTTCTTGTCTGCCTTCATCCCTGACCCTTATGCCTTTTTTCCTTGATATCCCTTTTCTTGTTTCCTTTCTTCCCTCCGTCTTCCATTTGCTCACTTTTCTCTTCTTGTTCCTTTTTTGTTCTCCTCATTGGTCTTCACCTGATCATGGAGGGATGGAGGAGTATACAAAAGGAACTATGGGAGCGTAGGGCACAGGAAAGAAGTGGGGTAGAGAAGGCCAGGCTAAGGTATTCCAAGAAGAGAGTTTCCTAAAAATGAGGAGGCTAAGCAAGATGGATGGAGCTGAGATTGCAGTTAAAGGAATGGGGATTCGACCCAACTATCAGAGAAATCTAGAAATTAGAGAAGAAGAGAAGGAAGTTAAAGTACAGAAGGTAGCTCCACCTGATCTTCAGGCATGAAGGTGGAAGGAGAGTGGAATGGTCTCATGTTCTTCTTCAGGCTCCGGAAAAACCTGCATGCCCTGGTGGTTGTCCATGCTACATGGTATGTGAAGGCATTCCTGACACTGCTTCGGCCCTTCATCAGGTACTAGCTTGGGGGACAAAGACCCCGTTTCCGCTCTCCCCATTTTCACAATCAAGATTAAGAACTTCTTGCCCCACCCTGACTCTTTCTAGCCTTAACCACTCTCTACTTATTATGTTTCCCTTTGTAAGGATCTCCAGGAGCCCTCTTCCCCATATAAAACACACTTGGTTGATCCTCTCTTTTTAGTTCCAAGTTCACACGGAAGATCCGTTTTCTGAATAGCCTTGGAGAGCTGGCCCAACTCATCTCCTTGGATCAGGTCCACATCCCAGAAGCTGTCAGACGGTGAGTCCTGGCTTAAGGATAAAAGTTTGGGATGGGATGTGTAAGAGCCAACTCCCACTTTCTTAATGCCTTGTTGGAACAAAGGAACTAAAAGACAGAGGCTCTGCTTTCAGAGGCTTCAGTGTATCTGGGAAGACTCCATACATGCAGGACACTACTGTATCCAACAAGAACAAATGAAAAAAATTAATCCTATAAGTGCATCAAGGAATAAAGGAGTAATCACAGCACAGAATTTAGAGGAAATTCAGACCAGCCCTAGAAATTAAGAAGGGATATGTTGGCAGTGAATAGGAGAGAATATCCAGTGGGGGAGGGTTGCTAGAGAGCAAAGGATCCTACATGATGACCGACCCAAGCATCTAATCTACCTCTTCCAGTTCACCTGGCTTCTCTCCCTAAACCCCTGAGTAAAACCCAGTCTGCTCCTATACCACTTTTTTCCCCTCTCTTTCTCCTAGGCTGGACCAGGATCTCCATGGCTCAGGAGGGACCTAGCATAGGACTGGAATAATGAGCTTAAGAACCAAGCAAAGATATTGATCTGCTTACACCCTAAACCCTGAAACATTTGAGCTGTTTTGTAAATCAACTCATCCTCAATCCCAGTACCACTGGATCTTCACATCTCAATGGGATGTCGTTCCTTCCATGACCCTGACTTCAAAGCAGGGCTCTGAGGTTGGGAACCTGATGTGCTGGGTGACTTTCATTTCAGCTGGAGGGGTGCATGTTGTGGCATTTTATATAGGACAGTGCAAAGCTGTGCTGCTTTAGCTGTAGAACCTTGGGCAAATAACCTCCTCTCTTTGAGTCTGAGATCCTTTCCACCTGGGGTATTCTAGCAGTCTGTGAAGGTGAGGGGTGGATGGGGAGGGCAGGGCTCCTGCTGGGAGCCAGGAGTCAGTGCCCTAAATGTTGACGAGCCATTCTGTTTCCCTCTTTCCTTCAGTAGTCTCATCTGCTGCCTGTGAGCCTGGGGAGGGGCATTTTCAAAACCTGTATTTTGTCCTCTTTAGTAAATTCAGATCTGTAGTGATTAATAAACTGCGATGAGAGATTCAAGCGCCGCGCCGAGGAAGTGTACTACTCTTTCCCCAGCCCCTTGCATCACAATCCGTCTGTCGGTTCTGGCACAGGAGTTCTTGCTGCAGAGGTTCCCTGGGATTTTCAGCTGAGCCCCTGGGCCTGCCGGAGCTGACCCGGGGGGAGAGGGCCTGGGGGAGGGGCGTGGCGCGCGCGTCAGAGCCCCCCTCCCCTCCCCCGCGGGCCTCGGTTCTAACGACCCGGTGGGTCGAGAGCCGAAGGGAGGGAGAGAAGGTGGGAGCCCCGGCCTTCCTCACTGGCCTCCCTCCCAGCCCCACACCGTCCAGCCCCATGGTCCCCGCCGCCGGCGCGCTGCTTTGCGCCCTGCTGCTGAGTCTGGGGCCCCGGGCGGCGGGGGCCGAAGGCTTGACTTCGACCGCGATGCCGCGGAACAGTCTCCGCTTCGGGGGCCCTATGACCCGCAGCTACCGGACCACCGCCCGGAGCACCCGGAGCGTTGTTTCCCAGAAGATGAGGGTAACAATGGAGGATGAGGACGACGTCGTGGCCGTGGCCGACAGCCTGGCAGGCCCGGCCGCTGCCGAGCTCTTGGCCTCCACGGTGTCCACAGGTAGCCGGTCGCGTTTGTCGGCGGAGGAGGATGGGTCTTTGGAAGAGGGGGTTGTGATTTACGCCAGAAAGAATAACACCGAGTTGGAGACTCACAATACGACTTCCAGTACACCTGGGGGGCCTAGCCCAGGGTTTACAGCGAATGACCAGGATTCCGAAATCAGGATGAGTTCAAGCCAGCGGCCCTCCACCTGGAAGGCTAACGTGGACCAGCTGCTCTCCGACACTACCCTGAACCAGTGGTCAACAGCACGGTCCACCCGGAACCAGTGGCCACCGCCCTCGCCCACAGCCATGCCAGCTCCCGAGGATCTGCGGCTGGTGCTGATGCCCTGGGGCCCGTGGCACTGCCACTGCAAGTCCGGCACCATGAGCCGGACCCGAGCCGGGAAACTGCGTGGCCTTTCGGGGCGCCTGCGAGTTGGGGCGCTGAGCCAACTCCGCACTGAGCACCGGCCCTGCACCTACCACCAATGCCCCTGCAACCGCGAGCGGGAGGAGTGCCCCCTCGATGCAGGTCTCTGTCCTGACACCAGCTGCACCACTCAGACCACCACCAGGGCCACCACCACTACTCCCTTTCCCCCACTAGTCAGCCGACTCAGACCCACCCCCTTCATCCCCAGTCTCAGGCCCAACCCAGCCCTTGCTTTTTGGAAAAGGGTCCGGACTGGGCTGGAGGATATTTGGAACAGTCTGTCTACAGTGTTCACAGAGATGCAACCAGTAAGTGTCTAGTGATGAGCCAGCATCTTTGTTAAGGCATCTGAAAAGTCCTGATATCCAGAACCCTGTTGCTAAGCCAGCCAGTGTGTCTGCGTGAACTGTTGCTTATGTTTGGTTATTGATTCATAAAATGCATTGGTTATTCACATTATTGTTAGCCATTGATTCCACCTATCATTTCTTGAGCAACTGCTGTTTGGCTATTAGGCAACATGTAGGTCATTAGATGATTATTGACCAAACTGTTAAGATTGTAGATATATAAAGAACTCTTGATGTGGAGATAGTTGATGGATGTGGAAGATTTCGTAGTTTTCAGCTTATTAACGCAGCTTAACAGTAACAGCTGCCAATATCTGAGGTCTTCTTATGTGCACTCTACCTGGATCAGTCCTCACAACAACTCTATGGTATTATTATTACCACTTTACAGATGAAGAAACAGGGGGTTTACAAAGTTAGTAAGTAGTGGAGTCACAGCAGGATTTAAACCAGGTTTGTTTGACACTAGTGCCAATGCTCTTAACCACTACTAACCCAAAGAACTGTCCTCCTGGGATTATTCCCAGAAACTTAAGAATTCTCAGGGAAGGATAGTCCTCTACTTCACCAAAAGAGCTACCAAAGTTCCTGATCGACCTGATAAAATATTCTCAAGGTCTCAGGATGACAGGACCTTTGGCGAAAGGAGAAGGACAATAAAATATATACTTGGTCATTCTGTCAGTTTCTGTTTTTGTCTCTCTCCTTGCTGTGTCTAATACCATTATTCAATATAAAAAAGAAGCATAAATAGTGGGCAGCAGTGTTAACGGAATGAGGGTTTGTGGGGAGAGGGAGATGAGGCAAGGAGGGGAAAAGAATATGGATGTGGTTATATTTTCCCTTTTCTCTATTTTGTTTCCTTACCCAGATAAACAGAAATCGGAGGTAATGGCCACTTCAACCACAAGAGGAGGTGTCAGCATCTCAACCTCTCTTCCCCTTTCAATCCCAGCACCCACTGGATATTTTTAGTACAGAAAAACAAAACTAGAAAAAAAAACATTTTTTGGTCTTGTGTCTTTCTACAGAGGTACCTGAGGGAGGGGAGACCATAAATCTCTTGAACCTTAAGACTGAACTGTGTACTAGCAGCATCTGGCTTGGTCCCTTCCACTGTCCCCCAGGATAAAAATGTTGATATTGCTCATCTTCTTCATTTCCAAAGTTGTTTTTAAACAAGTACTTCTTTAAAGACTTGAAAAATCTCAGATGAATGCCAAGAAAAAGGAACAGGAAGAACAATGAGTTGAGCCCTTGGGAGGTGATGGTTATCTTCTCCTTGCCTTCACGACACTTGGCCTTCTCTCCTCAGAAAGGGCAAGGTTGGCACAAAATTCCATGACAGCCACTTTCTAGGAGTTGCCTTCATTAACCACGTCTACCCTTTAACCCAACACACACCTGTAGTGATTACTCTGGGACTATTTTGCTTAAACTTTTTTTATTTGAAAATGTATTTAAAAGTCCAACAATTTTTAATATAAATTATGACTCTCAAACCCATTCCCATCACTCTAAATATTGTTAAAGTGATGGTAGCATACACATTACAGAAGGTAGCTAAAGGTGAGAGAGCACCAAAGAAAAGATTGTGTCTAAAGAATAGGCAGTAGAGGGACTTCCCTGGCCGTCCAGTGGTTGAGACTCCTGCTTCCACTGCAGGGGGTGTGGGTTCCATCCCTGGCCTGGGAACTAAGATCCCACGTGCCGCGTGGCGTGGCCAAAAAGAAAAGAATAGGCAGTACAATAAGGCTCAAGATCAGGGTGACCGGAGATTCCAGGAGTTCCCCCATCTTTCTGCCCTATCCTGTTAACCCTTTAGATCTAGTATAACCCTCAGGCTATTCAGCTACTTTAGGCCAACAAGATGAGCTACTTTCAGAGCAACTAGCTAGACTGGAATTGAGTACATTGGGAATGTATCTCTATAACCAAGCTTAAACACTAAAAAAAAAATCTGCAGGAAATACACTGAAATTAGAACCTCAGTCACTATAGGTGGGGGCAAACTGGATGGATGGTGGAATCAGCAGAGTGGATCTTAGTTCTCACATTCCTGACCCCCACTACCATTAAACAGGATTCTTCCTGTTACTGAGCTAATGAGACCCCCGCCTTCTCATCTCAGAGCAGGCAGGAGCTCATCTGTTCTGCCCTCCTAATCACCCTGCAAGGAAGGGGCCAGAACAAAACACCTGAGAAAACTGAAAATGCCTAAAGACCCTACTCCTACATTATTTTCCCACCTAAAGCAGACTCTTCAGCCAGGTGGGCAGTGGGACCTGGTCTTCAGACAAAACTCCCTGAGTCTTATTTGTGTCTGGTTCTAGGACTAGGGCACAGAAACAGAGCTTAAAATTTGGGGAGGATAAGCTGGGGTATCTATAGCTCTACTGTTTTTCACTCCCTCCCTTCCCCAATCCCCCCATACCCTGTTCATGTCTCCACACTGCAGGAACCCCTCCTCCAGGGAGCATAAGGATGGAGAAGCACAGTACACGTCCATCACAGAGACATGAACCCATGCAAGCACAAGCAACACACAATAAAGAAGTGTTTGGAGATTATGTGCAGCCTTATTGAACCTACTTTACACAGGGCCCTAGTTCATCCATGACTCAGGCTTAGGATGAACAAGTGGAAATCATCTGAGAGAAAAATATCTCGACTCTATAGCGCAGTGGCTCTCAACTGGGGGTGATTTTGCCCCCTCGGAGACATTTGGCCATATGTGGGGACATTTTTTGTTGTTATAACTAGGGTGGGCCAGGTATGCTGCTAAACATCCTATAATGCACAGGACAGTCCCTCACTACCAAGAATTATCCAGCCCAAAATGTCAAAAGTGCCTAGTTTGAGAAAACTTGCTCTAGAGGTCTTCCGGCTCTCATGCCAGAGAATCTTAAGATCACTCAAGGATGATTGTTTTCAACCTATTTATTTCACCACCACTCCCATTCTCAGTGATCAGTAAGTCTACCCTGAGACATAACTCCTAGTTTTGCTGCATTCTGGGTTTCTCTCCAAGATCCCTCTTGCTCTCTAGGCCAGCGGGGAGGTGGGCAGAGGGCAGATCCCCAAGACTTCAGGTTAAGACCCACCTCTTAACTCTTATCCAGTGGGAAACAATAAGGCTCCTGACAGGGATGGGGTTAAGGATAGAGGTAGTAGCAGGATGGGGGTAATTAAGAGAACTCATCTTAAATTGAATTTTTAATTAATTTAAAAAAAAAAGGGAAAGATCTTAGGGAGCCAGCAATGCTACAGAAACATAGGGTTAGAGGCCTACCTAGAGAAAGACCCTGGTATCGGCAGACAGATACTGAGGGACTGAGTTTCAAGTCTGAGATCTAAAGAGAAAAAGTAGACTAGCCAGTGGTCACCCTCCCAGACCCTGCTTGACGTCTGCTTCAGTTCATTCCAGGACGAAAGATAAGGGCAGGGAGGTAGGGAGCTTCTTAGCAAAGCCGGCTTCAGCTTTGGTAATCTCACCTACCCACCACATTTAAGGAGTTCCAGGTTAAGAGTTTAAAAACATATGGCACCTAGACCGTCATTCAGGAGAAGGGAACTCATTCCAAGTTCCCAGAAAACTCCTATCTCAGATCTGATAGTGTCCAGGGCTTCAGCTGAGCTCCTTCTGGCCAACCAGTAGTCACTTGGTCAGTCCTGCTGCCTTGACCCCATCTCCAGGAGGGGCTACAGCCAGAGGGAGTAGAGGGAGTCCAGCCCCCAAGCCATTTGAGGCACTATTAGACAGATAGGGAAAAGAGGGGCCCTGGGGTTACTGATTCTAGGAGGGAAACTGGTAGGGCCGGCATCTCTTCTGGGCTGGACAGGGTGAAGGCTGGACACACAGCAGAACCTGATTAAAGGAAAAAGAGAAGAAGGAAGATTAGCCTCGAAGAAAACCTTAGGGAGAGGGTACCACCTGGTTCACACTTAACTATTTCCACAGTGCGCTCTTTTTTTCTATTTCTATCTGTCTGCACATTCCTTTCTCTCTGCTTTTCTGGATCCTACATTTTTGACTCTTCCATTCTAATTCTTTCTTCCTCCCTTCACTTTCCATTCTTGCAGAGGATCACGGTTCTGAGGCAGGGGGCTGGAGGTGTTGGATGGGTTTCTCTAATCACTCACCAGTCGTATTGGAGCTACAAGCCCCTAGAATTGCTCCACGGTCTGTCTCGGTTTCCCTTGGATCTCATCTGCTCCTGAACTGCACCTGTCTGTGAAAAAGCACATGTGAGACCCTCTCCTAAATCTTCATATGGCATGGTAAAAGAGCTCCCCTGTGCCCTCCGGGGAAGAGGTTGACCCCATCTCCTTGACAATAAAATCAATCTGAAAAGGTTAAAACTAATCTCTATTCCTCCAAGGGAAGTCTCAATGCCTCCCTTCACAATGACCTTCATGAGGATGAGACAAAGTGGGTCTTTTACTAGTAAGATTCTCTCACAAAGGACTCTCCCATATTTATCTGTGTTTCATAACTGGTGAAAAGATTCCTTCGCTACCTCCAAGCCCATTTCCCTTATTTTGAGAGCAGAAATGCATATTAAACATTACTTAGGATAGAGGTGCTCAGCCTTTTCCCTGTCCCAACACTCCCAACCACAATATGACTTACTGTGGCGCTGAGACAGCAGTTCTTAATTAATAGAAGGAAGGGTTATGGTTTTTGGAAAAAAGCCCTCCAAGTAACTATTAAGTATATATATCCTCCATCCAATGAAGAACAATCTGCTAATTGTAAAGATGAGGGAGCCTAGGCCAGAGACTTGAAATGTCAGATCTCAGATTTATGCAGCCTGTGACCAGGACTAGAATCCTAGCTTCTTGCTTCCCATCGAGTATTCTGTTATGCCCTCAGCTTAAACTTTCAAAAAAGGGCACAGTTCTAGCCCACAACCTCATATCAACCTCTCCCCATTCCCTTGTTACCATGCCAAGTCCATCTCCGGCACCCATCTCCCCAGAGCCAATGTGAGTCAGGTGGACAAAATTCATTGGTTCCCCAATCATGGTCCGGTCAATCCGTCTCCTCTTCTTCTTCTGATTGGAGAAGACAGGGAGTTACGTCACAGTGGAGAAAGGGAAAAGAGTTGAAAACCACTAAGGGACGAGCTAAGGGCCTGGTGGGAAAGGGGATACGGCATTATAGCAGGGAAGTCACTAGGGTATGAAAGGCAAGGTTAGAACAACACAAACAGAGAGAGGACACAGGCAGGGTGGTAAGGGCAGTGGCCTGCAGAGTGAACACTGGACAAAGAAAGGACATGTCAAAGTCACCTCTGGCTGATAAGGAAACAGTGGGGAAAACTGACAGGTATTAAGCTCCACCTACAACCCCTGTCCAACTCAAAATGGACGGGAAAAAGAAGTGATAGCTAGGACTGTTCACTTCCTCCCTCACCCAGTCCCCTTCATTCCATGTACACACCTGCCAGGCCATAGAAGCTATCCTGACAGAGAAGGAGGCAAGAAGTGTGCTTTTTAGACGGCGGATCCTAGACTGACGTATCTACGTCCCAGTATACGGTAACTGGTTTCTGTGTGTTGGGGTGGGGTGGGGGAGACTTACCGGCTGGGGTTTCTCTACCACACAGCAGCCCAGTTTGTGCCAAAATTCACTCATGTTCCCCGATGGTTCCAGTTTCACGCCTCTGCCTGAGGCCCCAGAGGGCTCTTGCTCTGGTGCCTTGACCGCCCACTCCTCACTCCCCTCAGGTGTAACAACACCCTGGGTTTACTCAGCTGGACAGGTCTAGAGAAAGTGGAGTCCTCGGAGCCCTTAAGCTGAGCGCTGAAGGTCAGTGTCTCAGACCCTGAGAGACTAGCAAGGTCGGAGAGTGGCGTGGGCAAGCAGGTACAAGGTTATGTCTTCCACAGACCTGGAACCCTGGATGAGCAGAAAGTAAAGAGAGAAGAAAAGTTAATGAGAAATCTCCACTCCCCCACTCTTTGAGAAGGCTCCTGAGGAGCGCATATCTTCTTGCTCCCCTGTAAAGGCCCTAGTCCTACAACCAACACTAACCTTCTCCAAACATAAGAACCTCGAAGTCTGAAAGTTTGCCTCTCAGAGAAAGGCAAAGAACCAAAAGGGCACCAAAGGGTTAAGGAACAGTAGCTGCTGGTACCCACGGAGGGGAGAGGAAGGGGGCTGGAAGCTAGGAAGAGAGGATGGGAGGGGACTAAATGATACTGGCAGAAATGAGCAAAGTTTGGGGGTGCTACAAGCTCCACCTCCCTTCTCCCTTGGTTTAAGGCAGAAGGGGAGGGGCATTTAAGTGACTTTGAAGAGGAAATGGTGGTTTTTTGTTCTCACAAACAAGGCCTCCACCCCTGACCCTCCCTTTTTCCTTACCTTACTCTGAACACCTAGATTTTCTTTAAGACCAAGAGAGGCCTTGACTACCTAGGTCCTAGGTGACCAACTGCAGCAGGTTGGAACCTAAGACTTTCTACAGTGAGGAATTTCTTCCCTCTCCGTTCCCTGCCCTTGTTCCTCCTCATTTCCCTCAACTGAGATCCAACCCCTCCCAGAAGCCATTTAGCAGTTTCTTTATTACTTGACCTTGAGATCCTTCCTGAGGGCTGCCTACACTGTTTTATCTGTGTTCTGTATCAATGCACTCCTCTGTGTGCACCTCTGTTTGCACATATGTGGCATGACCCTATCACCATGTGTGTGTCTCGTGGAGATCATCTGTGCACAGGTTGTGGGTACACGTGCCAGGTATCTTCTGTCCCATGAGGAATCTTTTTCCAGCCTCCCCACCCTCTTCACATGTCCTGTCGTGCCACTCTGCTCTGTCTCACACCCCATAGGGCCTGGGCCTCCCTCCCTCCCTCCTCCCCTCATGCTGTGACCTGTTCTCTCTTCCCTCCTTACCACTTCCACCCCCAATCTTCATCAGCCAACCAGACATGAGGAACTTCCCAACAGCATTAGTGTCCAAGGAAGAACTTCCTCCCCTCTTCATTACTGCCAGCCAGGGTAGGGCACATATAGGTTTCCTCTCTTTTCACTGCATTCCCCTAGTCCTATAATACAACCAACCTCAAAGATTCCAAACAGGGCAGTTTCATGCACATTACACTTTAGCCTGAATAGGAATCTCCCCTCCCTCCAAGATTGGAACCCTGATGCTCTGGCACCCTACACTGATCTAAGAACTGAGAGGGTTTTTTCTCAGCCTTGAGATGAGATCACACAAACACTGTGACACAGCTTCTGAGGGATGGAAGGACCCGAGAGTCCAGGCTTTCTCTTACTTCCCTTCCCACCACTGGAGGGGAGGAGTAATGAGACAGGGCGGAAGTCAGAACACGGCTGTCCAGAGAGGGGAGCTGTGGTCAGTGGGGAAGTCAGTCAGTCACAGGGTTTGTCGTGATGGTGGTGGTGTTGGGTGGTAAGGGTTGGGGGGGGGGTGGAAGGGGATGAAGAAAACAATGAAGAATCAGAGGAAACCCCCAACACTACCAGACACGCTGTACTGAGACTGGACTCTCCCCCAACACCCTCCTTGCTCAAAGCTGAGTGAACAGAAGTGGATGGTGGGAGGGAAAAGGAGAGAAGAGGGGGAGGAGGAGAGAGGGAAAGGGGCAGTGGAGGGAACAAGGACGTTTCTGTTCCTTTTCCAGGGACCTGGCCAGGGCTGGGTGGAGGGAAAGTGTGTGTGTGGGACTTGGCATGAAATGACCAATGATGATGAGAAGCGACCAGGAAATTCCATTCCCTAGGACACAGGACATAAGGGTCTCTGAAACCTGGGGGTGGGGTCAGCGTGAGGAGAAGACTGGGCAGGGTGAATGTGGTGGTGGTGGTGGTGGTGGTGGTGGTGAGGGGGGAGGGGAACAGGCCAGAAAAGGAAGTAAGAGTGATTGGCTGCCACTCTCCTTTAAAATATCTAGAGAAGAGTGGGTTGAGGAAAAATGAAGTCCTCAAGTGGTCAGCCCAGGAAGAAGAGGCACCTGAACCCACTACACGCTATTTCAACTCCACAACGAAGGAGAAGGGCTGGGTAAACAGTAGGAGGGGTCAGGATTAGATCGTATAAGGCCATACCCTGACAGCCAAGTAGTGCTGTGACCTGGGCCTGAGTCCCAAGTAGGAAGGGTGAAATACAGAGCTGGAAAAGACACCAAGGTCACAGTAGAGCTTAAGAGCTTTAAAACTATTGGGGAGTGAGCAGGAGAATGGATGGGAGAAAGGTTCCAGGGAGGAAGGATGTACAGAGGTAGTTCCCTGGTCCTGTTCTAGCCCCAAACCGGTTTTCCCGGTCCCGCTGACTCCAGCCCCAAGGCCTCCTACCCGCTGCCTGACAAGCCTTCACAAGAAGCAGCTGGAGAGAAAGAGAAAGAGAATTGAGAAAATGGAGCGGGCAATTCTGGCTATGAGCCCAGGGCTGCAGCTGGTCCCCTATGGAGACCTCCAGACGTGAGGGCTGCTGCGGGGCTCTGGAGAAGTGGGGGTGGCCCCCAACTTTCAGTCAAGTGACAGGCATTTGCCCCAGCACCGACCGTGCCCTTCCCCAGGCAAGGTCCTGTGGAGGCTTAAGAGGAAACAGGGCTAGGCCCTCAGCTCCCCCTGCCCAATAGGTTCAGTCACATAGGCTCCATTTCTGCCCACCCCCGGACTCTACCCAGAAATTCTCCGCTCCTCCCAAGGCTGAACTAACATTGGGCCTCTCTGTGAATCTTTACGACTTTGTCACTGTCTGGCGTGGCTGCCTGTCTCAGATTTAGACCTTCCCGGACCAGCTCTGCTTCAGTTTGCTGGCACACGCCAGCACCGAGGTTGGTGAGTCTCAAAAGAGACCTTCTTCCCACCTCCCGTCTCCCCCCCAACACTCCAGACCCGTCTTCCCTTCTGCTCTTCACCGGCCTCACCTGCGCACCGCCGGAGCACGGACAGGGACGGCTCCTCAGCCGGCGCACCCCTTTCGCCACCGACCCAGCATCTCGACAGCCGTGGACGCCCTCCTCCCCCACCCCCAGCATCCGGTGCGTCTCCGCCTGACTGGGCAGGCGGGGCGCACGGGCCGAGGGACCGAGCCCGAGGCCTCACCTGCTCTGCTCCGGCATCCAGGCGTCCGGCGCCAGCTGGTGGGGGGCTCCCGCTCGGTGCCCGCCAGCGTGGGGTTCCCGGGCTCGCTCCTCGGCGCGGTGGGGGAGCCGAGGGCGGAGCGGCAGAGGTGCGGCTGGCCGAGGGCGGAAACGGCCGCGACGCGATTACGAAACCCGTCCGGCTGGGAGCCGGGCGCACAGCCCCGCTCTGGACTGAGGTGGCGCTGCACGACGGAGGGACGTGGGAGGGGCCTCGGAAGCCCCCGAGGGCCGCCGCCCCTGCCGGGAAAACCCGGGAAAGCGGACCCTCGAGGAAGGCCTGGCACCGAAGCTGGACTCTCCAGAATCGTGCGTTCCGTTTGCGCGTCAGGCGTTGCGGGGCGAAAGGAAGCGGAGCCCCTAAATCCTCCGGCCCCCCACCTAGTTCAGAGATTGGCAGAAGCACACGCATCCCCGATGTTCCTGTGCCCTACCGCAAATGCAATAGGGCTAGGTTTATTTACCCATTGTGAGGGTGGGAAGGCAAATCGGGAGGGACGGAGGGAAAATTTTTGTGATCTCAAAAACACTTCGGGTAACCTGAAATCCTTAAATTGGGGAATAAAGGGACACTCCTCTTCTCCACGTTGTCTAGAGTCAAGATTTTTAATCCATACACCTAAAATTAGAGGACAATTAACTACTCATTCATTACACCCTCAGTCTGCACGGGGGAGCTGGAAGAGCTCGGGAATCAGACCAATAAGCCTACGGAGATGCTTTAGTCCTGTCTCCCTCCCTCAAGTGTTCTGGAACCTATCATTTGAATTAGCCGAGTCAGGCCGGGAGGGGGCGGGGAGTCCTTCCGCCATTCTTAGGAGGGGCTGCATTGCAGGGGGAGACTGAGCAGACTGACTCAGTCACCGAACAGAGAGGGGGTGAGAAGACAAAGCCGTCAAAGCCCCAACAGCTTTCTTGTTCTCCAGCCCAGAGCAGACGTCGGAGCCCCCGAAGTACTCCCTCCATCTTTGGAACACGCTAATAATTCACTGATAACAGGTAAACGAAACCGGGGCGGCGGCAAGGGGCAGAAAAGATAGTAGGTGCTTCTAGTTAGGTTGAAGACCCCAAATGAGGATGGGGTTGGGGTACAGTTCAAGAGAAGCGAAGGCGGCGCTGTGAACAATAGGTAGTTATTTGTTCACCGTTTTACATCTTTGCTAAGATCTCCATCCATGCCTTATAATCCTTTACACAGATATTAATTTCTAACAATTTACATGTAGTTATTTCTCAGCATTTATCTCCTTATTTCAATTGTCAGTTTGCCTATAACTTATTGTCCTGAAGATAATAAAATTATTAATTTTATTATCTTCAGTTTAGTAATCTACATCTTCCTTTTCAAGCTGTCAATTTGTTCTTCCAGGTTTTTGATGAATCTCTAGTCCTACTGTACCACTCTAGCCTCTACTTCCCTGTATTTTCAAATGTTTTCTGTTGTGTTCCACTGATGTGTCTACCCTCACCCCAAACTTATTTGTCTCCATAGGAAGGAGTTTGGAGGGAGAGATATGCGATAATATTGAGATAATATTGAGATTAATCCTGATCTTTCTTTTAACAGTCTCCTTCTCCCATTCCCAAACCTTTTCTCCAAAGAAAGAGGCAGTTTGAGGTAGGAAGGTAAGGGCTTCTGTGCTGGAGAACTGCCTGATCCCATATTGAAATCAGTACAGTCCACAAGAGCTAGGTATGGGGGCAGATTCTGGAAAAGGAATGCTTATTTGCAGCAGAATGAGACACATATAATGAGATGCCAGAGAGGTTCCATTCCCCTCCACCACCATCCCTTGTCCTCCCCTCTACAGTGGCAGCATGACACAGCAAGGCCCTGTTGGGTAGGCCCTAGAGTCCCACTGAGGATCTGGACAAAGGGTATCTGGGCGTGTCTGTGTGGCTCAGAGAGAGCCACTTTATGCTATGTATTTGCTAATTGTGTATCTCTAAGACTAGACAGTGATATTTAGAAATTACCTTTGCCTAAAATACCTGAATAATTTAAAATGAAGGATAGTGGGAAGCATTTATTGAACATATATTGTGGTACAAGGCACTGTCCAAGCCCTTTAAGATAAGTAAATGAGAGATATAAAGATAGATGAGCTGTGGGTAGAAAATATTTGGGGAAGAGAAAGCTAGCTGAAAAGGGACCCTGTGCAAAATTTGGGTATTTGGGAATTAAATCCATACTATGTTAAATTTAAAATGTTCGGGTATTTTAGCGTCAATTTTCGGTGCAGTCAATGTTCTTGACTTGATTTTAAATGCTGTATATACTTGATTGAGTGCCTTTCCGAAATGCATTTGGTACTCTGTACATGTCTCTGAATCAATGGCATGGCTAGAGATTTTGGGCCTTTTAAGTTAATATTTTGTACAATTTCCTTTACCTTTTTTAATTGCAAGAGAAGCTCTGCCAGACACTCAGAATTGTTTGGACTGTTTTTATACATATACTGCTTGAAGAAAAGGAGTCAGTTTGTCAAAGAGCTTTTTCCCTTTCTCAGATCCTATCTTCCTCTCTTCTGCCTTTTGCATTTTCACCATTCATATCAGAATCACACTTAACCCACTGAATATCTGTTCTTCAGGAACTAAAAATTCTTGCAAGTTTTGAGAATATTGGTATAGGATTATAAAAAGCTGCAGGCAACTATCTATGTACAACACATCAAAAAAGAATCAGACTGGAAATTATGAGACCCTATCCAAACTGACTGGATAATTTCTAAGGTGTTTTCTAGTTTTAAAATTCTATGCTTTTTTTTCCCCCCTATGATTCTATTTTTTAAAGAGCCTATTATGTGCCCAGCATTATACTAAGCTCACTCTGGAGTGGACTGGTAAGGGAGGGGATATAAAAGAAGCCAGCTAGATTGGGAAACAACTAGTACTGTTAGTTTAAAAAAATCCCCATGGGAAGAAGTCAGTAATGCTGCTGACGCCTAAGGTTTGCTTCTTACAATCTCTACAGTCCCAGACTAAGCCAGGGTTGGCTGGTTGATAGGAACAACATTTTTTGTAGCTTTCTGTGCACTTGCCTCTGCAAATTACTGTGGAGATGATCAGGGCTGAATATCATAGGATGATGACCTCACCTTTTCAACATGCTCCCCCACCCTTTTCCAGCCCCCGAATTACCCTCCTTTTAAGCAGCTTGTCTGCTGAGTAATGCTCAGTTCCCAGGGTTTATTTTGGAGCTTGAACCTAAGAAGAAAAAGAGTAACTCTAACATTAAAAACATCCTAGTCTACCCACTTACCATTCCTAAAGCCCCTACACTCACACATAACTGAATTCTAGATTAAGGCCTACTTTTTCTGCCACATTATATGGGGGCATTGTGGAACCTATTTAAGGCCACTATTTAGGAGTCTCAAGGCCTGGCGAGAGCCAATGGACTCTGTTGGAGGAAGGCCTTGTGAAATGGGGGTTCTATTTTTGGAGGCAGTGGAATGTTCTTTCTGCTCCTTTGGGAACATTTCAACTAATGCTTCTTGCCCCTTCCCTTGGTTAGTAAGCAGCAGGGTGGAGGCTGCAGGGAGGTATAATAGGCTAAGTTCAGGGTGTGGGTGGAACGGGCAGGAAAGGTGAGAGAAGTACTCATTAAAACATGGAAAAGTATCTAATTCTGTTAAAAGATTTTCTCCTTCGAATCTAAACTTTACTTTCCTTACCCGAAATTTCCAATCCATTTGCTCTATCATCAGGTGTATTCTAGCACTGGGTCAGAGAAGCAATCCTGTTATGGCATAGGAAAATTCTTTTAGCACCTGCATTTTGTTCTGAAGGGGAGGTAGGCTAGAGAGAAATAGATGGGCTGTTAAGGTTTATCTGTGGGGTTATAAATGAGAGTGGCAAGGTATTCATTGTATTAAATACTAAGGGAAAATTAGTCAGCAGCCTTGAGTGTTTTTTGTGTTTAAAGCCCAGCACTTGTGAAGAAGGTACAAAGTAGACTGGTTTTTACCCTTGGGGAAACTCTCAGTTCCTTGAAGGAGATAAGATTATCCCTATACAAGACATGTAACAGTGATCTGTAACCCCAAACTGATATAGTCAGGTAAAACTCTACAGGCATTGTGGGAGATACTGGAAGAAATAGGGTAGATGGAGCTGAGTAAGTTTAAGGATGTCCAGGAAGAGGTGAGTTTACAGTAGGGTTTAGAAAGCAGGGAGGAAAACAGAAAGTAGAAAAATCATGGAAACTCTTTTCAGAGGTACCATGACCTATTAAACCAAAGGCAGGAAGAAATCAAGAATATGAAATATAGTAAGAGTTCAGGGGAAAGATTCCTCTAGGGACTTGAATGGAGTCTTGAAACTTGGATAGTATTTTAAGGTGGAGAGTGGAGAGAGTTAAGAAAGACAGGAATAAGCATAGCTGTAGCAGAGAACGTACTACTGCTAGGAAGAATGGGGCCAGATTCTGGAAGGCCTTGAAAACCAGACCCAAGCAGTAGGCAGTAAATAAGTCATTCCAAGATGGGGAGGAGTTAGGAAATGGTAGAAAATGGTAATAGAGGAAGATTCCTGAAGCTTGTCCTAGGGAACTTGGATTATGTACAGAGGCAAATGGGGATGTAAAGTTTCTCAGTAAGGAAAGGCCATGGGCCGCAAAGAGGTGGCAATACCACGAAGACTGATAAGTGGTTTCTTTCTAGGAAGTTATGAGGGACCCTGTGAGTAGCCAGTACAGCTCCTTTCTTTTCTGGAGGATGCCCATTCCAGAACTGGATCTGTCGGAGCTGGAAGGCCTGGGTCTGTCAGATACGTCCACCTACAAGATCAAGGACAGCAGCGTTGGCAAAACGACGGGGCAAGCAACCGGAGCAGAGCAGGAGAAGAACCCTGAAGGCGATGCCCTCCTCGAGTACAGCACCTTCAACTTTTGGAGAGCTCCCATTGCCAGCATCCACTCCTTTGAATTGGACTTGCTCTAAGCCCAAGACCTCTCTCCCACCACCTTGCCCTCCTTTCCTGCCCTTTCAAGCCCCTCCTTTCCACCCTTTTACCCTATCAGTCTTGCTCTCTCCCCTCTATTGTGTTGAGGTGGTGCTGATGAATCTGCCAGAGTTGTGATTTATTTATTTATTTATTTATTTAATTTATCTATCTTTCTTTCTTATCAGTTTCTCTCAAAAACCATCAAGCCACAAAGTAAAGGGTTCAAGCAATGGAGTATTGGGTCACAGGGATTCCTTTCCTCCCCCCAGATATTAATTCCAGAAAACAGGCCTGATGACGGCACCAGAGAGTAGTATGGAGTGCAAAATGGAGGACTGATTTTTTTTTACTTCATTTTAATCAGCTTCAGAGATTGCTCAAACCTTCCTAATTTCTTGCTCCAGGCCAGTAAACACAAATATTTCTTCAAGGGTTGATGAAAACCCTGTAAGTTTTAGTTTGAGATTATCTGCTATAAGACTGTAGGATCTCTAAAAGGCTAAGGCGATCCTGCTCCTTCTTGTAATACACTCTTTTTCTCAGAGAAATTGGGGATAAAGGTTTAAAACAAGGGGAAATAATACATCATGGGAGATGACAATAGGGGAAAGCACTGAATCATTTCAGAAATAGCTATGCTCTCTCAAAAGGGTTTTCCTTCTTCAAGCTTACCTTACAATTTTGCTCCTGTGGGCTGAAAACTCTAGCTGAGGGAAAACCACTGGGATTTCAAATCTTAAGAGGCAATCCTGCTGACTATTATGATAATTTGTAGGGTTTTATGCAGTTTCTAAAAGGCGTAGTAGGGTTTGGTCCTTAGTATTTGAGTTTTGCCCTCCTGCATTTGCAATGTAGAATAATGATCAAATGGGCCTCAGGCACAGTTCTTCAGCTACCTTGATACCATGAAATGAACAATCAACTCTGACCCTACACCTTGTCTCCACTCCTTCCGAAATTATTGCTGCTGATTTGTGCTGCCACTTAATCACTTCTTTAATAAAGACATTCAATCCCAGGACTGGATTCTAGTTTTCTCTCTTCACAAGGAAGCAGTATAGATCTCAAAAATTAGCCTTGCTTCCAAGTTCAGCTTATATATTTTATCTAATATTCAACTTTGAGGAGGGTTTGAGTAGCCTTTATACATTAAAATGATGAATTTCAGGTTGAACAGATAGATAACAAGGGTGAAATCAGCTTAAAATTATTTAAAGTATTTTGGGAGAAAGCTGTAACCAACCACTCTTGTGCTTGCCCACTGACTACCAACGTATTTGAGGTAACAATTCCAGATGCCTCAGAAGGCACCTATGGCATTAAATCTGCACTGAATTATCTCAGCCTGGGTGCCTAACAAAATAAACGAATTAACCCAAATACATTATCTGCTTACTTATAACTCACCTCATTAAAAAAAAAAAAAAAAAACTATTTGTACTAATTTACAAGTAGTTTATGGGTGCCTACTATATGAGACAGAGTCGGACAACAGAGAGGTTGTAAACAAGAATGAGACAATGATTTTGACCCTCAAAAAGGGAAGCTGCAAATACCAATTTGGGCAGTATGCCGTAAGTCCTTTAAAGTACATGAACAGGATCTAGAGAAATTCAGAAAAGGGGTGGATTAGTAGTTTGGGATTAGCAGATGCAAACTATATAGAATGGATAAACAACAAGGTCCCACTGTATAGCACAGGGAACTATATTCAATATCCTGTGATAAACCAGAATAGAAAAGAATATAAAAAATATATATGTACAATTGAATCACTTTGCTGTACAGCAGAAATTAACACAACATCGTAAATCAACTACAATAAAATAAATTACAAAAAAAGAAAGAAATCCAGAGAAGGAGGAATCATGTAAATCTTCCCCGTAGACTTTGAAAGGCCCACCATCAACGACAAAAGCCAAAATCGAATAAAGCGTGGAGCAGTGATATGTCCTCTATTTTTACTTATTTTTGAAGGTCTTCCTTCCCGACTTCTCGCTGTCCTTTAGTTCAAGGAGAACGGTGGGTGGAGATGGGAATCAACTGTTTGGTAAATAAAGTACCCAAATGGATTTGCAAACTCATGCTCCATCCTCTTCCAGGCCCCCCACAAAGAAATGACGCCGTTGTTTCAATATTCGCGCTGACAGCTTGGCTCTGGGCTCCTTATATTAAGGCTGTATCTGGAAATATGGCCGTCCGGCACCAGAGCTCAATTCATGGCGCAAAGCCAGCAATGTCCCAAACATCTTCACCCGAGGTTGAGACAGAGAAATAGGGTTTTCTCATCAACCCTAAGGGTGGCCCCCTAAAAACAGCCAAGAGAGCAGGACCGATGCAGAATCCGATTTCTCAGCGGTTTGCGGGGTTCTTGGCGCCAAAACAAACCATCGGGTCCGTCCCCTGCCGGAACTATAAGACACGTAATCGATAATCCTCCGCCTCGCTAAATAGTCCTGTCTAAAATGTCTCGGATACACACTATTTTATCTCAAAGCCCTTCCGAGCATAGAAAATGAGCCTCTGGGGTACACCACCCTTCTTTCTGAATGCAAATGTGGGTTTTCTAATCGTTTTCTCTTCATAGATTCCTCCGCCAGAAATTATATTCTCCGAGTCTGCACTTCCGGGTCCGCCATTTTGCTGCCTCCATTTCTCCGCGAGGGGGGGGTTAAAGGCCCCCAAAATATGCATATGTGAAAAGGTCAAAAAGTAACCGTCAGTGACAGGGAGTCTTAACTAGAGAAGGAAACAGGACCAAACTGGCGGGCTCGGTGAAAACACAGCCGGCAGCGTCCCGGACGAGGAGGTGAGGGGGAAGAAGAGATGCGTGGAATCGGGGGGTGTCACGGCTGGGAGGGAGACTGCCTTGAAAATTTGCACCGCTTCCCAGCCCAGCCCCGGACTTCTGGGTGCAGACTGAGCGGTGCCCCTTCACCAGAGCGGGGGCGGCTGGGGGAAGGAGAGGAAGGGGATGCTGCCGGGAGGAAGGGGAGGGGACTGGGAGGAGGTGAAGAACGGGGTGGGTGTAAGACCTGGGGCTGGGGAGCTGGACCGAGGGAAACCAAGGCCACAGAGGTGACCACTAGGGGGCAGCGCGGAGCCCGTACCGGGGGCTGCCCCCTAGGCTGAGACCGTGGCTCCCTGCCCCTTCTTCCAGAAAGACAGAACATCGCTGTGAGGCACGGGATGAGTTGTGATAGAGGAGAAAACGGAGACCCTAATTCTCTGACCCCAGTAATAGCCTAAAGATTATTAGTGAGCTCAGTAAACTGAGCAAGAGCAGTAAGGGCCCCGCCTCCAGTTCTTGCACAGTTGTTTATACAGCTGGCGGCCCAGTGGGGACGTGTGCAATAGAAAAAGAAGAAAAAAAGTCGTCAGATCATGGATTCTTCGCTTCCATTTCTCCTTCCCGTTAGCTTTCTCCTATTCTCACAGATTTCCTTGAGCCAGCTGACATCATCTTATTCTACTCCCCCTTCCCAGGAGGACTTTCCTCTCTCATCTCTCTTTTGAAAACATCTCGGGAAAAGGACATTCTATGACTTTCCTTTTTTTTTTTTTGGCCACGCCTTGTGCGCTGGTGGGATCTTAGTTCCCCAACCAGGGATTGAACCCTGGCCCCGGCAGTGAAAGCGCCAAGTCCTAACCACTGGACCGTCAGGGAATTCCCAGTAGAGGTGTTTAGGTCTTGGTGATATACTTTTTATATATAGTATAATTTGAGAAAATGTGAGAGTCATTTCTGCTAATGAACCACCTAAAATTTTGTTCTTATTTTTTTTTCACTGTTTCTGTCAGTTTATTTTTTGTTTTTTGTTTTTTTTTAACTTTTTATTTTATATTGGAGTATAGTTGATTAACAATGTTTGTTCTTGTTTTAAACTATTAGTTGGGACTTCCCTGGCAGTCCAGTGGTTAAGACTGCGCTTCCACAACGGCGGGCATGGGTGCAGCCAAAAACGAAAACTATTAGTAGGGACTTCCCTGGTGGAGCACTGGTTAAGAATCCACCTGCCAGTGCACGGGACACGGGTTCGAGCCCTGGTCCGGGAAGATCCCACATGCCGCGGAGCAACTAAGCCCGTGCGCCACAACCACTGAACCTGCACTCTAGAGCCCAGGAGCCACAACTACTGAGCCCGCGTGCCTAGAGCCCGTGCTCCACAACAAGAGAAGCCACTGCAGTGAGAAGCCCGAGCACCGCAAGGAAGAGTAGCCCCCGCTCGCCGCAACTAGAGAAAGCCTGCGTACAGCAACGAAGACCCAACACAGCCATAAATAAATAAATAGTAATAACTAAATTGAAAGGCAGGTTTGATATTTTAAAAGAAAGATAACCATGGAGGAATGCAAATATAAGTTTTCTGTAAGAAGGGTATGCTATCATTTTTTCTGTAACATTTTCTTAAGTCGTAAAAACTTAGATCAGGTTATAGACTTTCACACTATTAAAATTCATCCTCTGCTCCAGTCCAGTCACAGGGCCTGGACTATATATTCATTTTGAATAAACTCCCCTGGTGGTCTCCTGGATACCCATGTTTGAGCACAATATTCTATGATATAGATTGGAATATTAAATAAAATAAATCTAAATCACATAGTGGCTAGATGATTCTCAAAATTTTTGGTTTTCATGTTTTAATATTCTTAAAAATTATTAAGGACTCCAATCTGCTGTATCTATTGCTGTTTACTGTTTAGAAATTAATTGTTAAATGTTAATTAAAATATAATAATAAATCCATTACATGTTAACATAAATAACAAAATTTTATGAAAGTAAATAACTTCCAAGTTAAAGAAATAGTGAGAAGAATGACATTGTTTGGGAATTACCTGGCAGTCCAGTGGTTAGGACTTGGCGCTTTCACTGTCTGGGTTCAATCCCTGGCCGGGGGGAACTAAGATCCCACAAGCACGGCCAAAAAAAAAAGAATGGCATTGTTTTATATTTTTGCAAATCTCTTTAACTTCTGGCTTAATAATTTTCATATGTATTCCTTATTTTCATATCTATTCTACATTCAGTCTTTTGCAATATGTACTTGGAGAAAGGAGGAGTATTTTAATAGCTTGTTCAGGTAATTGTGGATATTCTTTGATGTTACACAAAAACTCAACAAGTGGCAATTTCTTAAAAGTTAGTTGCAGTGAGGAATCTGAAACCATGTCAATGAATGTTTTATACTTGATTACCTTAAAACCCATTGATCTGCTCTCACTTTGAACGAATCTTTTTACCTGAGCATGATTTTGTAACATGCATCGGTCATTTGAAAAATATTGGTTCACCAAATAATTCCCATCCTCCAAATGTTGATGCATTTTATACAATATAAAAAATCACATTCATTAGTATCACCACTACTTTTATGAGAAAAGTTTGTAGTAAGCTATCAACTCATGGTGGTGGATATTCCCAAAATTCTGTTTTTTGCATGGAAGCTGAAATTATAATTGATAATTGGCAGTAAATACTGCCGATTGTCTTCCTTGAAATGGCAGACTCTCTTTGTTCATTTTTTTAATGAGAAATTACTTTTTACAATATGGACAAAGCAGTACAAGATGAAAGGAAACAGATAATAAAAATTAAATTTATCAAGAATAGCCGTTTCCTCATTGGTTGGAAGATTTGTAGTGAGTGGTGATTATATACCATTCAGACAATTCTACATTGCATATAGGAACTTCTCACTATCCTGGGTATCCTTTATACCCAGGCCAGTTTCTAATTTACAGTAACTATCATTTTGGGGGGGGGGGCGGTGGGGGGGCGCTGCAACGGGTCTCCGTTGCTGCCCGAGGGCTTTCTCTATTTGCGGCGAGCAGGGGCTAGTCTTTGTTGCAGTGGGCGGGCTTCTCATTGTCGTGGCTTCTCTTGTTGCGGAGCACGGGCTGTAGGCGCACGGGCTTCGGTAGTTGTGGCTCATGGGCTCTAGAGCGCAGGCTCAGTAGTTGTGGCACACGGGCTTAGTTGCTCCGCGGCATGTGGGACCTTCCTGGACCAGGGATCAAACCCATATCCCCTGCATTGGCAGGGGGATTCTTAACCACTGCGCCACCAGGGAAGTCCCAGTAACCATCCATTTAAATGACCATTTTGCATGCTCTTCAGACTTAATCTCCACCATTACCTTTGATTTCATGTGTTTAGCAACAGTTTTGTTTTTTCTTTTACCCTAAATAACTGAGAGTTGGCTATATGCCTTTTACAGGGAATAAAAAATCTCTCCTACTGAGATGCTTTTTTTACTACGAGCTTTCACAAAGATTTAATAATGCCCACATTATTAAGTGAAAAGCTGTAATGATTTTAGACATAACTATACTTTTTTTTTTTTTATAACTATACTTTTAAACAAAGTATGTAATCTGGCCAAGCTGATGACTTTGTTTAAAAAAAACTCTAGGTGTTGCTGAGACACCTGCAACAGGTGCAGTGACGTCTCTGTTCATTTTTGAAAAAGTGTCTGCCATGTACCTGAGTTTCAATATCCTTGGTTTATCTATTCATTTTTTGTTGTAACATACTATTTCTACCCATGGTTGTTTCAAAGGGGTGAAATGCTGTTTTATTGATTCCTTAAGCTAGAAAGGCAGTAATGTGTTTCACATATTTCCAAAGTATTTTTCTGGAGATTGAAAGTGAGGGAACTATGGTTTAGGGCCTGAAACTTCCCAAATATCTGACTGTTTGTGTTAGATGAAGTAGAAAAGAAGTGCCTTATCAGATAGTCCGCTTGAGAATATCTTACATATATACAAGAGGTCTGCTAAAAACATACATACACAAGAGGTCTTCTAAAAACATTTTACAGGCAGCTTTCCTTGTGTTTGAGTGACAGCTTCCCAAAAATTTGTGTTTCTATGCATAAAGATGTCTTTGGTGGACTTGGGGAAGAGGTTGCTAGAAGCAGCAAGAAAAGGCCAAGATGATGAAGTGAGAACATTGATGGCAAATGGTGCCCCATTCACCACAGACTGGGTAAGCTCTCTTAATTATTCCCAGCGTGCGCTGTTACCAACCTTTTTCTTAAAGGCTAAACAGTCTGTATTGATTTTTCTTCATTCTCTTTCTGCCTCAGTCTCCTTACAAGCATTTCATTTTCTTTGCCTCATCTGAATATGTGGTTTTCCTTTTCTTTTAGTTTTCCAAATTGAAAGAATCTCCTGTGGATATATGGGTGGTAATTGTAAGATACTATATACTTGTGATTTTCTATAATGTTTTTTTAGAGTATTTTCTAAAGGTTTACTTCTGCCTGGAGTGTACTTGGGTTATAGGCTGTAATTAGCTAGAAATTGAACAAAATCAGTATACTGAGTGCATTTCTAAACTAATGAAACTCCTTGTTTCCTTTTCTCTAAAATGTCCTCATTAATAAGGAATAGTCTAGCCATTTTGTTTCCTTTACCACTGTTAAAAAACATTAAAGAGGAAGGTGTAATTTCATGAGTTCAGACAGTCAACTTGGAGAGCAGAGTGTCAGAAGATCCAGGTCCAGGTTATAACATGGGCTTGCTTAGCATTCATAGATTTTGTAAGCATTGCCTAATTTTAACAATTCGATAAGCACTGTCCTCTATTTTGGGGTGATTAATTCATAACTTTAGAGGCCAGCAGTTTCTTAGAACTTCACAAAAAGGAAGAAAGGAAACCCATGAGATTAGCATTTCTATAAATAGACCTGAAAAGAGCAATGTGAATTAAATCCAATCAGGTAAAGAGAGTGAATATATGAAAAGCAAAGAATAAACGAAATAGGTTTTAAAATAGAGAGCATAACACGAGAAAGGAATACATCTCTGGCCAAAATGGATGCTGATAGATAACTGTGATTAGTAACAAGACTTACTTTGAGATGATACAGACTTGCTTATTGCTATTGACACACAATTGCTATTTTTTTCTGCGGGTGTGGGTAGGAGGCACTTCATCTTATCAGTCTTTTTGCTTTGCTTTACTGTGGTAACAAACTTCTATTTCAACCAATTAAATTTGTACCCTAAATTTCATATGTAACTTTCTAGTCTCTGCCCTTTTCCTAGAATTGTTTTGAACTTGCCTATCCCTTTCCTTTATCCCTGACTCAGAATGCTCTTTTCTATCCATTTTTTTTTTTTTTTTTTTTTTATTTAAAGAACTCTTTTTTTTTTTTTTTTTTTAATTTATTTATTTATTTATTTTTGGCTGTGTTGGGTCTTCGTTTTTGTGCGAGGGCTTTCTCTAGTTGCGGCGAGCGGGGGCCACTCTTCATCGCGGTGCGCGGGCCTCTCACTGTCGCGGCCTCTCTTGTTGCGGGGCACAGGCTCCAGACGCGCAGGCTCAGTAGTTGTGGCTCACGGGCTCAGTTGCTCCGCGGCATGTGGGATCTTCCCAGACCAGGGCTCGAACCCGTGTCTCCTGCATTGGCAGGCAGATTCTCAACCACTGCGCCACCAGGGAAGCCCCTCTATCCATTTTTTTTAACCTTCTTCTAAGCCCTATTTAAAAATCATACCCTTTATGGAATTTTACCTGGTAAGTCCACCTGACTTAAATCCATTATACTTAGCGCTTCTTTAATTGGTTGTATATTTATTTGTCCATTAGTGTATTAATTTTAATGAAATAATTTCTTCAGCTTATCTGTCCAGCCAGATTCTCTCTCCAAGGACAGGAACCTAGGCGTCACCTGTTGTTCATTTGTATCCCTCCAGTAATGATTTAGGACTCTGCACACAGTTGATATTAAATGAGTATTATTTTCCCACAGCTTGGAACATCACCCCTCCACCTTGCAGCCCAGTATGGTCATTATTCCACAGCAGAAGTGCTCCTTCGAGCAGGCGTTAGCAGGGATGCCCGGACCAAAGTGGACAGGACTCCCTTGCACATGGCTGCAGCTGATGGACATGCACACATCGTGGAACTACTTGTTAGGGTAAAGCAAGAAGAGTGAGGGGTCTATATTGTAAAAAAGACAAATACCTCCCTGTTTTTTTACTTAAACAGGTGGTAGGAAACTAGGTTGGGAAAGATTAAGTTTAGGACAGCTTATAGCATTGAATTGCATCTCTTTCAAGAGTCATCATGGCTATGAGGATTTTATTTTCTAATTTTTGAAAGGCTAAACAGACTTTATTGATCTTTCTTCATTTTTCTTCTGCAGGTGTTCTCTGGTCTTATGCCTATTTTTTCAGGCACTCAGCTCTCTGTTAATAAATGCAACAAAAATCTGTTCTTTTCCCCTTCCTCTCCCATCTGTTATAATTTCCAATTATGTCCTTAAAAGGTCCTTTCATTTAAGGCATTGTGTCTATCAGCATTCAGGAGAATTTGAATTCAGGAGACATGTTTTTCCCTTTGATATTTCTTAAACATTTCTAAATTTGAATATGTGTAATCTCTATGGAAATCCTCTGTATATGGTGATGGGATATTGCACCTGTGCTACTGTAACCAGTGTCTCTTTGAAAAAAATTACTTTTCTGTGACAGAATGGTGCAGATGTGAATGCCAAGGACATGCTGAAGATGACAGCTTTGCACTGGGCCACAGAGCACCACCATCGAGATGTTGTAGAGCTACTTATCAAATATGGAGCTGATGTCCATGCTTTCAGCAAGTTTGATAAATCTGCCTTTGACATAGCCCTGGAGAAAAACAATGCTGAGATTCTGGTCATCCTTCAGGTCCTGTTCTTTTTATACACCACAGTATACTTCAGTTGAAGTTAAGGATTTTTTGTAGGAACTGAATCAAAACTGAATTTTCTCTATCTTATCAAAGTAGTACTTCCACTATGTCTCAATCTTGTGACTCAGTGTCATTAGTATCTTTAAAAATAATAATAATATTCTATAAGGCCCTGAATTATTCATGGTGATTGAAGAACAATGTTGTGGCCAGTACAAAAATAAGCTTTATTTGGCTTTAGAATGTTTTTTCTCCATGAAAATTTCCCTTTCTAATTAAACTTGACTTGGGATAATATTAAAATCCTCTTTATATTTTATGAATATACATCAGCTCTTGTGAGGTAGTACATAGCTCTAAAGCACATTGAGTCATAAGGAAGCCATCTCAGAATTAAAAATCAGCTGTGATGATATCATCCATTGATTTCCTAAGCCAGCACTGGTATAGCAGGAAATAACAGGATGAGAGATACAAAGATTAATAGGACATAGCCCTGTCCTTGGAGTGTTTACAGTATGATGAAGGTAAAGACAAGATATAAAGCATTACAATACTATGGTGGTAAACAGATACCTAGGAAGTGTTACAGGAGGGAGTATTGATAATGCTTAAGGCAAGGATTAAAGTATATGTAGACTCTGAACTGAGTTTTGAAGGAGTAGTAGGCAGAGATGTGAGAAAATGATATTCTAGGCTAGAAAAAGCAAATCAAAGACACAGAGGTGGGAAAGGACATGGAATATTCAGGAAGGAGTAAGTAGTTCTGTGACCAGAGATTGGGCAAGAGAAGCAGAGTTTGGGAGTGGCAGGAGCTAAGGCTTGAGAGGCTGAGTTCTGAACATAGGGTTGTTAGATGGCATGCAAAAGAGTATGGACTATTTTGTGGGCAAGGGGGATCCAATAGAAGCTTTTAAGTAGAGAATTGATATGATAAGGTTTTTTAAAACGATGATTCTTTGGAGTGTGGTACAGACTTGAGAGAGAAGACACTTAATGCCGAAGACCTTCATTAGGCCAGGCAAGAGCCAATGAAGGCTTGAATTAAGGTAGTGATAATGGAGGGTAGAGGGGCAGATTCAAGAAGGAATTTTACAGTAATCAGAGAATGGATAATCCGTTTCAATTGAAGCTCTTAGCAAGGGGATAATTATATGTAAAAAAATAGCCATTTCTACTGTATTATCTATCAGTGGTTGGTTGGTTGGTTGGTTGGTTTTTTCTGAAATGGTTCCCTATAGACTGGTTATTCTCTTCAACTTTCAATTCCTTGTTTAGAGCCCTTTTATAATTCGACTTTTTTTTAGTAGTGATCATGTTTGTAGAAAACTGCTTATGAAAGTAAAAAAATAAAATAAAGATAAGCATCTTTATACCGAAATTGTGCAGATATCTCTAGAAGCAGAAGTGCAGCATATGGAACTAGACTTTAAAATCCGGCACTCATTTATTTGCTTGTTATATATTCTCTTAGGGATTTCTTCAATGGCAGAATGGAATAAGTAGTTGGACAAAACTCTGGAGAATATTGTTCTCTGTAGATTCTCTGCAGGGATCTCCAGCTAGCACATTGTGCTGTACATAATTGATCATAGAATATTAGTGCTGGAAATTACTTTTTAGGCCACCCCCTTTATTTTTCAAATTAAAAACCAATATCCAGAGAGGTTAAGTGAATTGTCTAGAAGTTTTTGCAAATAATAACGCCTTTTTTTTTTTTTCTAAAGTAGAGATAAGCTTGGGAAAGCAATCTAACGTCTCTGTTGCCCTGGTCTGAGAAAAAACAGTCGTCTTAATGAGAACTGTGAGGTCCCTGGGACATTGTGCGCCGGAACTAGTTCTGCTTGACAGAGCATTGTGGGGGGGGCTGTTCAGTAACTGTATAACTAAGGCTGGTTAGTAAGTGTTCTGACTTTGAAATATCTTGCATTGTTTTATAGGAAGCAATGCAGAATCAGGTGAATGCTAATCCTGAGAGAGCCAACCCTGTGACTATGGGTACCCCATTCATCTTCACGTCAGGAGAAGTTGTCAACCTTGCAAGCCTTGTTTCTTCAGCCAGCACCAAAACAACCTCAGGTAATGTTCTGATAATGTGACATTTATTTTAGACTTAAATGAACAGAATTACAGGTTTTCTTATGAGATGAATAGGTACCCTGTCTGATACCCACTCCTTTATTAAGGTATTCCCCAAATGGAAGATTTATAATAGATTTAAAAGCTAATGCACTTATTCTTTCTAGGGGAAGGGAAAATCATACATTGGGATTGTACATAAGTGTTTGCTGTGTTAAAAGTAAAATATTCTACAGATTAATCTGTTGAAGGGTTATGTCTGACCCCAAAATGAAAATGTACGGGTGCTTTAATATGGTACTGCTAAGGAAAATAGTTAAATATTTATAGTCTAAGGCAGTAACAAAGCAGAATAAACATAAATGGTTGTTGGAATGTTGATATAAAAGAGGTACATGTGATTATTTGACTAAAGTGTAAGAGTCTTGATTTGTTCTTGAGAACATATATAACAACAAAATAGCAAAGAAAAGCACTTGGTGTTGATCTTTTGAGACGTGTATGTTTTTAACAAAAATATCTATCTAAAAAGGAGCAAATCCACTTTGCTGTACAGCAGAAACTAATACAACATTATAAATCAACTATACTCTAATAAAAATTTTTTAAAAATAAAAATAAAAAGGAGCAAATTGAGTTTATTTTCAACATCTCCTTACAAATACTTGTTTTACAATGAAGGAACTTGTGTCCTCATTTAAATAAATTTTCCTACTGACTCTTGGTTTCTTTTTCTGTTTCTGACTTTCATTTAAAAATACGCAACTGTATTCATAGTTAAGTTTGTAAAATATCAAAGGAAGATCTTGAATGAGGTATTATTATTGAGAGGCATTGTAAAATAGAAAGAACATATACACACTATACCTAGAATTTTGCATTCAGAACTGCTTTCAAATACTGATTTATTACTTGACTAAGATGCTTGACCTTGGAAAAATTACTTCTCTAAGCCTTCTGTACTCATATATAAAATTGGTATATAATAATCTACTTTATGAGGTTGTTGTGAGATTGAGATTTTGTATTTCAGTACCCATTTTATAGTAGGGCTTCAATAATAGCTAATGTTAAGTGGAAGTATAACTTCTCAGTGAAGGTTTAGTCCATCATGCCCACAAGGGGGCAGTAGTCACCTTCATTTTGTAAACTATCAACTTGTTTAAAATCACTGTAATCAGAATATTCACAGCCATTTGGATTTGTTGTGGTTCAGGCCACACTGATTAGAACAAGTGCTTTTTTAATCCAAAAGTTTGTAGAAGCCAATAAAGTTATATGTTCACAAACACGTATTGAATAAAAAGAACTAGAGTTAAGTCTTTAGTCTAACTACTGAAATTCTCCAGATTCTTATCTGGAATGATAAGCAAAGTTGAAGACATTCAGGATAGAGATTCTTAGCCTTGATTCCCATGGACCTATATCATGCTTGTCCTGTTGCTTTTGGCAAACCTACTCTTCTTTCTCTCTTCTGTATGTTGATAACGGCAAATTGAAATTGCTAAACCGTCACATAATTAGAGCTGATCTCTCCAGTGTCATCTTACTCATGAAGCATTTCTACCTAGCTATTCCCCTTTAGGGGATTGGCCTATCTGATGTTTAATCAGTGCAGATAAAAGGAGAAAAGTTATAAGCCAAATTCAGGTTGTGTTTTTGAACTGGGTTAAAGGATTTTCTTTTCCTGAATGGCGGGGCAGGCCTCTTGTTTCCCATCATCCAGTAATATTTTTAAGAATTAACTGGGGCTTCCCTGGTGGCGCAGTGGTTAAGAGTCTGCCTGTCAATGCAGGGGACACGGGTTCGAGCCCTGGTCTGGGAAGATCCCACATGCCGCGGAGCAACTAGGCCCGTGAGCCACAACTACTGAGCCTGCGCGTCTGGGGCCTGTGCTCCGCAACGAGAGGCCATGATAATGAGAGGCCCGCGCACCGCGACGAAGAGTGGCCCCCACTTGCCGCAACTAGAGAAAGCCCTCGCACAGAAACAAAGACCCAACACAGCCATAAGTAAATAAATAAATAAATAAAAATACAGATTCCTAGAGTCTATTCCCTGAAGGTCCAACGTATCAGGTCTGGAGTAGGATATAGAAATTTCCTTGAAACAAAACGAAACAAACCACCTGAGAGAGGATAGGGAATTGTATACTTAAAAAAAAAAAAAAAAAAAAAAGAATTAACTGAAAAGACCTTAAAAAAAAAAAAAAAAGAATTAACTGAAAGTATCCTAGGATTATCATTTTGGTGGATTTTTTTTTTTACTGCGCCCCACACCATGTGGGATCTTAGTTCCCCGACCAGGGATTGAACCCATGCCCCCTGCATTGGAAGCCCGGAGTCTTAACCACTGGACTGCCAGGGAAGTCCTTGGTGGATTATTTTTTTTTTTTTTTAAAGACAATCAGATGTTTTTATTTATTTTTGGCTGTGTTGGGTCTTCGTTTCTGTGCGAGGGCTTTCTCCAGTTGTGGCAAGTGGGAGCCACTCTTCATCGCGGTGCGCGGGCCTCTCACTGTTGCGGCCTCTCTTGTTGTGGAGCACAGGCTCCAGACGCGCAGGCTCAGTAATTGTGGCTCATGGGCCCAATTGCTCCGCGGCATGTGGGATCTTCCCAGACCAGGGCTCGAACCCGTGTCCCCTGCATTTGGCAGGCAGACTCTCAACCACTGCGCCACCAGGGAAGCCCGGTGGATTATTTTTGATAGCAAAATCCAGATTATAAAGTTTGCTTTCAATTTTCCATTTGTGACTAAAGATATCAGTCATCAGTGCCACCATCAAACTGCAGTGATTTGGGAAGGCAGACTAATTTAAACATTAATCAGAGCAAAACAAAGTTATGAAGATGAATTTCCTGTTTCTGTAGAATCATAAGATGCACTCCAAAATCAAATATAAATTGCCTTATGTTGGTTCATAAAGAGTACAGGCTTTGGAATCTAATAATTAGGTTCTAATCTGGGCTCTGACATTTACTAGCTGCATGACCCTGGGCAAGTTACTTAATTTTTCTGGATCTAGTTTGCTGAGGTTGCCTAGCCAACCATAGCACACTACCCTAAATCCTGGTCTGAAGAGCTTATTTATTTATATAAGCCTCATTCTGAATAGGTAAAAAGTTGTCACTAACAATGCCATTTCCCTTCCAAAAACAAGAGCAACCGTGCACATTTCACTTTATTTGATGTGGGGGTCTTATATGAAAGAGAATGAAGGAATTAACATTATTTAACAATAAAGTACTTTATTTTCCTAGAACTCCCTGGGGTAAGTCTAAAGAGGTAATTTGCATCATCTCTTCAGTTTCAACTGTATATGTCAGAATACTAAACGTAATTTTTCACATAAGTTCTTCATTTTGCTATTGAGGGGAAGTTGGGTGAGTCATTATGTTTGAATCAAAGGGAGAGCACCCTTAGGTTGGAATCATTATATGCTAAGAAGTATATAATGCCTTTCTCATGAAGCAGTTCTACCCAGGTATTCTCCTTTAGCTTGGTGGCCTACCTGATGTTTGTCCTAGAACTTTTTTTTTTTTTTAATAAATTTATTTATTTTTATTTTTGGCTGCATTGTGTCTTTGTTGCTGTGCGCAGGCTTTCTCTAGTTGTGGCGAGCGGGGGCTACTCTTGGTTGCGGTGCGTGGGCTTCTCATTGCAGTGGCTTCTCTTGTTGCGGAGCACGGGCTCTAGGCGTGCGGGCTTCAGTAGTTGTGGCTCGCGGGCTCAGTAGTTGTGGCTCGAGGCCTCTAGAGCGCAGGCTCAGTAGCTGTGGCGCACGGGCTTAGTTGCTCCGTGGCATGTGGGATCTTCCCAGACTACGGCTTGAACCCGTGTCCCCTGCATTGGCAGGCGGATTCTTAACCATTGTGCCACCAAAGAAGCCCTGTCCTAGAACTTTAATTATAACAGCCTTGCTTGTGTGTGTGTCTGTGTGTGTATGTGTGTGTTTTAACTGTGGTAAAATAATAACAGCCTTTTTTTTTTATTGTTAGTGACTTATTGTCACATATATTCCAACCTCCATGAGGCATATATCTGAAAATTGCTTGTTCCTTGTTTGTTTCATCTCTGAGTTTTATGTCAGCACTTGGTACGATAGTCTGAGTGATAAGAAAAACATGAACTAAGCAGGAAAATTAGAGTATAGGCTATAGCTGAATCTTGCTCTTACTGAAGTCATTAGATAGACACAGGCTCCTTTCTAGAGGTCAAGCACTGTGTTCTACTCAGACCATTTGGTTCCCTGAGTATTTTATGAGAAATTAAAATAAGGATATCATTACTATCTCTACCCTTATCTTCACTCCCACAGTCATCATCCAAAAGCTTTGATTAAGATAGTTTGCAGGGCTTCCCTGGTGGCGCCGTGGTTGAGAATCTGCCTACCAATGCAGGGGACACGGGTTCAAGCCCTGGTCTGGGAAGATCCCACATGCCGCGGAGCAATTGGGCCCGTGAGCCACAGTTGCTGAGCCTGCGCGTCTGGAGCCTGTGCTCCGCAACAAGAGAGGCCGCGATAGCGAGAGGCCCGCGCACCGCGGTGAAGAGTGGCCCCCGCTTGCCACAACTGGAGAGAGCCCTCGCACAGAAACGAAGACCCAACACAGCCATAAATAAATAAATAAATAAATAAATTAATTAATTTTAAAAAAAAAGATAGTTTGCAGCTATGTGTATTATACAAGTAATCCACCTTTTTATGGAAAAACCTTCTGAAATTTAAATTTATAAACCAGTTAAACTAACTAGATTAATCATATCAGAAAAGGACTTTAAGTTTTTTTTAAGTATTTTACAGATAATTGACTTTTTTTAAGCATAGTAGTAGAAGAACTTAAGAGTACATTTAGGGCTTCCCTGGTGGCGCAGTGGTTAGGTATCCGCCTGCCAATGCAGGGGACATGGATTCAAGCCCTGATCCGGGAAGATCCCACATGCCGCCGAGCACCTAAGCCCGTGAGCCACAACTACTGAGCCTGCACACCTAGAGCCCACGCTCCGCATCAAGAGAAGCCACCACATTGAGAAGCCTGCGCACCGCAACAAAGCGTAACCCCCACTTGCCACAACTAGAGAAAGCCTGCGTGCAGCAGTGAAGACCCAATGCAGCCAAAAATAAAATAAATGAAATTAAGAAAAAAAAAAAAGCACATTTAAGAAGAAAATAAGTGTATCAGTCACATTTCAGTCAGGAGACAAAGCTACATATGGTGTAGTTTTATTATACGTAATTTTATTATACATATAAAATAAATATATCTATTTTATTATACATATATGATAAAAAAATATATATATATATAAGTATATAATTTATAAGCTTATAAACTTAATTTATAAACACTTGTTAGTAACAGTGGAGTAACTACCGCGAGCGGAGGAGAACTCTAAAGAAAACAGGAATAGCCAGTATGGGGAGCAGCCGCTACTTCTGTATGACAAAACTTAATCTCATGCCAGATGACAAGAAATATTTATGGGGGTCCAGCTTCAGTATCACAAGATATGGCAAAGAAGAGTGGATCTGCAGCCAAGAAGCAATTAATTCACAACTGGTACAATAAGTATCTCTGAAATTATAGTGAAAGACTTAGGGAAATGAAATTCATGTTATAAAAGTTTGATTTATGCAAAACTGTTGAGTAATACTTTCAGTTCATAAAGTTAGGAGTGTCTATTGCCAGATCTAATACACTTCCCTCTTGGAACTTAGCTGTAAGGATATCACACAGATACAAGAGAAAAAGGTTATGAACAAATTGTTTTTTAAAAGCACATCATGACATAACTGAAGTAAGTAAAGTAGGTAATTGTTTAGCCTTTGACATTCAATATGTGAAACTTCAGGTTTTTAATGTTTTTGCACTTGAGGTCAGTCCTAGTCTTCTCACCTCTCTAGCTGATGAATAGAAGTAGCATGGTTGAGTAAAGCCCAGGAGGGGCCTATTCCCTCACCACTGCTTAGTCTGGGGTGAGGCATGCTTTGTACGTTTACTGCCTGCTGCCAAGGAGAGCTCTGCATAGCCAGCCTAGGGAGTGGGTGGCACTCCTGGTCTGTTAGCTACTGATGCTCAGCATTGGCAATGCCAAGAGAATGATCAAATGAAGGGAATGTAGTGTGGCCCTATACCAAGCATATTACCTTAATCCACTTTAAAGGGAAGACTTTAAACCTTAAAAGAGTTTTAACACCATGATAATTGGTTTTTGTAAGTTTGTATTAGAGAGCAAGATTAAGCACATTAGAGTGAAAAGCTGAGGTTTTGATTTAATAAGACATTTTTAGTTCATCTCCATTTATTCTCTCCGCTGGACCTCATTTGCCTTTTTTACCGAAATAGGTGACCCCCATGCCTCCTCAACAGTACACTTCTCAAATTCTACCACCTCAGTGCTGGCCACCCTTGCAGCTCTTGCTGAGGCATCAGCCCCCCTCTGCAACTCACACAGAGCCACAGGTAGGTAAGGGATATCTGCTGGGTGAATCACCATTTCTTCTTTTGCTTTTGAATCTCCAGCAGATTTAATTTGCATGAAATGTTAAAGAATTATGGTTAGAGACAGCTAGGATAAAGGGATGTAGAGTCATTGAGCATCAGAAAGAAAAATCGCTAAGTGATATAATCAGTCAGCTGAATAATATCAGAGAATGACTAAGTTATTCCTTTGTAGTTTTGCAGCTTCAAGTTTGTTTACCCTGACTCCAGTTGCATCAGATTGAAATGTTTAGTCTTATATTAGCAGAGTTTTGGAAATACTCTATGTTATGTTTTGTCTGATGCTATCATAGAATGATTCAAAATAGCAGCCTAAATATCTTGTATTAAAGCATCAAAATACATGGGACTGCTACCTCGCTCATTTTTATATTCTTTGTACCTCAGGTTGGCTTGCTTTTATTTTCACTGGAGATGTTATTTTGGCATTTCCAGTGGATTTGTGAAGATACATTCTGTATAGTGCCCTTCTTATTTTAAAACAGAAAGGTTTCAGGTCACTTAGCCAGAGCTAGTGACCCACAGGGAAAAGACTTAAGGCTTCATATAGGTAGGGGACAAATAGTCATAGGTAAGGCTAAATAGTCATTTAGGAATCTTTCTGGAAACCTCTGGCAGTCTGCTCCATCATAAATGAAAGCAGATTGTTGATTTCTTTCTGCTGTTGACATTTGGATGCTGAGAACATTCCTCCAATCCTATTTTTCCAACTGGCAACAATCATAAAGATCTCTACTCAGATGTGTATGAGTGAACAGCATGGCAGAGGAAAAAGCAATGTATTAAACTTGTGCTTGTTATTCTTTTGATTTGTTCTTTGATGTTGGTTAAATCATTTAACTTCTCCAGGTCTCAGTCTCCTCATCTCTGACATGATGGTTGGATTAGATTACCTGTCAGGGTCCTTTCAGCTATAACATTTAACTGTTCTTTGTTTCTAAGAGGTGTGAATGCTCTATTTCCACTGAACTGCCTGAATGTGTCTCATATGGATAGTCCCTACCCCACTTATTGCAAAGTTCTACTTGTGACTCTTTAGATATAGAAATTTCATAGTGGTAGGAGCTGTTTCCCCTAATAGTTATTGGGGATACTGACTAACCAAACTGGAATTCTTTATTCAACATGATACGTGTAAAGCTCTTAGAAAGTACCTGGCACGTAGTGTCATTGCTGTTAATGTTATTGTTGATGTGTCAGATGAGAGAAGCCATCTACTATTTTTGTCTATCAGACTTCTTCAGTGTTTTGACTTCTTGACATATTATTTTGTTAATTCACTATTAAATGCCTTTATTTCTTATAGAAATAGATCTACTCTAATTTATAGTTACTTTTCTAAGCTCTCTAAAGTTATTTAGACTTTCAAGATGCTTTCTGAAAAAGGAGTTCCGAGATAAAATATGTTTGGGAAACTCAGCATATCTTATTTTATATTAGAGAGTCACAATGCTCATTAGTCTATTAGGGTCTCTGATACTTCCTACAAAATAAACAAACACAAAAATTTAAGCATATTTAAACGAGCATTTTGAAAATGTATTTGTACGTAGAACCTATCTTTAGTGAAAGCTAACATGTCAATAAAGACATTTTATTTATTTTTATTTTTGGCTTCGTTGGGTCTTCGTTGCTGTGCCTGGGCTTTCTCTAGTTGCGGCGAGCGGGGGCTGCTCTTCGTTGGGGTGCACGGGCTTCTCACTGCGGTGGCCTCTCTTGCTGCGGAGCACGGGCTCTAGGTGTGCGGGCTTCGGTAGTTGTGACACATGGGTTTAGTTGCTCCGCGGCATGTGGGATCCTCCTGGACCAGGGCTCGAACCCGTGTTCCCTGCATTGGCAGGCAGATTCTTAACCACTGCACCACCAGGGAATTCCCTGAAGACATTTTGGAAAATACTGTTCTAATGCATTCCCTGTTTTCTTTCTTTTTTAAAAAAAATTTTTAATTTATTTTTATTTATATTATTTTTGGCTGTGTTGGGTCTATCATTGCTGTGTGCGGGCTTTGTCTAGTTGTGGCGAGCGGGGGCTACTTTTCATTGCGGTGCACAGGCTTTGCGGTGGCTTCTCGTTGCGGAGTACGCGCTCTAGGCTCGCAGGCTTCAGTAGTTGTGGCACGCAGGCTCAGTAGTTGTGGTGCACAGGCTTAGTTGCTCCGCAGCATGTGGGATCTTCCCGGGCTTGAACCCATCTCCCCTGCATTAGCAGGCGGATTCTTAACCACTGCGCCACCAGGGAAGCCCTCCCTGTTTTCTTTTCGCCTCTGACTTAGCATTGTTTACAGGAGCTTGCTTTTGTGAACTGTTGAATCTAACTTTTTTTTTCAAGTTTTTCTATCCCTGATATTATCAGTTTTAAGGGGGCTGAAATTACTATACTCCTATTTTTTTTAAAGCTGAAATGTTATGTTTCCTTTTGTCATCTGTAGCTAATTCAGAGGAAATCATAGAAGGAAATTCTGTTGACTCATCAATCCAGCAAGTGGTGGGGAGTGGAGGCCAGAGGGTCATCACCATAGTGACCGATGGAGTCCCTCTGGGTAATATCCAAACTGCAATCCCTACTGGAGGCATTGGCCAGCCATTTATTGTAACTATGCAGGATGGACAGCAAGGTGAGTTATACCATTTAGACAATTGTTTATTAAAAGATACTTTAGACACTCAACACACCTCTAAAAATGAGGCATTAGGGGGACTTCCCTGGCGGTCCAGTAGTTAAGACTCCGCACTTCCAGTGCAGGGGGCGCGGGTTCAATCCCTGGTTGGGGAACTAAGATCCCACATGCCACGTGGTATGGCCAAAAAAAAAAAAAAAAAAAAAATGAGGCATTAAGGCAAGTAGTGGGAATGGGAGAAAGCCAGATGCCAGATGGGACAAAGAAGCTCTGAAAAAGGAAAAGAAACAGAAGCCAGGCTGGCAAAGGCTAATTCTCCTAATATATATAAAATCTGTGAGTAAAACCAATAATCTGGTGGAAGAAAGAGCAAATAATGTCAACTAGTAGTTCACAGAAAAGAAAATACTGATGGTTCTTAAAAATAGGAAAATACATTCAAGCTACTTCTTTCATGCAAGAGAAATATAAATAAATACTGCAGCAAGATACCATTAAAACACTATATTGTCAAGGGTATGGGGAAACAGGCAGTCTTATAAACCACTGGTGAGAGTGTAAATTACTGCATCCTCTGAAGAGCAAACTGTCAATATATATCAGTATTGAAGATGCATATACCTTTTGGCTAAAAAGTTATTTTTCTATGAATTTATATTCACACACACAGAAATGACATATATACTAAATTATTCATTACAGCATTATTTGTAATCATCAGAGATTAAAAAGAACCTAAGTAGAAGTCATTAAGGAACTGGATAAATAAATTATGATACACCCCACCCATGCAATGGAATACTATGCAGCTATAAAAAACAATGAGGAAGATTCTTGTATACAAGTATGGTCTGATCTCCAAAATATATTAAGTGACAAGAGCAAGATGCAGGGGTGTGTAGAGTATGCTACATTTGTATTTTTTAAAAAGGGAAATATATGTATATTTGCTAATATGTTCATAGACTTAGACTATCTCTGGAAGAACATTCAGAAACAACATTGATAACATTGGTTCCCTTGTGGCAGGGCACCTGGGTAGCTAGGGATGGATAGGAAGCTTTTCAATGTATATGCTTTTATCGCTTTTAATCTTTGAACCATGTGAATGTATTACTTATTCAAAAAATACATAAGTAAATTTTTTTTGAAAAAAGAAAGAAACTAATCATTACAACTTCGTTCCTCAGAAATGCTGGAGAAGGAGGGTTGGTATAATTACCTTTTGTGTCATCAAAATTTTGACTTGGCCTAAATAATTATGGGGATTTTATAATTTTCAAAATATTTGAGTTGATGGATCTTTGCAGTATGGGAAGAAAGAGTAGAAATTAAACCTTTATAATTCAGGCTTTAGTATCGTAAGTTCTTGGAGCTTTATTTGGAAATATACCACTGATATTTTTGTGGACATGATTATCATTTAAAGTTTTGGGGGGCTCATTGAGTAAGTGAGAGACTCTGCTTGTAATGGAGTTAAATAAATGAGAACGAAGTTGTTTTAAGGAAAAAATAAAATTTGAGGTTTTGCCTAGATAAACTACACTACTTTTTTTAAATTTTTTTTTTTTTTAAATTACTTATTTATTTATTTTTGGCTGCGTTGGGTCTTTGTTGCTGCATGCGGGCTTTCTCTAGTTGTGGCGAGCGGGGGCTACTTTTCGTTGCAGTGTGCAGGGTTTCTCATTGAGCCCAGAGCACGGGCTCTAGGCGCATGGGCTTCAGTAGTTGTGGCACACGGGTTCAGTAGTTGTGGCTCACGGGCTCTAGAGCGCAGGCTCAGTAGTTGTGGTGCACGGGCTTAGTTGCTCCGCAGCATGTGGGATCGTCCCTGACCAGGGCTCAGACCCGTGTCCCCTGCCTTGACAGGCGGATTCTTAACCACTGCGCCACCAGGGAAGTCCACTACACTACTTTTTACAGATGCATTTAACCAGGCCCAAAGAAGGAGAGCTGAAATTTTGTGAATTAATTGTAAGAAATTTTTAATCCCAGACAGAATTTCCATTTCCACTTAGCAGATATCCAAGCTGCTCTCTACTGCTATCAGTTGATGAGTGTTCAAGGAATACAAGCTAATCTTAAAATCAACCAAACCAAATAACTAGGTAAATCTGCTTTAAACAAAAATCGTAATGTATCCTAAAACCTAAGTATAATTTTAACTTTTTATTTTGAGATAATCATATATTCATTCATGTGTAGTTGTAAGAAGTAATACAGAAAGATCCCGTATACCTATCACCCAGTTTCTCCCAATGGTAACATTTTGTATAACTCTAGTACAATATTACAGACGGGAAATTGACATTGGTACAATCCACCAACCTTATTGAGATTTTTTCCAGTTTTATATGCATTCATTTGTGAGTTTGTGTTCTATGCAATTTAATGCATGAGCACCACCAAAGCTGAGATACAAAACAGTTCCATCACCGAGATTCCTTGTGCTACTCTGTATCCCTTGTGTTATAGCCACTTCCCTTCCCACCTCATTCCTAACCACTGGCAACCACTAACTCACTCATCTGTTCTCTATCTTTATACTTTTGTCATTTCAAGAATGTTATATAAATGGAATCATACGGTATATAGCCTTTTGAGATTGGCTTTTTTCTCTCAGCATAATTCCCTTAAGGTCTATCCAAGTTGATGTTTGTATCAATAGTTCATTTCTTTTTATTGCTGAGTAGTATTCCATGGTATGGATGTACCATAGTTTGTTTAACCATTTACCTACTTAATCTGTCTCCAGGTTTTGGCTATATCTGAGTAAAGCTGTTATGATCAATCATGTACAGGTTGTATGGGAACATAAGTTTTCAATTTTGGGGTAAATTTCCAAAAGTAAAATTTCCGGGTCATATGATAAATGCATGTTTACTTTTATAAAACACTGCCAAATTATTTTCTACAGTGACTGTACCATTTTACATTTCCACCAGCAATTTATTAATAATCCAGTTTCCCACATTCTTGCCAGCGTTTGGTGGTATCACTATTTTTTTTTTTAATTTTAGCCATTCGGATAGGTGTGTAGTGCATCATGTGTGTTGTGTGCATATGTGTGTTGACCCTTTTCTCACTTATCTATAAGAGAAATCGTTAAATTAGACACAGCTAATGGCAAACTGCTTTCATGAAAGGTTTCTCAAAATTCTTATTTAAGATATCAGACCTACTTTAGATAAGTTATTCCTGCAGAATTGTAAGCTAAGTGGTCACAGCTTCTGATCTACAGTCAGACATTTCTATATAAAAGCCTCAGAGTTGGGTCTTAACTGCATGGCTTCCAAACCTGCAAATCTTCACCCTTCCTTTCTGAGGTCTTCTTAGTGCCTCTAATCTTTTTGGTTTCTCTCTGTAAAGCCATGCCTTGCCTGTTGATTCTAAAATCCAAAGAGATATGAACAGTGAGATATCAGAGAATATATTTTAGTTTAGATGATTTTTTTTTTTTTTTTTTGGCTGCGTTGGGTCTTTGTTGCTGTGTGCGGGCTTTCTCTAGTTGCGGTGAGCAGGGGTTACTCTTCATTGCGGTACATGGGTTTCTCATTGCGGTAGCTTCTCTTGTTGCAGAGCACGGGCTCTAGGTGGATGGGCTTCAGTAGTTGTGGCTCACAGGCTCTAGAGCGCAGGCTCAGTAGTTGTGGAGCACGGGCTTAGTTGCTCCGTGGCATGTGGGATCTTCCCAGACCAGGGCTTGAGCCCGTGTCCCCTGCATCGGCAGGTGGATTCTTAACCACTGCGCCACCAGGGAAGCCCTATATTTTAGTTTATTGTCTGATTCAAAGTAAGCAAAGTCTCTTTGTTTTACTATGTATTCATCACCTCCAATTGGTGTCCTTTGGCTTATAGTTCTAACTGTACCTGCTGGTCAGGTTGCAGAGGAGACTGTCATTGAAGAAGAGGCAGAAGAAGCAGAGAAATTGCCACTGACTAAGAAACCAAGGATAGAAGAGATGACAAACAGTGTGGAGGAAAGCAAGGTAATGTTTTTAGCAGTGGTGGAGAGAAGAGAAGGCAAAGATTCAAAAGCCAGAACTTTCAAGGCCCAAACCCTTCTTTTTTTGTCTACTCTCAGGAATTCTTACCTGTGGTGGTTTACTTTTACAGGAAGGCACTGAAAGAGAGCTACTTCAGCAGCAACTCCAGGAGGCTAATCGAAGAGCCCAGGAATACCGACACCAGCTCCTAAAGAAAGAGCAGGAGGCAGAACAGTACCGCCTCAAGCTAGAGGCCATGGCCCGACAACAGCCCAATGGAGTTGATTTCACCATGGTTGAAGAGGTGGCTGAGGTAGATGCTGTAGTAGTTACAGAGGGGGAGATGGAGGAGAGAGAGACAGAAATGACTGGAGCAGTAGGGACCACAGAGCCTCATACTGGAGTTTCCATGGAAACTGTTTCAACTTAATGTGCAAGGGCCACAGCTTGTGCTGTGTCCATCTTTTTCCTCTTTTTAAAAGAAAATACAAAGGACAAACATTGTATAAAAATTAAGAATGTCCTAAAGAAGAAAACTATAGCAGGGTACAGAGTTTGGGCTCAGGAAGGCTCTCTATGCAACTGGAAAATTCAAAGCCAAATTTAGGGAACAAGTCTTCTGAGGGACCAAAAGAATAAGGACCAAATTTCTCAGCTCACATCATTGCTTGAAGCATAGAGGTAAAAGAATCCTGGATGTTGCAGATTGATTGTTTTTTAAATAACTGACTTTCTATCAAAAGATTTTAAAATAATATCCCTAATATGGACACGCCCAGAGCCTTTAATATTATAGTTGTACCATCAAGTGACCTGAAACTTTGCCTTAGGTTTATGATGTGTACCTGTTAGAGGAGAAACCTAATTGGGAGGAGGGATTAGACGCAAGTTTTGGGGAAGAGAAAGAAATATATTCCACTTCCGAAGGAGCGGGCAGGCACTCCCCACTATCCTGAGTTAATTTCACTGAAAAGAAATGTGTGATTGCCTGACTAAATTTGCATCCATTGTGTGTCCATAGCTCAGATGCCAGTTTAAGAAACTGAAATAGAATTTTTAAAAACTGGAAAGGAGAGAAGTGTATATAAATCCAAAATCCTCCAGGCTGTGCCTCTGCAATGCTGGAAAGTGGCCAGAAAGAGGCTCGTGGGGTTAGGAAACAATCTGATCCTGAGATACCAACTTTGCTCTGGCTGGATTTTATGAAATTGCAATCAGGAGGGTAGTGTGTTGTCAGAACAACTTGCTTCCAACCATTTATTTATGTAATGTCAAGCTTTAATATCAACTTTTTAATTTTATAAAACTTTGTTTTCTAAGTGTGCCTTTCTGTGGAACTTACGTGGTATCCTCTCATATGCAAGAAAAGACAGGGGGAGAGATGAATGCTGAGGACGTTGTATAGCTTTCTCCATCTTATTTGGGTTGAGTAAATCGCTCTATTTCCTTAAGGTCGGGCCTTGTGCAGAGCTTTTGTGCCTTATAGGTGCTCAGTGTGTGCTGGCAGAGGGAGTGAGAACTACCAGTGCCGTAATGTAAGGAACCAAAGATTCTGACCAGATGCTTCGTCACCTTACTGTCTTCTCTCCCACTATGCCTGCTCCCTTTGCCTATATACTTTTGAAAGTGTTTCATTGCTGGGATTTCTTGGAGTTTTTTTAAAAAAAAAGGGAATACGGATGGAGAGAGAGAGGTTATGGAGAGGTCATCATCCTGGACTTGCTTGCTTGCTTGCTTTGTTGTAAATTAGAAGCAACCGGAGGGAGCTGTGCCAAGTAAACATTTGAATGACTGTTTAGAATATGGTTTTCTTAATTATCAATCACGGGGAAAACATACATTTTTAATTTGGAATAAAATGTGACAGTTAACATGGTTCTGTTTACCTTGATTAGTGAAGTAATTTGCTGCAGTTTTCCAGAGGTGCAGAATCATTTGGGGCTCAAAATAGACTGAAAACATAACTCCCCAAACCAAATTTAACAAACAGAATTGGCTATTAGAGGTTTATAGACAAAAATATCAGTTTTTTTTGTTTGTTTTTTTAAATTTATTTATTTATTTATTTTGGCTGCGTTGGGTCTTTGTTGATGTGCGCGGGCTTTCTCTAGTTGAGGCGAGCGGGGGCTACTCTTCGTTGCGGCGCACGGGCTTCTCATTACGGTGGCTTCCTTTGTTGTGGAGCACGGGCTCTAGGTGCGCAGGCTTCAGTGGTTGCAGCACGTGGGCTCAGTAGTTGTGGCTTGCGGGCTCTACAGCGCAGGTTCAGTAGTTGTGGCACACGGGCTTAGTTGCTCTGCGGCATGTGGGATCTTCCTGGACCAGAGCTTGAACCCATGTCCCCTGTGTTGGCAGGCTGATTCTTAACCACTGTGCCACCAGGAAGGCCCAAAAATATCAGTTTTGAAATTAATCTTGGCTGTGGGCTACCGTAGCTAGGTTTTCTCCATGGACCAAGTACTAAGCACTTCCCAGATGATCAGAGATTAGTCTGCACTGTTGGGGATGATGGAGAAATGCAGTGGAGCAGCCTAGGTAAGGGAGAGGGTAAAATTGTGGTATCTGCTGTCAAATCGTCCTATTTCTGTTTGCAATATTTTTCCTTTTTCTGAGTCCCTTTGTGAATCAGGTGCTAACAATAAGCTGCTATTGTGTGCCATTTCAAAGCTTTAGCTTAACTATAGAGGGACCAAGTGTTATTTTAGATGTGTTTTGTGTGTGTTCTTGGTGCATACATTGACTTTAATTCCTTCTTTTATTCTTTCCTGTTAAGGGAGTGGAGGTTAACTGTGTAGAAAATATGCAGGCCCAACCACCTCACTCTCTGAGGTAGCTTCTGATTGAGGGCAGGGAGTTTCCATCCAACACTCCCTTCTGAGCATACAGAGTCCCTACTGTTTGGGGGAACTGTTTAGAGTTTCTTATTATTCTTTTTTTGTAAGAGCCTATCATTCCCACCCAGTAAAATATCTAATACAGCCCAAGTCATTTTTGATGATGGGGTCTCTGAGATAGGGAGTTAAAGGGGGGGTTGGGATAGGGAGAGAGAGAAGGGAAATGTCTAGAAAGGGGTGGGTAGCAAAAGGGCATTTGTTTTTATTTACTTGGAATAGACCTTTTAGCATCCCAGAGAAGGGAAATAGGGCTTGATCTCTAATTGTATTGTCATAGAGAGAATGGTAGGTCAGGATCCCTTGAAGTAGTTAGATTAAATATTAAAGACATGAATGGCAGTACCGTTGTATGATTTTGCGTATTTTTCTGGATCAGCCATGGAAGTTGGAAAAATGTTGCTATATCTTCTGGGTTTGGGGATTCCAACTGGCTTATTGGTAAGGTTGGATTACAGAGAATCAAACAGACAAATGGTTCAGAGATGGTACTTGAGCAGGAGAAACCTGAAGCCTAGGATGATTGCCTACTTTAAAATAAAGCTGCTTTAATAATATCAGTATTAATATAGGAATATTAGACCCTACATTTACATTTTAGTTTTAAGCTTTCCCCTAAAAAGGAGAAAGAAATAAATCTTAATATTTCTGTTCTTGTTCCTGGCTTCAGGGAAATTACTTACAAATGTATAAATGTACATTCCCTTCCTATCATTACCTCTGTGGGATCCCTTAATTGTAATGCCAGAGTTGAGGTCTCTTAATTGAAATATGGGAGAACTTGGCTTTAGGTTTTCTGTATATTGAACTCAGCACCTTAAAAGATGTTCTTTTTCTCTGTCAGATCTGTGTTTCGTAATTTTTGCCTTTGCTTCTCCCCCTTTTTCAGCCTTAGCACTGCATTATTAAAATGTTTATGTCTGCTTAGTAATATTAGAAATCTGTGGCATGCAAAATGACTTTCTTTCTTTATATTGCTGTAAAAGGAATGAATTTAACAGAGGGCTCTCCCGTTGAAGTTAGGTGTTTTGTGACCAGGGCATTTTTAACACCCCTTTGCTGCATGTATATATTGTGTATGTTTATAAATACATATGAATTTTCCCACTTTTCTCTTTGTTTATTTGAGGTTCAACTCTAAAGTACCTGGTAAAAGCTGGAAATATTTTTATTTCATTAAAAACATTAGAGAGGGTTTCTTTCAATTGAGTAAAGGCACTGAGGAAGAAAAAGCATTACTTTGGCCCTTTTTCTGAGAGGCATGCTCAACAGGCAGTAATGAGAAACCTGAGGAGTGAGGCCCTAGGGAGAGCTAGTACCTAGCTTTGCAGAGATTTCTTTAGCATACAGTGTGATGACATCGCGTAAACTGAAAGATTCAGAGCAGGGTCAGGGGTAGAGATGGAGCTGCCTTTCCACAGAGCAAACCTCCTTTCAGCTCCTATGGTAGCTGTTTTGACTGGCATTTGTATAATTTCTTACACCTCTGAAAAGGAAAGAAACCCTAGATAAAGTTCCATGGCAGAAGGAGCAGACATTCTATACATCTGCTTCCCAGTTTAGACATCTCAGCCTTTGAAGGAATGATCATTTTGAGAAAGCTTCTGTGGCTCTTTCCTAACAAACAACATTATGGACCCCCAGAGCTAGAAGACATGAGGCATATAGTGAACTATTCCCAGAAGTTTAATATTGAGTGGGAATCGGTTTTTGTCCAGATTTGTTGGAGAATGGCCTCCTGTTCTCTACTTGTTATATAGACATCTCTGTATGGCCAGAAAAGGAGCTTTAGAATGGAATACATCTTAAGACCACCTATGTGCTGCTCTAGGCTCTTATCTATTTCCACTTTATGTGATCTTTTCTCCTTCTGAGTTAGTACTCTATTTCCTATGCCAATATATTTAACAAGAGACCAGGAGCAAGAAGGATGTGAATTTGAATTAAGTAGCTTTAAACCTCTGGTGCTGCCTTTTTTTTTTTTTTTAAGCCTCTCTTAAGATTAGGAGGTGGGGTGATATCCCTAGACTCCAGACTACTACATAGCAATTTGGCTTGTTAATGGCAGGAAATTGTGATTCCCTGTCTCTCTCCTCCCCTTTCCCCTCTAACTACTTCTGCGTCTGTGACCCCATTGTTCTTACCTCATTGAGTCTTTCCCAGGCACTAGAATTTAATTAATAGGTCATTTCTAATCTATGGGCCTTGTCTTTCCTCTTTCTGTTCCCCTCCTTCCCTACCACATATTTTCTGTTTATTCTTAAGTGGTTTGTTTCTGAGAATTAATCTAGGTCATACCCGATATCCTGTGCTTCCTAGTTGGTTTCAGGCATCTTGCTCTATCAACAGTAATGATAGCAGCAGCTCCCTTCTCTGGCTTTGCCCTGTGTACTGTCCTTCTGCCAAGGCCATTTGTGTTGGGGGGAGCAGAGAAAGGGTAGGTGGGGTGCCTAGCTTCTTCTCAAAACATCTTCAGTTTTTCAGGTTGTCTGACAGCTTTATGTACAGTATGTTTTAAGAAAACTTAAGTATACTTCTCTTATTTAGGATTTTAATTAAATAGGGTTTGATTCTGATGAGCAAGTTTGTGTGTGTGTGTGTGTGTGTGTGTGTGAGCATTTGTGTGTATGTACACCTATACAGATCTATATTATATATACAATTTTTGTACTATCATTTAAAATAAAAAAATGTTTCTTACTAAAATGTCAAAGTCTTACCATATCAGGTGTCATTGAAATTTTTTCCGTCTCCTGGGCAAAAATTGTATCTACTCCCTGGTCACAGATAATCCTTAAGAGCAAGTTTTCCCCATCCTACTGAGCTAATGAGGGTGGAGCAGTGGGAGGGTGGTTTTGTGGGGGGCATCTTCTTTCCCCTCTTGGTGCCTTCTTCTGACCCATTCACACTCTCTACCTTTTCCTTATCTAGCTACTCGTCAGCTGGTATTCTTAACAGGCAGAGCAAGTTGAGGTAAGAAGTGAGAATGGAGAGAACTTTTGACTGGCTTATTAATTTGCATCTTCTTTCCTTCTTTTATCCCCCACTCCCTTCCCTAAAAGCAAACCACCAAGAGAGGAGAATAGTAGCTGAAGTAAATGATTCTGTGCCTTGTGTGGGAGTAAAGTCAATGCCAAGATAAGGGGCGGGGTGCAGGAAGAACATCAGGCCCAGGGAGGCTTGGACATAGTGCATTTGCTCTGCTGGCTTCTAAGCTACTCTTAGTTAATAAGGTGCTTGTTGTTATCTCAGTCTAATTCAGCACATATTTATTAAGTAAATATGAGTAGCAGTCTGGTTGTGGCGCAATCCCTGTTGATAGCCAGGGTTGAACAGACCCACCTGGCTGGCTACTTGGGTGTTCTAGTCTAGTGTATAGTGTTCTCAAAAGCTGCTCCATTGGCAATAAAGATGCCTTTCTCAGATAAAGGAGGGTAGGGCTTCCCTGGTGGCGCAGTGGTTAAGAATCCACGTGCCAATGCAGGGGACACGGGTTCGAGCCCTGGTCCGGGAAGATCCCACATGCCGCGGAGCAACTAAGCCCGTGCGCCACAACTACTGAGCCTGCACTCTAGAGCCTGCGCACCACAACTACTGAAGCCCGCGTGCCTAGAGTCCCTGCTCCACGACAAGAGAAGCCACCACAGTGAGAAGCCTGCGCACTGCAACGAAGAGTAGCCCCCCGCTCGCCGCAACTAGAGAAAGCCCGCGCACAGCAACGAAGACCCAACACAGCCAAAAATAAATAAATAAATAAAATTAATAAATTTAAAATAAATAAATAAAGGAGGGTAATACCAAAGTCAAGGACATATAATAAGTATCAGTGTTCAACATTAGAATCTCCAGGTAAGCTCTCAAAGTCAATATTTAGGAAATTGAACACTTACCATGTACTAGGCTGCATGTGGATAATTGCTTTTTGGTAAACAATACTGTGTACATATTAACTATAAGGTACATCTGGCAGGTACCTCATAAATGTATATATGGTCTTTGCTCTGCTGAGAGAAAAAGAGCAGGAACTCAGAAAGCCTTGAGAAGCAAAGAACTGAAAGTGTTGAATTAAAATCCTAGCGAGAGGGCTTCCCTGGTGGCGCAGTGGTTAAAAATCCACGTGCCAATGCAGGGGACATGGGTTCAAGCCCTGGTCCGGGAAGATCCCACATGCCGCGGAGCAACTAAGCCCGTGCGCCACAACTACTGAGCCTGCGCTCTAGAGCCCAGGAGCCACAACTACTGAGCCCACGTGCCACAACTACTGAAACCTGCACGCCTAGAGCCTGTGCTCTGCAACAAGAGAAGCCACCGCAATGAGAAGCCCACGCACCGCAACGAAGAGTAGCCCCCGCTCACCACAACTAGAGAAAGCCCGCATGTAGCAACAAAGACCCAGTGCAGCCAAAAATTAAAAAAAAATCCTAGTGAGAAAAATCATCAGGCATATGGGAAAGTTGGAAGGGAATTGGAGAGATAGGAACCTAGAGTTCTCTGAAGGGTAAATATTCTTAAATGATGGAAAAAACCATGAACTAGGGTAACTTGCCTAAGATTTTCTCTCTCTGTGAAAGTGAGCCCTCTACTCCAAGATCAGTAGGTAGAAAATACAAGAGAAGGTTGAAGTGGGAGCAGCCTAGTGATAATTACACCTATGTAGGAGTTTATGCAAGATGTCTGATAGCTAACAGTAAGTTTAGACTATAGGGGACCCCTGAGCCGTGTGTGGGGCTGCACTCTGCTACCATAAACAGTCCTAAAGTTTAAGAAAGTTCTTACTGTAAAGTAAAATGATATTTTAGAGGCCAATATCATAAATAATAACATGCTTTTAGTTTGTGCTACGTGTCAGTCAGTGAGCTAGGAACTTTGCATGCACACAAACATACCTATCTTGCAAGGTGTGTATTATCTTCAGTATATAGATATTAAAAAAACGGCTGTGACTTTGCCCCAAGTCCCTCAGCTTAAAAATTTTTTTTTCTTTCTAAAACTACAGTTTCTACATAGAGTTAGTAGCGTTTTTTCCTCTGTAGTTTGTCCTTTAGTCACAATACCGTCTCACTTGACTTTGGGCAGCTTAATTCATCTCAAATTGCAGTTAAGAAACTGGAGAGAAGTAAATTCTCCAAGCAGCCTTTCTAGCAAAATCCCCAAATTAAGTTTTGCTTCAGAACTAATTCAGGAGGCATCTCCATAAAGCTGCTGGTCAGCAACACTTGAGCAAGGAGAGTCAAAGATAACCTCTCTTGCAGGAAATGGATGGTGTGCTGGATTCTTCTGTCTTTCCTTTAGATCACTTTCCTCCTTCCTGTATCTCGTTCTCTATCCTGGGAGGCTAACCTGTATGGATTTCATCAACGGGTTCCCTGTGCTTTGGCTTCCAGTTGGATTCAGTCAGTAGGGAGCTCTGGGCAGGAGACGGGATGGAGAGAAAAGACTGAAATCAGTGTATTGATTTCCCAGGTTCCCTCCCTTGGGGTCACCTGGACCTAGCTGTATCCTTTGATTAAAGGCCACTGCTCCACTCAGTGCAATCTCTCCTTCCAAGTCTCAGTAGCCATTACCTCCCTTTGTCCTTTCAGGTGTAAGGCTGTTACTAGCCTCCAGTTACTGACCTATCCCTTGCCAACACTTTTTAAAAGTAGCCCTTCATTATTTTGAGCATGTCAACTATTTTCTGTTGGGACCCTAATGCACCTGGTGAAGATAGGTGATCTTTTGGATTCATAGACTTCATATTTTATCCATGTACTTCAATCTTACTCTCATACATGTGACCTTAAATTCTTATGAGTCAACAGTTCTGAAGGGTCAACTGCTGGATTAAGTAACAGGGAGTGACTCATACCTGTGTGGTTCCCAAGTGTGGGGTAGTAGCATCAAGGAGACATAAATCTGAGAGATAATAATAGCTCAGGCCCCTGGGACTTAGCTACCAAAGAACCCAAGATGCTGAACAGCTTTTCAAGCTTTGCGACTGTGGAACCTTCTCTGTTTCAGGTCCCCAAAGCTTTATACAAGCTGATGGACTCTGCCTACTGGGGCCCTGGTTTCTCCATAACCTCCCAGGATACCTCTGAGAAATCAGCTTAGAAATCCCTCAGGATGATAACTTTATCCTGTTGGTACATTCTGTTTTTTCTAAAGACAAAGTCTGAGCTAATATCCTAATTTTAGAAAAAGACTATCAGGGCTTCCCTGGTGGCAGAGTAGTTAAGAATCCGCCTGCCAATGCAGGGGACACGGGTTCGAGCCCTGGTCCGCGAAGATCCCACATGCTGCGGAGCAGCTAAGCCCGTGTGCCACAACTACCGAGCCTGCGCTCTAGAGCCCGCAAGCCACAACTACTGAAGCCTGCGTGCCTAGAGCCCATGCTCAGCAGTAAGAGAAGCCACCGCAATGAGAAGCCCGTGCACCACAAAGAAGAGTAGCCCCCGCTCACCGCAACTAGAGAAAGCCTGAATGCAGCAGCAACGAAGACCCAACACAGCCAAAAATAAATAAAGTAAATTATTTAAAAAAAAAAAAAGACTATCAGCAGATTCCTGGGTTAGGATCATGTTTATCCCTGTGTTGACAGTGATAATAATTTCTTTCAGTTTATCCCTAATTTATTATTCACTACTCTGTCAGGATGAGGTGTTTCAGGATGAGTGCTAATGAATTGCATTCTTAATGGTCTATTTTGGGCAAATAACCATTTCCCACAAAGCACTTAATTTAAGCGTATATATTTATATGGTGCTTTATAAACCCCATGTTGGCATATGTTCTTTCCATACTTTACAAAAGAAATTGAGGCGCGGAGAGGTTAGTGGAATTGCCAAGGTCACCCATAAAATTATTAAGTGGCGGAGTCCAAGGACTGTTGCTCTCACTGCAACATAGTTGCTTTCACTAGCCCTGAGAAGGTTCTGAGAGTCCAGCTTAGGCATTCTTGGCTAGAGAAGTTGCCATAGTGTTTTTGTCTGTTAATATTTATTTATTTTTGGCTGCGTCAGGTCTTAGTTGCCGCAGGCGGGATCTTTCGTTGCCACACGGGCTTAGTTGCCCCACAGCATGTGGGATCTTAGTTCCCCTACCAGGGATTGTACCAGCGTCCCCTGCACTGGAAAGCGGATTCTTAACCACTGGACCACCAGGAAAGTCCCCATAGTTTAGAAATACGAATAAATGAACATCCTTTACAATTAAACTGAAACCAGGACTTTAACCTGTAAATTGTTGCTTCCTGCAGAGTCACAAGGTTAAATTTCTATTGTACTTCTCTTTTGGGTCTACAGTTAAACCTGAGGATCTTTTACCCCTTTGTGACCACCATCAGGGCAAGAACTGAAGTATCTGTGAGACTTGGCCCTTAGAGGGCTATGAAAGGTTGCAGTCTTAGAATTTTTCTTTGTCCTGGCTTGGTTTGAAAAGGATAATGAAGTCAGGCGACTGGAAAGATTCTTTACTTCTTCCTTTCTCTCCTCCACTATCTAGCAACTAGCAATGATTTCAAAGTATCTCGGTTTAAGTAAGGCATCCAGTGAGAGAAAAAATTGAGATCTAAAGGACCTCTCCAGCCCGGTGAAACAAGCTCCAAGCAGAAAGAGGGTAGACTCTGGAGGACAGCCAAATTTGGTGGAACAAGCTATCTGATGTATGAGAAGTGTTCAGAGGGCATTTTAAAACCTTGAGGGTAAAATCTATAAACGAAGTTTGTAAGGATACAAAGGGAAACGGATTGCTGAGTAGAAGCAGATCGCAAAGTTAGGAATAACAGCCCAAGGTGAGTTTGAAGGAACCACCATCTCACAAGATACCATGTTTTCTCCTTTAGAAAGGGTTTTCACGTACATTATCGTTCTTGAGCCTCTCAACCCCATTTTTCAGGTGAGGAAACAGAGGCTTAGGGTAGAGCTTTGACTAGGCAGGATCACAAGCAGTAAAGGGCGGAGCTAGAAACCATCTCAGGGTTCTTCAAACTGTTCCCAGCGGATTCCTGCCGAGGGCTTTTAGGCAAAAAACCGGGAGAGGAACTGGCGAGACTTCCTTAGCTGCAAGGCGTGGTCTGGCCTCCAGGCGGCGCCAGCGGCAGGGCGGCCTAGGGCTCCAACCCGGTGGATATCCCCGCCACGCGCCGGTAAAAACCAGACTTGTAAAGCCGCAAAAGCAGCCACCGCCCGCGCGAGGCCTTAAGCGTCTTTAGCTCCAGGTAGTGGGCGGGGCAGGCCGTCCTGTTCGTCCCTCTCATTGGCCCTCGGGAGTAACGGACAGGTATCTGCACCCAGCCCGGGCCAGAGGAACCTCACGACACAAGCTAGCTGATCTTCCGCGCGCGGGGCTGGAGTGCGGCCCGGGAGTCCGGGAGAGGAGGCTACGCATGCGTGCAATAAAATACGCTTCTCGGCACCCCTCTGGCTCCGCGAAGGGGAAGTGCTCCTGAGGGAACTGCTGGGGCAAACCCCTAACTTCACCAGGACTTTGCTGGGGTTTTTTTTGCAGCCTACCCCTCTTGCGACCCAGGTTTTTCCAGCCAAATTCCCTTTATGACAAGATTTCCTGATGCGAAACTAAAGTCACTTACGCTGCAGCTTCATTTTATTTCTCCAAAAATACCCTCCCCCCACCCCAGAGCATTCTACGAAAAAGTCCCTCTTATCTCGGTCCAGAAACGTGCTCGGAGTACCCTCCCTAACCCCACCTAAATTCTAGCCGGGGTCTCCTGGGCCCTGGTTCATCTCCACGCACCATTTCTTAGCTTGCCTGCTTCAGGAAATCTTTCCTGATTAACCCCGGTGGGAGCGCAGCCATCCCAATTATTCGGGAGAGAGCTCAAGGCCAAGTTGAAGGCAGAGATTCTGGAGAAAAAGGGCTCAGAGCAGCCGACCGACTCCCGCCCCGCCCCCTCCGCGAGTAAAGTCAGGCAGCGGCTCGGGGACACAGCTGTATTGGGAAGGGGAGGCTCCTACACAGTAGGAGGAGGCACGTCCCAGGAGGCCCGAGGACTCTGTACACAACGGGCGTGGCGCAGCCCCGTCCGTCCGCCGTGCGGCCCGCCCGGGGCCCAGTCTCTGGAGGCTCGGAGGGGCGAGTTAAGGCAGCTTGGCTGAGGGAGGTGGGGGAGTGGGAGTGTGCCAGTTCCCCCCGAAAAGCTGGCTCACTGAGGGGGCGAGCTTCTCACCTCCCACTCCTCTCTCGAGGACAGGGGGAAAGACAGTCGGCAGTCAATAAATAAACCCGGGGCGGGCAGGGACCCCGGGAGACTCTCAGAGTCCAGGAAGGCTGGAGGTGTGGAACAAGGAGAGAGGGAGGTGACCTGTCCTTGGACATGCGTCCACGCTCACGGCCTTTGAGGGCATGGGCCTCGAGGGTCCCATTTGAGGCCTTGGAGCAGCTCCCTTTAAAAGTTAAAATGGTTGCCAGTAGGGACGGCCGGCTGCGAGGAAGGCCCGACGAGGGGAGGCTTCAGGGGCACCTGGGGCTTCTCGACGTCCACCCTCTTCAGGGCGCGGCCCCGGTGCCCCTCAGGCCGGCCCAGGTACAGGAGGTGTCTCCCGGCACCCCCGGAGTACCTGGAGGGGCCTCCCGAGGGGACGCGGGTGAGCAGCGCGGGGGGTGCACGGTGCGTGGAGAAGGGCAACCTCCGGCTGCCGCCCACCCCGAGCCGGGGAGCTGGGGCGGAGAGAGCAGGCCGGGTGGCGGGGGCCGGGCGCTTGCCCTCCGGGGGCACGTCCAGCCTCCGAGGCGTCGCACAGTCCCGGGGGAGCAGGCTGGGGCCGGCAAAGAGGGTGGGGGCGGGGGCGGGCTCGGGCGGCAGCGCCCGCGAGGTGAAAGGGGCGGCGGCCGGGGGCTCGGCCTCCTTCCTGGGCGGCTGCGGGCCGTGCAGGTAGCGCAGCAGTTCCTCCAGGGTGGTGACTTCCACGGCTTGCCCGGGACAGCCGGGCGGCGGCGGCCTCACCAGCACGCGCGGCGCGGGGCCGCCCGCCGTGTTGCCGCCCCGGGCGCGGCCCCGGCCCTCCTTGGCGTTGTTCCCGTTCTGGTTCCACTCCCAGGGACCCCCGGCGTGGCGGAGGTGCTTGACCGGCAGCTCCGGCGTGGACTCCGGGGTGGGCAGGCAGGCCAGCTCCGGCGGGGGTACGCCCTCGGGAGGAGGCAGGAAGGTGGTGTAAAGCTGGGGTGTCTGGGCCCCCTCTCCGTCCTTGGACGTTGGCTGCGGCTCTGGGCCCGCCCCGTGCAGACGGGCCAAGCTGCGAAGGGAGAGAGGGCGCGGGAGCCCCGCAGTCTCGATATCCTTGCTCCGACGTCTGTGGGCGCGGCGACAAGCGCAGGAGACCAGGAGGCCAGAGACCGAGGCGCCCAGGGCGAAGGCTGCGGCCACACAGGCCAGGAGGAGTGGGATGGGGACGGAGCGGGAGACTGAGGCTGGCGGGAGGTCCCGTCGCACGCCTGCCGACCGAGAGGAAGGAGGGAGGCTCAGCGAAGGTAGGCCAGCGGGATGGCAGGTTCTGAAGTGTCGCCTCTCTCCTGCTGCTGCTTAGCTCCAACGCAGCTTTGACCCTCTTCAGGAGTCACCACCTCCCCTGACCCCTCAACACACACAACCCACCGAACTACCTTTCACACGCAAGCTAGAGCTTGGGCCTGGGGAGTCCCCATCCCAGCCCTGGCCCCTGTAGCCATGCCAAGAGCAACTGCAAAACTCTGCCCGTGCTGAGGGAGGCGGGGCTGGGAGGGGAGGATCCAAACAGGCGTTATTAGTGAGCACCAAACAGCGATCAGGGAGGGGCTTAGAATTCTTCAAGAATCAGCAGCCCCACACTTCACTCCTGTCCCTCCCAGCCAGCCCCCTTACCCTGAGTGTGAGCTCCAAGAGTGGAAGACTGGGGCCGGGGGTGGGCATCACTGGGGGGGCTTGGGGTCTCAGGGGAAGGGCCAGGACTCAGAAGCACTGGTAACAGAGACCAGGTCAGAGCCAGTGAGGCTCCTGCTCTCCACCTCTGATACCCATTCAGTGGGTCCCCGCACCCCCTTTGGAGCCCAAAGGTCCAGAACTGCAGCCTTCATTTTCCTCTGGAAATGGGGAAGGGCTCACCATGCAAGGCATTCTTTCATTTATTTGTTCAAAAACTATCTATTAAGCACCCTATTATGTGCCAAGCACTGAGCTATATGCTAGGTATTTGGAGGATGCTAACCCTTTTCTGAGACTCTCTCAGGGTGTCCAGGGTGCTGGTCTGCTGCTGCCATGGGGCACAGACTTGGGTGAGTGTGGGCTGAGCAAGGTGAAGTTGGGACAATAGAACTCACCATAAGCAGAATCCCCTGTGCCAGACTGACTCCCAGTAGCTCCATCTATGAAAAAGGGAGAGAGAGGGTAAAGATGGGGGCAGAGGGAAGCTTCATGAAGAACCGATGGGCATGACTGTACCACAGAAGGAGAGAAAGACAAAAGCCCACAGCTGGGATGGTGTCTATGGCCATCAGAGCCATGCGCGACAATGGCTACAGCTACCCCTGCCCCTTCTGTTTACCTTGGCAGTCATCATGCTCCATGGATTCCTGGTTTCCAACTGGATGCACATCAATCCTAGGAGGAAATGGAGGTGGCTCAGTGCAGGTATACATCTTGCCCCCATCCCCCACCCTAGCCCTCAGCTTCCTCTCTTAGTGGGGAACTTTCTCCTCAGGAGATCCAGGAGCCTCTCACTTACCCACCAGGTCCCCTGATATCCACACAGCCTCTGGAGCTATCCCATCCACAGTATGGGTCCTGAGAAGCCAGACAGCTCCTAGGGAAAACTGAGTCATGTGAGGCTGGGACCCTCTCCACCCTAATCACATTCCATTCCCCTGCCTCTTCCACTCTCACCCTGGCTTGCAGGAGGCTCTTAGCCTGATACTCCCATCCTATCCACCCCAATCCCTAGTCCAGTCCCTGGTTACTGCCCACCTGCAGAATGCTTGAGATACCCAGCCCCAAACCATCCCCTGCGTTTCCCTGCCACCCACAATGCCTGTGTTCCTGTGTGCCTGCAGGCCCAGAGAGCCCACCCAGGCAGGGCCTGACCTCAGGTCCCTCTCACCTCCGACAGGCCCCATGCCGGGCACATCGACTGAGAGGGAGGTAGATGACACAGCCAGAAAAAGCCACAAAGAGCCTGTGACCTTCAGTGTCCAGCTCCAGCCCTATGACCCGCCGTGCTGTTTGGGCTGCCCGCTTCCCACTGCACCTAGGGTGAGGCCAGAAGGAGTCAGAGATGGAGCAGATGAGGCTCCTTTTTCCCTGGGTGAGTTAAAGAACAGAAGGGGGGGAGGCATACAAGCAACTGAGTACAACTCACAGGGCTACTCTGCCCCAACACAGTGTCCAGCTTCTCGCCAAGGCCCTCTCTCTTCCCCACAACTTCCAATATTGGGAGTCCCCACCCCATCCCCATATCCCCATCTACCACTTCACATCCCATCCCTGCTCTGCAGGGGGCCTGCTGGACAAAGGGCTCACCGGGAGGGGCTGTAGGCATCGATCTCTTCCAACAGAATGGGCTCAGGGCCCCCAGATTGCCCCCATGGGGGCAGCACCTTCAGCACTGTCCCATCGTTGGAGCCAAGGAACAGGACTGTGGTATTACTGTAGGGACCAGCCATGCCATCCACAGCTACCTGGGTCAGTAGGGCCCTGGAGGGATAGGCCTCAGGTCAGGACAACCTGACCAGTGGAAGCTTGAGTGTTTCAAGGACAGCACATGTGTCTGGGTACCCCCTTCTCTACCCTTCCCCCAGCCCAGTGTTTCCTTCTTAGCTCTCTCCCTTCCACTTTCACGGGTTCTTCCTCCTACCAATATGATTTACATGGTGGGGTCAGGGAAAGAGAGTGGCTGGTGGGGGGAAGGCAGTGGTCAGCATTTTCTAGCCCCATACCTGCTGGTGAGGGTGAGCAGAGGCTGATGGGTGGCAGGCGGCACGGCAGGGTCCAGGAGTGGGTGAGCCTTGATGAAGGTCAGGACATCATCAGGGAGGTCTCGAGAAGAGGGGAACAATGCAGCCACACCTACTCCTGCACAGGATCCTGGCCTGGTGGACACAAAGGGAGAGGGAGCCTTAGGACAGGGAGCTGGGGCTTAGTTAGGCTCTGTGACCACCAGCTACCCACTGCTCCCAAACATGATTGGTAACCCTTGTTATGCCTACGCACAGACATTCACACTACTGCTTCCCTTCCCTGCTGCCAACCCGCTACAGCCCCCTCCCCAGGCCTTGGACACCTTGCCCACTTCTCATAATCCCATTTGGGGAGCACACACTGCTTGTTTCTACCTCCACAAAGGCCACCCCCACCCTGCGTACCTGGGGGAGGGGACCCTGTCCTCAGACACAGGGGTCCAGGCCCCATCCAGACTCCTCTGCTCCTTGAACTTTCCCTCAAACCCACGCTCAATATCATCCAGGTAGAAGGCACAGACCGCAGAGCCGGGGATGCTGAGGGAGCCAGAAAAGGATGTGGGCTAGGTGTGGGAAGGGACAGCACAGTTCCTCCTAGGTAAGACATGGCGGCTCCCCTTCATATACCGTATTAGGGCGGAGACTGAGAGGGTGGGGCAGCCCCTGGGGCCGCGCTAAGAGAAAAACGGTGGGCAGAACAGCAAACTGGCTTTGAATGGAGCTTCTGCTCACTGCCCTCATCAATAGGCGTTGAGAGAGGAACTTGGATGCTGGTGGGGCAGGGGACAGATTGGGCCACATTGGTTAGTCTGGTACCAACCTATTGGTCTGGGTGGTGAAGACCCCAAAGAGAGCAGAGTGGCCATACAAGTTCACAGGCCCTGTCAAGGCCTGTAAGACGTCAAAATAGAAGGTAGAGTCCCCAGGGACAGAGCAGTTGAGCCGCAGCTTCAGGAAGGATGTCCAGTGGCGGTCCAAGGCCCGAGGTGAGCCGCCCATGTCACGCTTACACACACGGGCCACACGGGAGAACTGCACCTGTGTGGGGGAGAGTTGGAGATGAGGAGAACGGTGAGAGAGAACCCCAGGGCCAGCAGGGTGAGAGCAATGTGGTGAGTTAGAGCACCAAGAGACAAATGTTAGGGGCACAGCAAAGGAAGGGTGTGGTCGGTCAATGTGGGTCAAGGTGAGGGACCTAGCAGGATGCGGGGGCAGAGGCCTGGGGGCTACTCCAAGTTGGGGCCTCAGAGTCCAGGGGATTGCGTTGTGGAGGTTAGGGCCAGGAGCTCTCCCCTGAATGACTGGCTCCTCACCATCCAGCAGAGCCCTCTAGCTACCCACCCCTGGTGCCCACTTCCTTACCCTCCCCAGCCGGGCGTCCTCCACAGAGACTTCTCGGAAGAAAAAGTAGACATGGTCTCCATGCTCCAAAGCGTGGACAAAGTGTGGCTCTGAAGGGGGATTGAGAGGAAAGGTACGCAAGAGAAACTACACCTGTTCAGAAGCTCCTGGCCCCCCACAGCCTCTCCCCTCTGCATACATGCTCACCACTACCACCATCTGCCTGCCATCGACCGCCCCCTGCACCTCCTCCCCAAGAGCAGCCTCCCTGCCCTAGGCCCGCCCTGACCTCGGAGCCACTTGGAGTCGTACTTGGCGGAGCGGAGTGGGGGCTGAGGCCCAAGGCTTCTGTAAACCACAGCGTCACTGGCCTGGAAGTCCGCAGCTGTGGCTGAGTACAGGCTGCCCTCTGGAGGGGTAGGGTGGGGTCAGGGGAGGGCTCAGGGATCCGTATCTTGGCTCTTCTTGGGCCTCCCACACCCCTCCCTTGGCCTGACCCTGGCCCCTACCTTCACCCTCCACTCAGGAGCATGGGGGAAAGACCAAATTAGGAAAGGGGCTAACGTGGGAGTTCCCTCCAGCCACATGCCTGCTGCTCACATGCCCAGGTGCACACCTGCAAAGACGGCCACGTTGGACTGGGTGGCATCAAAGGGGCATCGAGCCTGCCCACTCAGCTCCTCACCCTCCTGCTGCAGCGAAGTTATCTGGAGGCAGAGGAAACAGGTTCTTGGAACCCTTGGGGTGTCGCGAGTCTGGCTCCATAGCCCACTTCCTCGTGTCCCCTTGCCTCCTCGCTCCACCCCTTCCGGACCCCTCCACTCTGGGCACTCCTGTTCCCCTACCCCTGCTGGTCCATCCCCACTGAACTGATTGCCCAGCTTGGGTTCTTCTCCCACTCCAGTCCTGATGCCCCGCCCTCGCCTTTGTACCCCATAGCTGCGGCACACGGGGCTGAATGAGTTCGTTCCACAGGCAAGGAGTGTCTGGGAGTCCCAGGGAACGAGAACACGAATGTAGTTGTAGCACTCGTCCTAGAAAATCCAAAATTCTCGGTCAGTGACAGGGCTGCCTGGGACTGGGATGGGGTGGGGGGGTCACAGGAAGTAGGGCTACTCCACTTGAGCCAGGTAGAGCAGTGTGGGGTAAAGTCCCAACTAAGCTATCTACTCCTAGTCCTGTGGCCTTGGGCAAGTTCTTTGGCCTCTCAGAGCCTCACTTTCCTTTTGTGTGAGGTGTGTGAAAGAAGCTAAAAATCATGAACTCCCTTTCCTGTACATTTTCCTCTGTGGACCAAGATGAGAGAAGTGGGGGGGGGAGTGGGCACAGTGGAGGGCCACTTAGACAGAGCCTGGAGGGAGGGTCATCTCCTTCCCTCAAGATTCTCATCCCACTCCTCACCGTCAGCTTTCCCCGCACGGCACAGTTCTCCATGTCTTGACTCCTCCATGTTAGATACTGGAGGGAGAAGTAGAAGGGGAAAAATCATGGGGCAACCTGGAACCACCTCACATTATGGCTCCTCCTGGAGTCTTCTACCTACCCACTTGATCCCGGTTAGACCTTTCCCAGCCTCATCTCCATGCCTCAACCTCCTCCCACACAGCCCCTCACCTTGTTGGGCACTAGCCCCTCCCCTTCTTCTTGGGCTTGAAGATCGAAGGAGAAAACGTGATCCCTGAAGAGACAGGCAAGGAGGGATCAGAGCCAAGCCATGGATCCCCACCTGAACTCCTGAGCCTCCCACCTTGCCCGTGTTCAGCTGCTCAGGGACAAACAGTGCCCTCTCTCCTCCCCCTTACTCCACAACCTGGCAGTTGTGCTCTGGGTCCTAGCATTCCCATGTCCCATGGCTTATACACCTGCACGTGTCCCCTGCAAGATGTTGCAGTGGCCACACAGGTCCCATGCCTGCCCAGGAGCAGGCCTGTCAGCCCCACAGTGGTGCCACAGCCAGTTTACCGGGCAGCCACTAGCAAGGTCCGGTTCAAGGTCAGGAATCTCTGAAAGTCCAGCCCAAGTTCTGCCACCACAGCATCATCCTCCAGGCCCCGGAACCAGGATAATGGGGAAATACCTAGAAGGCACAGAGAGGTGGGTGCTGAGGACCAGCCAGAATACCACGTACTCCCTCAACACCCTCGCCAACCAGATGAAACCCAGCCACGGATGTAAAATGGATATGTGAGATGAGTTGTGAGGTATTAATAAAGCTATTAATAAGGCTATTAATAAATGTAATACCAGCTAACTCTGAGCACTTAACCTCTGCCAAGCACTATGTTAGCAGGTTAGATGCATTGTCTCACTTTAGACAACAACCCTATGAGGCAGGTACTAACATTGGCCCCATCTTACAGATGAGGAACCTGAGGCTTAAAGCCATTAAGAAATTTGCACAGCTCGTTTAGCTTGGAAGTGGCAGGCACCCCAATTGATATCCAGGTCTGTCTGACTCCAGAATTGAGCCCAACCCCTTCTTGGAACTGCCTTAGGGCTAGCAATTCCCTTTCACTCCCACATTGTACACTGTCCCATGTGGACCATTTACTCACCCCATTTCTCCCAGCCCTCTCTTTGCACCCTCCCCTCAAGGCTCTTCACAGGCCACCTCAGCCCTCCAAGGTTTCTGCCTCCTCTGACCAACTCCAGCATCCACCTGGCCTGATCACGGAAACCACAGTCATCAGCGTTCAAAGGGACCCCAGAGTTCAGAGAGAGATGATTTAACATTCACATGGTGCTTCGCACCATGTCTGGCACATGTGTTTGCTGCTCTTATCTATCCCCCAACAGTTACTCCCAATAACCTAACTGCCATTCCTTCGTCCTTAAATTTACTCTAAATCCTGCATATATAACAGGAACCTGCAAACAGATAAAGGTCCTTCTCAGAAAAAGTTGGCTGGTGGTTTCCCTCATGGTGGGACCTAGACTTGGTAGTGATAACGTGGTGGAAAGGGAGGCAAGAGGTGTTGGAAACCACTGAATTAGTCCCAAGCCTTCCTTTTGTAGCTAATAATAATAGCAAACATATATAAATCATTTACTTTGTGCCAGACAGTGTTCTCAGAACTTTACCTGTATTACCTCATTTAATCCCTAAATAACTCTATGAGGTAGAATACTATTATTAGTAGTATTTTTTTTTTTTTTTTTTCGGCTGCACTGCATGGGTTGCAGGATCTTAGTTCCCCAACCAGGGATTGAACCCGGGCCACCACAGTGAAAGCACCGAGTCCTAACCATTGGACCACCAGGGAATTCCCGGTAAAATACTATGACTATCTTCATTTTGCAGATGAGGAGACTGAGGCAAAGAAAGGTTAAATAACTTGAAGAGCTCACACAGCTAGTGAGCAGCTTAGCAGGGATTCAAACCTGCTAAGGTTTGGTCTGGCCGAGAGTCCACATTCTTTATCACTGAACAATGCTGCCTGGAAGTGAAGGAAGTAGGCCCACAGAGGAGAAGTGACTGACCTGAGGTGCCAGCTCACTCTACCTGTCTTCTCCCCTTTTCTGGTCAGGCTCTTAGCTTCCTTGAGACTGAGAGCCTTCCTGCACCTTGCCACCCATACACGGGGTCTCAGTGTCTGTCTACCTGCCAAGACTGAGTGCTGAGCTCATATAGAGGGGGCGAGGTACCAAGCACTCACCTTGCAGGTCAGAGGTCAGCAGAGGGAGGGGGTCCTGGGGAAAGGCAGCCTGGGTGTGGGGAAGTGACAGCAGCAACAGCAGTAGCAGCAAGGGCATGAAGCGGGGGGCACGGGGCATCCTGTGTGGGGCAGCTCAGGCCCCAGGGGGTGCCCCCTCACCCATATGCTGGCCCTGAAAGGGAAGACAGAAAAGTGGGGGAAGGGGTCAAATTTCCTCCACCTTTTGAAGCAGGAGGACTCCTTCCCAGGTCTATCCCCAGAAGACCCAGTGCAGTAGGGAGAAGAACCCTCTCTCTGGCACTGCCTCAGTCCCAGCCAGCTGTCACTGTCACTCAAGGCCCTTCCCTGTCCAACTGGCCCAAACTGGCTGGTACGAAGCCTGCCAGCATGACCCCAGGTAAGGACAGAACCCGCCTGCTCCCCCTCCCAGCCTTCTCACTCAACCTTTTCTCCTCTCTCCTGACTGGGCCTGGGACATTCAGTAGGTGACACCTCCTGGCCCCCCTCTTGCTAACCTCTTCTCAGCTATAATTAGACACTGAAGCCTTAAAATTATAAATAGTGACTCCTTGGCACTGGGGAGGAGGAAGAGGGCACCATGTCTGCCTCCCCCCTCCCTCCCGGACCCCCATGGCACCCGGGAGCAATTTAGGCGCTGTGCCCTGGTAGAGGCAGCTGCGAAGCAGCCATCATTGTCTAGGGTTGAGGAAGAACAGAGTGGGGGAGGCAGCCTAGGGGTCTTTGTCCTGGTCTAAGCTCACGCTTCTGGGACCCTTCCCATTGCTAGGGAGAAGCTGAGTGAGTAGGGAGGGGAGTGGGGGAGGGGGGCTGTCTTAGCCAAAAATGAATCTGCATCAAAGCCAGATCAGAGGCTAAATTTAGCTCTGGCCGCAGCTGTCTGCCCGACCAGTGTGCCCCCTCCCAGCCTCCCTAGCCCCCTGTTCCCTCCCTGACTCCTAAGAACCACTGCATGTGCTTAATGTGGGGAAGAGCAGACCCAGCCGCTATTAGGAGCCAGGCATAGAAGGGGCTATACTGGTGAGGAGATATGGCTGAACATGTCTCTCCTTCCCTTCCCTTCCCTCTTCGGACTGCCTTGGAATGAAAATATAAATAATTCAATGACAGCCAGGCGATTGTAGCCCAAAGTCCAGGAAAAGATAGATATGGTGGAAGGGACGGTGAGACAGCCCTCCTTCCCACCCATCAGCCTCCATCAGCCTCCCCCAGCCAAGCTGACCCTGGCTGGAACCCACAGTGGGAGGTGTACACCAGCTTCCTGCCTTCCCCTGAAGTTGAAGTGAAGGGCTGAGTAGGCTCGGGAAATCAGGCCAGGAAGGGTGAGACTCCTTCCTTTCTGTGAACAGACAGTCATCCTTCACTAATCCTTAGTTGCCTGTCCCGCCATGTCCCCTAAAGAAGAGACCCTGGGCTTCCAGGCTTAGCCCATTCCATCCAACAACTCCACTCTCGGAGCCCGGACCCACGTGTACCCCACCCACAATCCAGCGTCACTGGTGGGGAGGCTGACGCCAGATGGGGTCCCAAGAGAGCTGGAGGAAGGGAAGGGGTAGGAGCACCTAACGATGACCCCCTCCCCAGGGGCAGAGCAGTCAGCTAGCTAAAGACCCTCTGGTGCTGAAAGGCCAAGCCTCCCTCTGCCACCCCCGCCCCATGTTCCTGGATGTTGGTGCTCCCAGGGGAAGAGAAAGGGACACAGCTTGTCTCCTATCCACCCCCTCCTGCCCCCTCCCCCACAGGTTGCCCTGGGCAACTGGTATCTTCACCCAGGAAACAACTTCAGTTTCAGGCAAGTGGGGAGGACAGTCAGACCCTCTTTCTGCTCCCAGGCCATGCCTGTTTCCATCCGCTGCCCTCAGGAGCTGTTGCCCTTTCCTTACCTGGGGTGGTGACTCCTGTGGGGGTTTGAGGGGGATAGGAGACCTCTGACCTGATGGAAGAAGGGACAGAAGGAGGGAAGAGGCTGAGCTATACCTCCTTACCACATCCAATAAAAGTGAATGTGAACATTCAGGAGAAGTCTAATGAGGCTAGGGTAGGGGAGATGCTGCCCTGGAAGTCGGGGGCACATTGACATTGAGCTTAATTACAAAGGTGCTGGCTGCTTCATGCCCAGAGATGTGAGGGCAGGGGCTGGTGCTGGCCCCTACCCAGAAACTCCTGGAACTGCAGGACCAGTCTTGGGAAAAGGGGTGACTGGGAGAGTTTGGAGGGCATGACGACCACTCCCACATTAAAACCTTCAGAATCCAGCAGCCTTCTTAGCAAAAGCTCCCTAGCTGGGGACAATAGAGGCTAATTTGCATCTCATTTGCATGCTCTTCATTTCTAGGCAAAATGCTCTGATAGCAAGCACCCCCAGCCCCTTCCTTCTTCCCAGAGAGCAGTCCCTGCCTCCCTCCCACCCAGTCTCTCTCCACCCTGCCCCCCACCTTAGACTGGATTAGTCCAGCCTCTAAAAACACTTGGTTGGCCATTGCATTGGCCCCCTAGACTTAACTATGACATATCTTTAAGGGGGCTTCCCATAGCTGATTTTAGGGAGCAGCATCTGAGTGGCCCCCATCCGACCCCTGGCTTGGGGAAAGGCTTACCCTGCCGGGACCAATCCCAGCTGCTTCATACCCCCCATCTGGAGCGAATGGGGGAGGCCTGGCCGGCTCTTTCTCCCCTTCCTAGGTTCTCCCCTTGCTGGGAAGAGGAAACAGCCCTTCTGTCTCCTCCTGGCCCCGCAGCCACCTCTGGGGAGTGGCCCGGGTCAAAGCCAGATTCTAGCGGGGGCTGGGGAAGGGATGGAGAAGGGGAGGCTGGGCGGGGGACAATAGCAGGAAGCCCTCGGGCTGGTCGCCCGCCCCAGTCCACCTTCCTCTAAGGAGCGGGGGGCGCGCCAAGGAGCCTCACGGAACGGGCACGTTCCCTTCTCCAAGACAGTTGCCCCCCACCCTTAGCTCTCAGCCCCAGGCTTGCTACCTACCCTCCCTCCCACCCAGTCCCCAACGAGGATAATCCAGGTGTCTAGAGCCTCGCATGAGGTGGGCCTGAGGCCAGGGGCTCTACGTGTCTCCCCCTCACTGGATCTGGGGCTCCGAGAGGGGCGGGTAGGAGAGTCTGGGCCGGGACCGGGTCCCAGAGCCACGTTAGCGGGAGGAGGGGCTGGAGGGGCCTGCAGGCGCAGACCGAATGGGGATGGGAGCGGGGGTTGGGGAGTGGAGGCGGGTCTCCGAGGCCAGGGAAACAGGGCCAGAGGCTTGGAACCGATGAGGGCGGGCCTGGGGCCAGGGCTGAGCGGGGACCGCGGGCTCGAGATGCAGTCACCAGCTGGGCTCTCCTCCTTGGGAGACCTCGGTCTAACAAAGCCCCAGGGCGAGTGGGGTGAAGAAGGAAGGATATGGGCACTAGGACTGGTGTTTCTCAGGGGCCCCATTCCCGACTCTATGCCCAAGCCAACCCCCTGGGAGGTGCTCAGACTCCCGCTTGCACAAGGACAGAGGTGCAGCTGTAACACCAAAGTCTGGAACGACGTGTTCCCCTTCCCATCCCTGCAGGGGCAACGAGAGGGTCCAGTTCTCCACGGGTCTCGAAGCCTTAATTTCTCTGCTGGAGAGGAAAGAGACCAGGTTTTCCACCCTCTGTACGGTGCGCGCCTCAAATAATTCCTTTCGCGCTCCCCAATCCAAGGGATGCGACTCAGAGAAGCCGGGTCGCAAGAGGTGCCCAGACCCTGCGCCCCACAGTCCCGTGACGGGGCTTGGCCACGGTCCCCTCTTCCCTCCACGCACCCCAACTCCGCTGACCCTCTCCGTCAACCAAGCACACATCGCTCTGGCACCCTCCCAGGCGGGTCCCTCTGGCACTTCGGAAGCTTGCCCCCAGCCTTAGGCGCCCCGATCCTCCCCGACGCCCTGCAGCCCCAGCCCTGCTCCGGCGTACTTGCTCCGAGATCCGGGTCAGTGGAATAGAGATCTCAGCGGGCGGGCAGCGGCCGCGCACCGCGCCGAGTTCGCAATCGGTGGCTGGGGCTCTAGCGAGACGTGATGAACGTCTGAATTGGATGGAGCTTGGATCTGGGCTCCCGGGCGCTGTCAGGTCGGGTGAGCCCTGGATCCCAGTCGCAAACCCCACTCCCGCCGCGGCTCCGCGGAGGAAAACAATGCGACCGCCCGGAGCTCTGGGCCGGGCCCCAGCCGCCCCGCCCGCCTCCTGGCCGGACCCGCCTCCGGCCCGCCTCGGGGTCTGCACAACTAATCCGGCTCTCGGAGGCCGGCTAGACACCGCCTTCTCGACACCTCTCCACCAATAGCCCTCGGAGGAGGAGGGACGCCGGGAGCACCGCCCACCGAGAAGGCCTGGCCGGGAGGTTGAGCTGGAGACCAAAGCCAGGCGCGAGATCCACGGACAGTCGCTGAGACCCGGACAGAGGAGGGGGTCACACGCTTTAACATGGAGAGGCCCTGGGGAGAAATCTCACAACAAGAGAGGAAGGAACAGCAGCTGGGAGGAGAGACAGGAAACCCGAGGACCTCGGCTGGGCTGGGCTGTCAGAGCCGGCGTGACCCTCCCTCCCTCCTTTCTCCTCTCCAATGGCTTTGGCTACCCTGCTCCTGGGTACACCTCTCCCCTACTCTGCCCGCAAACCTCTGTTCCTCCTCTCTACTCTTTTTAAATCAACCCCTTTATTTCTTCCCATGTGCCTCCTCTGGTTCATCCTGCCCCAGATAAGGGAGGCCTAGCATGCACTTGAAGACTTGAGGCCTGGGAAGGGAAAGGAAGATGTCGCTAGGAAGTTTTCCTTATCCCCATCATCTCCCCTCCCACCCCTACTGTCAAAGCAAGATGGGGTTGGGCCAGTTGGCTAGGAACTAAGGAGCCAGGAAGCCAGGGTGGCCAGCAGTGAGGATGTTGGTTGATGGAAGAGGACAGGTGAGTGGGGCTGAAACCAAAAGAGAGATGCGGAGATCGGGACCAACTGACTCAGAGTCACACAGAAAGAGGAGCAACACGGAGACCTGAAAGAGGGAAAATAACCAGCTGCCCCAACACCACACAGACTTACTGCCCCGCAGACAAGGATTAGTGATGTCCCATCTTTCCTCAGAGGGCCCTGGACATCCCTCCAAACAGCAGAACTAACTGCTCCTTCTCCATCCCCACCCTCCATAAAGACCCTTTGATTCCAGGAATGTCAGTGGGGAGGAAGAATGAGGCTACTTCAAACATCACTGCTTGGCTCCCACCTGCTAAGATTCTTCCCTGTGTGGGGACTGGGACAAAAGACGTTCTCAAAATTCCTAGGATAGTGGGTGGCATGGGAGACATTGACATTATTGGATAGTTTTATCTAAGCAGGCACCACCCCCCCCCACACACACACAAACATGGCCCGGTCTCTGGACTGAAGGAAAAGAGGGGCAGGGGTTTGCTACTTCTGGACAGTCTTTAATGGACTGAGATCAGGGTGGGTAGCATCACTGACTGGGCTAAGCCCCAAAGTAAGCAAGAGATATAGACATATACACACACAATCACAGAGACAGAAATGGAAGGTGAAGCAATGAGATAAACAGAATCAGAAACAATGGAACAATACTTACACAAAGATAACTGCAGAGGGGTCTTGGGTCCAAGGTTCAGTGGTCAGTCGGGGCTGTTTAAAGGCTGGAAAGAGGTTTTTGGGAGAAAGACACCTCAAAATATAGAGGCACTCAGAGATTGAAAGAAATGTCCCCAGCTCCTAGCACAGGGCTTAGGTATTAAAATATGTGCTTATTGAATAGATTAGTGAATGGGGATTAAGGTATAACTCACTTAAAGTTTTAGGGCCCAACTAAAATCTCAATTCAATCCAATACATATTAAGCACTTACTTCAAATACAAACCACTGTGAGATGTAGTCCCAGTCTTTAAGAAAATGACCATCTATTTGAACTAAAACAAGACTTACATGTACTAAATGATTAAAAAGCAATACCAAGGGACTTCCCTGGTGGTGCAGTGGTTAAGAATCCGCCTGCCAATGCAGGGGACACCGGTTCGAGCCCTGGTCTGGGAAGATCACACATGCCGCAGAGCAACTAAGCCTGTGCGCCACAACTACTGAGACCTCGTGCCACAACTACTGAAGCCCACGCCTGTGCTCCACAACGAGAAGCCAATGCAATGAGAAGCCAATGCACCGCAATGAGGAGTAGCCCCCACTCGCCACATCTAGAGAAAGCCCTTGTGCACCAATGAAGACCCAATGCAGCCAAAAGTAAATAAATAAAATTAATTAATTAAAAAAAAAACAATACCAAGTCTCAAAAAAAAAAGCCCCCCCCCAAAGCTACATTGAATATAATTCATAAATGAAAGAAAAGACAATAAGTGCTCTTCATAATAACTGCAGGGAAAGATGTTGGATACATTTTATCATGGAGGCCGGGAGAACTTTGGTGGGAGTTGGCTTGGTGCAAAAGAAAGGAGAAAATCTTCCAAAGAATGTAGTTTCAGCAAAAGCTTTTACTTGGTGAACATGGAGCCTGAAGCATGGATAGCAAAAGGGCCTGTGTGACTGATACGTAAGAGAGATACTAGTTAGAAGCAGAGGACAGGGGAAGAGGGAGACAAACTATGGAAGGCCTGGAATACCAAGGTGAGTAGGTTAAAAAATTTGATAGGAAAAGGACATCATTTCGAGTTCTTGAATAAAGGTGTTACTGTCAAAATGCTTTATCTTAGCAAGATAAGGAGACCTTCTGGTAAGAAAACAGGAAGGTTCAAGGATGAGGGGAGAGAAGCAGTGAGACAAGGATGGTGGCATTGGGTATGGAAAGAAATGGAAGAGTCTTAGAGCTGTTTCAAAGGACAAATCCTACTCCCCAGGGTCTTCTGGAGAAAATCACAGTCCCACAGATTGGAGCCTTTAATAAATTCAGGATCTCCAAGCTTGGAAAATTACCCTCTCCCAACCCCTACAAGTAGCTGTGTCAAATCCTTTCTCAAGTTCCTTTCCTCACAGCTTCCTTGCTCATCTTAGCAGAACCCACATCCATCTTCAGAGAAAAATAGAGATAATAAAGTGAGCATCCCACCAACATTTTGCCCTCTAGAGATGCACTTAGCTGCATTCTCACATCTCTCTCATCCCAGCAGGTGGGGCGTCTGTACTGCTTGTCTAAGGTTCACCTTTCTGCTTTACTCTAAGCTCCATCCACACAGGGCCCAGCTGTCTTGTCTCTCTCACCGCAGTTATCCTTTGCAGTTAGCACAGTGCCTGGCACATTGCAGCTGTTAACTAGTAACACATGGTTGAACAAATCTGACTCTGTATCTCCTACTTAGGTGCTTTATGCCACATGTCTTCAAATACTTTCTCCTTCCTTTATTTCTAATCTCTCCTTTTCTACTGACATCTTCCCTTCTGCATATACACATGCTCAAATATCTCCCATGATGAAAAGAAAAAAAATTCTAAACTTTCTCTTAATCCTTGCTTGTATTTAGTCAACACTCAATTTCTCTCTTTCCTTCACAGCTAAATTTGTAGAGTCATCTATTCTTGCTGTACCCATTTTTCCCCCTTCTCAATCATTTTCGTTTTGGCCCCCCATCACTCCACTGAGATTGTTCTCATCCAGGCCACTAATGACCTCCTTGTCACATTCAATGAACAGCTCTCTTCAGTCTTTATCCTTTGGCCCTCTTTATGGCATTTGGCCCTGTTGACCCTTCCTTCCTTGAAATACTCTCCTCTTTTGGCTCCTGAGTCCTTCTTTCTTTCAACAAAGACTAGGGACTTAATAGATACATTTTATAAATGAATGAATGGCTTCACTTCTATTGATGTGGCCTCTCTTTCTCAGCCTTTCTGACCTCTCCTTAAATGTTGGTGTTTCCTAGGTCATGTCCTTAGCTACCTCTTCTTGCTCTACATACCCTCACCGGTCAAGAAAATCTGCACCAACAGTTACAGTAACTATTTATATGTGGCTCCCCATAAACTTTATAGATATTCAATCTCAGTCTTTCTCCTGAGCTCTAAACTCACTTTTATAATTGCTTATTGGATACTTCCATTTGGATTGTTCATAGGTACTTACCACTTAGTCTAAGGACAGGAAGCTTGTCTTTTATCTTTGTATTCCCAGCACTTAAGTCATAATGCCTGGCATATAGTAAATAGAGGAAGAAATAAATGCACCAAAGATGAAAGCTACCTCCAGCTATGTCAGGCTGAAGTCTTGCTTAACTGCTTCAGATCACACTGAACTTTCTCTTTCTGAACTGATATGAGAGTACTGATCCTAACAATGGTAAAACCTCAGCTGAGCAGAAACATAGGAATGTTCCATTCTGAGTATTTTTCCAGATAGTTTGATTTTACCAAATTAAGTGCAAAACATTTTCATGTTAACTGTTTCAAATAGGGATTATTCAAAAAGATATTGTTAATTTCCTGTGGATTATATAGTGGAAAGACCACAACCAGGAGTCATTAAGACCCTGACTGACCTTGTAAGATAAACCACTTTATCTCTAAGGCAGAGTCTGTCACCTGTGAGTGGACACTTTACCTGCCTGCTTACTCACAAGATGAAGTAAGATAATGTAGGTGAAATGTTTTGTAAATCTCAAAGTGTTTCACACATTCAAGACATCATTTAACCAGATTTTTGCTTACTCAGAGGAAGCACTGTAAACTTAATTGTCCAGGTAAATAGTGAGGACCCCAAAGTCTAGAATATATGTAGTTAATACTGTTTGCTTCTTCTCCACATGGCCAAAAATGCTGCAATTTTCAATTGTCAGCTTTTTTGTTTTCCTTCTCTTCCCTTGTTATTTGTGTTAATTCTCATTGTTATCAGTGTTCTTGCTTCTAAAAGCTCCTCTTTCCTCTTTTAACTTGCTGCTAATTATATGCTGTGGGTTCAGAGAAGATTACTAGAAATGGGTATAGATTAAGAGAAAATAAAAGAAAGACTTCCACATGAGTGAAACAAACGAACATTATTGCATGTGACTGTTATGTTCCTACCATTTCCCCCTTATCTCCTGGTTATTGGATGTGTTTTGAATTTCTTCTTTCAGCAAATATTTATTGAGCACAGTAGTGCCAGGCGCTAAAGCATAACCCCTGCCCTCATGGAGTTTACAGCCTAGTAGGGAGGCAGTTAATAAAATCACAAATTACAATAAAGAGTAATTATCATGATAAGGGAGGTATGCGGTTCTACAGGACTATGGAATATAGGGGTGCTGTGTAGTTTAGGGAGTCACTATGGCTTCACAGTCATGATGGCTTCAGATGACTTTCCAGCTGAGACCGGAAGGATGGGTGGGAATTAACCAGGCAGGGCAGAGGTATGCATGGGAAGAAAGTTCCAGGCAGAGACACAAGAAGTGGGAAAGTCTAGAGTACAGGAAGAGGGAGAAGGAGAGGGGGAGAGAGAAGCCAACCACGATGTATATTGGAGGAGCTGAGAGGATTACAGCACAGCTAGAACAGAGTATAAGGCAAAGCTGGAGAGGTAAACAGGTAAGGAGCTGGTAGCAGAATTCTGGATTCAGAAGGTATTACTGTATTTGCATCTTCTTGTATGTTAATTCCTCTTCTTATTATCCAATTAGATTATCTATTTCTTTTAAAAAGGACTTTTACTTTTCCTGTGATTTTGGTAGTGCCACCTACTATTGTTCCTTGAGTGTGTGATCAGTGAATTAATAGAGCGTATAGGAATAGAATGCTGCCACATTCATTATAAGGTTGAAGTTATTACCTCCTAACCTTGTGAGGTAGTTGTCAGAAAAAGCATAGGCTTGGAAATCACACAAGTCCTCAGTCTGCCATTTATTAGCTCTCTAATTTGGGAACAGGTTATCTAACCTCTTTAAGCCTCAGTCTTTTTCATCAGCGAAAAGGAGATAGTGACATTTAGTTCATAAAGGTATCAGAGGATGAAGTGAGAGATTTATATAACATCTAGCAGAGTGCACCCAACAAATGCCAGCTCCAGTTCTTTCCTCTCGCTTCCCTCCCCTGAACTCGCAGTCCATTCTTCTCCATCTGCCCCCACACCTCGCTCCATAAACATTACCTCTCCTTTGCATTTTCTAAGCCTCCCTTTCCACTGGCTCCTTCCTTTCAGCCTACAAATGTCCTCGAACTCCAAACTAAAAATAGTCCCTCTGTCAATCCAGTTCCCCATCCCCTTAAGCTACATTTCCATTTCTCTTCATCCCTTTACCACCATACTCCTTAAAGGAGTTGTTAACATTTCCCAATCCAAGTTGTATCAAGGACCCTCAGCTCTGGAACCTGGGCTGAGAGAGGTGGGAATAAGAAAGGAGCCAAGACCCAATCACTGTCTCCAAGGAGGAGAACCAATGGTTTTGGAGTCACTGGTATGCTGACTGCCTCCACTTCTGAACTTCAATCTTTACTCTTCAATTTTTCACAACCGGACACTGTTCCAATTCTTCCCTTTCTGTTAGAACTTCTTATAAAACCACCAGCTCTCAAGGTCTCTCACTGGTTCTCATACTGTGCTTAAGCAAGCTATACCAGTGATCACTTCCTTTTAAGCATGCCCTTTCCTCAGCTAAAATTTCGCTGAAGCCTCTAACCTAGTCCCACTGGGCTAATGATTTCACTCCCCCGATCAAAAACCTTTAATGTCTCCCTACTGTCTACAGCAAAAGTCTGAAGTGTTGAGCAACTCCCTTAAAGGCTTTCATGATCTGGTCTTTTTCCTTCTTCACTTCTCTTTCAAACAACCTATGCTCCAGTCATACAGAATAAATCACCACTTCCTGAACATGCCCTGTATTATCTTTGTTTGCTCTATGGCTTATGCTTATCTCCATTATCTGGGAAGCAGAAGCATTTCTTCCACACTCTGCCTAGTAAGTAGTTAAATCCATCCTTCTAAGTCTACCTCTTCAGCCCTCCTATCAGAAATAATCTAAATTTCTCTTTACTCTCATAATTCCTTAAACTTCTGTTATAGCTAATGACATCATTTGACTTGTATTACAGTTATGTGTGCTTACATTTATCTCCCTGACCAGGCTGGGAGATAAATGTAAGCACATTTCTTTTTTTTTTTTTTGGCCGTGTGGGCATGTGGGGTCTTAGCTAGCGAGGCATGTGAGATCTTAGTTCCCTGACCAGAACTGAACCTGCACCCTCTGCGTTGGAAGCACGGGGTCTTTTTTTTTGGAAGCGCGGAGTCTTAACCACTGGACTGCCAGGGAAGTCCCCGTAAGATTCTTTGTAAAAAAAACAAACAAACTTCTTTTTACACATTTATTTATTTTTGGCTGCATTGGGTCTTCATTGCTGCACATGGGCTTTCTCTAGTTGCGGCGAGCCGGGGCTACTGTTCATTGCGGTGGCTTCTCTTGTTGCCGAGCATGGGCTCTAGGCGCTCGGGCTTCAGTAGCTGTGGAACGCGGGCTCAGTAGTTGTGGCTCGTGGGCTTAGTTGCTCCGCGACATGTGGGATCTTCCCGGACCAGGGCTCAAACCCATGTTCCCTGCATTGGCAGGTGGATTCTTAACCACTGCGCCACCAGGGAAGTCCCTTACCTTCATTCTTTTTTTTTTTTTTTTTTTAACATCTTTATTGGACTATAATTGCTTTACAATGGTGTGTTAGTTTCTGCTTTATAACAAAGTGAATCAGCTATACATATACATATATTCCCATATCTCCTCCCTCTTGCCTCTCCCTCCCACCCTCCCTATCCCATCCCTCTAGGTGGTCACAAAGCACTGAGCTAATCTCCCTGTGCTATGCGCTGCTTCCCACTAGCTATCTATTTTACATTTGGTAGTGTGTATATGTCCATGCCACTCTCTCACTTTGTCCCAGCTTACCCTTCCCCCTCCCCGTGTCCTCAAGTCCATTCTCTAGTAGGTCTGTGTCTTTATTCCTGTCTTGCCCCTAGGTTCTTCATGACCATTTTTTTCTTTTTTCTTTTTTTTTAGATTCCATATATATGTGTTAGCATAAGGTATTTTTCTCTTTCTGACTTACTTCACTCTGTATGACAGACTCTAGGTCCATCCACCTCACTACAAATAACTCCATTTTGTTTCTTTTTATGGCTGAGTAATATTCCATTGTATATATGTGCCACATCTTCTTTATCCATTCATCTGTCGATGGACACTTAGGTTGTTTCCATGTCCTGGCTATTGTAAATAGAGCTGCAATGAACATTGTGGTAGATGACTCTTTTTGAATTATGGTTTTCTCTGGGTATATGCCCAGTAGTGGGATTGCTGGGTCGTATGGTAGTTCTATTTTTAGTTTTTTAAGGAACCTCCATACTGTTCTCCATAGTGGCTGTATCAATTTACATTCCCACCAACAGTGCAAGAGGGTTCCCTTTTCTCCACACCCTCTCCAGCATTTATTGTTTGTAGATTTTTTGAGGATGGCCATTCTGACTGGGGTGAGATTAGTATATGTGCTGCAGAAGCGAGCACTACCTTCATTCTTGTAACCTGTTAGCAGCTATAAAGCACAGTGAGAGCGCTGCCTCTAGTGGTTCAATGATGTGCTGACACCTGCTGGTCATATCTAGTTCGGCAGCCCTGATCCCAGCACCTTCGTCTCTCTTAAGTATTAAGGGTGGGGACCCCCTTACCCAGCCAGACACTGAAAGCGTATGCTCGTGGTAATGTCGCCCCACAGCACCACCCATCCCTGGAGACTCCAGGGACACACTCCGACCTCCTGATCTCTAACTTGCTTCTGGTGTCTCCAGTCTAAGTTCAGTTCAATCTTCAGAACTTTCCCCACGGACCCCCCACCCCAGCAATCTGTACTTAACATTTTCCCCCATTACCACAGACATATAAGGAGAACAAGATCTCAAGGAACTGGGCAGCAAGGATAGAAAGAGGCAGACAACTTGGGAGCAGGAGATGTACAATTCCTCTTCCTCACCTCAAAGAATCAAGACTATTTCCTACAGAGTGCTATTCCTTTTGACCTTTTATTTCTAGGAGGCTGTCGGGGTCAGAGACCTTCTCGGTGACAGTGTGATGAACGGGAGGTTGAGCACAGAGTAGGTAGGCGGGGCTTGGGGGTGGGGCCAGGCCAAAGGGCCTCTCACTTAGGAGCTTCTCCATTCTGTCAGCTCTCCCGGAACATCCAAGGCAAGACTGGCACCCAGGGCGCAGCAGGTGAGGGACCGGGCAATGACAGAAGGGTAGGCTTTAGGGGTGATGGTGGCAGAAGAGTCCTAGCTCTGTCAGCCTGAGCTTTCCATATCTTGAGACTCTCATTTGATAGAATTCTTGAGCCCCCAGTGGGGAGGTCCAGCTCAGTTCTTCCTGGGTCCAGGCAGCCTCAGAAAGACATAGTTTGGTTTGGGTGGGGGCAGGGCTGAGGGACGGCGGTGGATAAGGGTATGTGACAGACCACTGAGAGATGCAAGGAGATCTTAGGAGACATGGAGGTAGACGTAAGGGCCAGCAGGAGAGCATGGCCAGAGGACCACAGGGCAGGACTCAGACAAGAGAAAACAGGAGACTGAAACACGGAGAGGGGGAGAGGACAGTGGACAAAACGTGAGATGGTAACGGGGGCAGTGGAGAGCTGGGTAGCAGGAAGGCCAAGGAGGAAGGAAGGCTCACATGGAGCAATCTCCTCTTCCGGATGTAGAGTGTGGTCCAGAAAGCCCCAGGCAAAGCCGGGAGCAGAGCAAGGTTCCAGATTCCCACTGGACCAATTCAGCTGGGGGAGAGGCACCCCTCCTCCCAGTTACCCACCTCCCCTGCTTCTTCAGACTCCTATTTTGTTTGGGGGAGAGGGCAAGGCTGCTCCTCACTGCGGTCAGGGCCACATCCTGCAGAGCAGGGGAGGGGGAAGTAAGAAGCAAAACAAGCAGAACCACCACAGGCGAAGACCATGGGGAGAGCGCCCTGGATACTTGCAGCTGATGTGCCACCAGGAGGTCCTCAGCACAGTCCCAGCAGAGGACCTGAGACCTCTAGGACTGTCTTGAGGTGCTTGTTTCTCACGATTCCTCAGTGTGCTTCAACCTCATTGAGAGCATTCCAAGGGAGGGAGGCTTCTCTGGATTATATGGTTCAAAGCCCACTTTTATCATTTGCTAGTGACTTTAGCCAAGTTGCTTAATTTTTCTTAGTTTCATTTTTCTCGTTGCAAATTGGGGATACCTACCTTACAAAGGGTTGGGAAGACTGAGATAAAGCACTTGGCACATAGTAGGTTCTCAATAAATGTTCATTATTATTTTTATCAGGACTCCCAGGACCCCTATATTTCTCACATCTTTAAAGGCAGTACAGCACACTAGCTGACATGGGCTTTTGGAGTCAGAGAAACAGTTGTGTTTGACCTTGGGTAAATTATTTAACGTAAGCCTCAGTTTGCTCAGCTGTAAAACAAGGATAGTAATACCTACACCTCATAGATGTACGGTACCCAGTCAGTGTCCAAAAATGGCAGCTGTGAGAACTATCTGCCAGGTAAGCTTTATCTTCTCCACTGTAGTAGCAACAGCCTACTTCCCCTAAGGTCTTAACTTGTGGTGCGCTAGCATCCGGTGTGCCCTCATTCCTCTAGCCAAAGCTATTACTGCTCCTCTGGTTTTAGAGATCATGATTTCCTACAGTACAAAAGGAGAAAAAATGGGAACAAAGCACAGAGGACTGAGGGGGCCCAGGGGGAGAAAGATGACAAACAAAGATGAAGATGAGATAGAAACCAAAGAGACAGAAAGGGGAAAAGCCATTTCTCTCTAAGGAAGCCTGTGGCCTTTCTTCTAGTGACTATGACCACATACCCCCCCATCTAACCCTTCCCTAGGAATCATGGAGTCCTTCAGTTCAAAGAGTCTGGCGCTGCAAGCAGAGAAGAAGCTACTGAGTAAGATGGCAGGTCGGTCTGTGGCTCATCTCTTCATCGATGAGACGAGCAGCGAGGTGTTAGATGAGCTCTACCGTGTGTCCAAAGAATACACACACAGCAGGCCCCAGGCCCAGCGGGTTATCAAGGACCTGATCAAGGTGGCTGTCAAGGTGGCCGTGCTGCACCGCAGTGGCTGCTTCAGCCCCAGCGAGCTGGCCTTGGCTACCCGCTTTCGCCAGAAGCTGCAGCAGGGCGCCATGACCGCGCTCAGCTTCGGCGAGGTGGACTTCACCTTTGAGGCTGCTGTGCTGGCCGGCCTGCTGAGCGAGTGCCGGGATATGCTGCTGGAGCTGGTGGAGCACCACCTCACACCCAAGTCACATGGCCGCATCCGCCACGTGTTCGATCACTTCTCTGACCCAGGCCTGCTCACAGCCCTCTACGGGCCTGACTACACTCAGCACCTTGGCAAGATCTGTGATGGGCTCAGGAAGCTGCTGGATGAGGGGAAGCTCTGAGAGCCCTGACCCCAGCATGTTCCTTCTTGGCAAAATGGCTGACTGAGAAAACAACAGATAATGGGCTTTCTAACCCTGCTCATCTGCACTAATGCTTTTCAACCCTCAGGTTTCAGTCTTTCCCAAGAGTGCCTGTGACTCTGAGACCACCCCACCCCCAACTGCTGGTGGAGAAGTAGCAATGCTGAGGGTTGAGGCCTCTCTCCTACTCCAGCCCCAAGACAGGAAACAAAGCTGCCTGAAAAAGATGAAGCGAAACTTGGATCTCTATTTTCCCCACAAGGGACCTTTCAAACAGGGAAGCCCCCTCCCCTCAGAACCAGGGGAAGAGGGCATAGCCCATCTAACTCCTCTGGGGACACTAAGGACAGGGGGCGCAGGGAGCCTTTAGAGACATCCTAGACCTTCAGCTCTAGGCAGAGTCTGGACAGATACCAGAGACTCTGCTCCAGAGGGCAGGAAGAAGGGGCTAGGGCAGGGGAGAGTCTCACAGAGGAAATAAAACTATTAAAACATGCACAGGGCTCAATGTTTAATCTCTCCAGCTTCTTGTATCTCATGATCATCACAGAGGAAAGAGGTATATAAACACCACTCATCTCACCTCTCACCATTTCCATGCAGGAGACTGAGGCATATTTCCAGCATCACCGGGGTTCCCTTGCCTACTTCTTCTGTTTAAGAAACTCAAAAAAACTGTACCGCAGATCAGTGCTACAGATTGCAAATAAATATGCATTGAGGAGCAAGACATAGATCAATAGGCTCTGGTCGGGAAAGGATATAAGAAAAAGACTTCCACAACTGTCCTCCTCTTCAAACTCCACAGCAATTCTTCTTCCATCCCTTAGCCTCACACAGGCTGAACAGAGGAGCAGATTAGAAGGGTGAACTGGTGGCATGGAGAGTTCAGGACCCTACATCACTGTTTTTTCCTCAGAGCAAGAGTTGTGAAAAAGTTATAGTGACCTGGTTAGTCAAGACTGAGCCCAAATTCTTTCATTCGAGATTGGGGGCGAGGCACAGTCTGCCGTTCCCTGCAACGGGGCTAGATCACTGATTGCCCATTCTCAGTAACATGGCTGGCTACGAAGGTGGGGAAGGTGGGCCAGAAGTCACTGGCTCACTTACTGTTCCTGGGTTCCCCTCATCCCAGGGCTATGGAAATCCCATTTTTCAGCTAATAGTGGGAAAGAATAAGATATAGCAAATAAATAATATTTCAATATAGCACCAAATAAATTAGGTAACATAGTTGGAGATGGGGAGGAAGTTCGGGGCTGTGAGAGTCCTTGCCTCCCTGCTCTAAGGCCAAGGAATGGTGAAAGGGATGGGAAAGGCAGCAGGGATGTTAAAAGAGCCTTTTGAATCTAAAGGACAACTCTAGATTCAGCCCCAGAACTGAGAAGGGGTCTATTTCCCATCCCCTATCCTTGCCAATAGAACTGCTCCAGACCAAGGAACTCTTGACAGACAAGAAGGCTCGGAAGATGGCAGGAGTAAGGGAGGTGGGCTGGGAGGCCATGTTCCCGAGCCTCACCTCAGGCTCCTCTCTCCCTCAAGCTGCTCCTTCAACATCTGGCTTCTCTCAATCAGTTGTGGAGACATCAGAGTTTGAAGATTTCATCCTCCTGGTCCCGAAGTGTCTGGGTCCGAGAGGTCCGGGTCAGCGGCACGGGACCTAGGACTGCTCGTTGCTGCATCCGAGGAGAGCTCAGGTGAAGACCTGAATCCTCCCCAGGTATCCTGCAGGTGAGGAAAGGGGGAAAGAGCAACAGATCAAGGGAAGAGGCTGAGACTAGGCTGAGTGAAGAAGTATGTGGGAAGCTGTCCTTCTCTAATATACATGAGCTGGTTGCCTTAAGATGGGGTCTCAGTACCCTCTGGATAAATCCTAATCCTAATGCTCCTTCATGGAACATCAGAGCAGTAACAACAGTCAACTATTTCACTCCACTGAGAACACAGAACCATTACCCAGTGCCTCTACCCATTTCAGCAGCCACAGGCTCTGCTCATTGTCTTGTGGCCACCTGAGGGAAAGGTTTCACCTTGCTTCTGCTGACACTGGAATTACTTACTTTGTGTCTGGTCAGGTACGGTTGGGGGAACAGAGTCTATGGAGGGACTTAAAAGGACTCATTCAAGACTCACCCACTTTCCCCCTTTTTCAGCTTCTGGGCAGCAGCCTTCTTTGACAAGCTGATCTGTGAATCAAGCTTCTTAAGGAAATCAGAGGCAGAGAGGTCATGAATGGGGGGCTCCTGGCCAGGTGTGGGAAGGACTTCACCATTGGCACGTCCCGAACCTGTCTCTTGTTTCTTCCTCTCAGCTGAATGTGGCCCAACTTCATCCTTACTTGGCTGTACCTCTTCCTCTCCATCCTTCTCTTCCTCAGAATCCAAACCATTGAACAGGTCTCTGGGCTCTGTCAGGATGGGGATGTAGAGGGTTTTCTTCAGGAAGATCGAGTCATTAGTATAAAGGCGGTTTGCACGCTTAATCTGTTCCATCTTTAAAAAAAATCACCACAGTTAATGACAGTAATACAATCCATCTTACATTTGTATAGCACCTCATGCTTTTTAAAATGATTGTACAAAGTCTTATCTGACCCTATAACAACCAAAACTACAGTGGGCTGATATTATCCCTATTTTATTAATCAGTAGCTTTCATACTTTTTGGTCTTAGGGCCCTTTTACATTTTAAAAAATTATTGAGGAAAAAAGCTTTTACTTATGTTGATCACATCTATCAATATTTAAGGTATTATAAAATTAAAACTGAAAAAATTTAAAAACACTTCCATGACATATTAACATAAATATTTTGATGAAAAATAACTATATTTTCCAAAACAAAAACAACAAACATGTAGCAAGAACAGAGGCACTGTTTTACATTTTTGTAAATCACTTTAATGTCCGACTTAATGGAAGACAACAGGATTTTCATATCTACCTCTACATGCATCTGCTGCAATATCACATGTCACATAGCCTCTGGAAAACACAGTACACTCATGAGAATAAAAAAGACAAAGTCTTGTTATTATTACCATGAAAATTGTTTTGACCTTGTGGATCCCTACAGAGTCTTAGGGACCCCCTTAGGGGTCCCTGGACCTCACTTTAACTACTGTTAAAGATGAAGGAACTGAGGTTCAGAGAGGTTAAGTTACTTGCCTAGCAAGTTATTGACAGAGCTAGAACTAGAATTCTGGGCCTTTTTACTTCTTCCAGGGATGCTTTTCTTATTATGTTAATAATTTCACTGATCAAATATTTACTTAGTACCTATTTATTCATCACTGAACATAGTGACTGACATCACCATCTATATCTACCTGCCTCCCAAGGTAGAAATATCAATGTCATCCTTAACTCATACTTTTCTTTCATGATCCATACCTAACAGGTCAACAAAAATGCTGCAAAAATCTCTCACATCTGGTCTCATCTTCACATTCACTGCCATTGACTTAGAAGAGACTCTCAAGATTTCTCATCTGGGTATTGTAACAGTTTTTTGTTTTGTTTTTTATAAATTTATTTATCTATTTATTTTTGGCTGTGTTCGGTCTTCGTTGCTGTCCGCAGGCTTTCTCTAGTTGTGGTGAGCGGGGGCTACTCTTCACTGCAGTGCGTGAACTCTTCTCACTGCGGTGGCTTCTCTTGTTGTGGAGCATGGGCTCTAGGCACGCGGGCTTCAGTAGTTGCGGCACGCAGGCTCAGTAGTTGTAACTCGTGGGCTCTAGAGCAGCGCAGGCTCAGTAGTTGTGGCACACGGGCTTAGTTGCTCCGTGGCACATGGGATCTTCCCGGACCAGGGCTCGAACCTGTGTCCCCTGCATTGGCAGGCGGATTCTTAACCACTGTGCCACCAGTAAAGCCCCAACCCACTACCTTGCTTATAAACCTTCTATGGCTCCTCATTGGCTCAGAGATAAAATCCAAATTAGCAGGACTTCTCTGGCAGTCCAGTGGTTAGGACTCAGCACTTTCACTCACAGGGCCCGGGTTCGATCCCTGGTCGGGGAACTAAGATCTCACAAGCCACGTGGTGCGGCCAAAAAAAAAAATTCCAAACTAGCATTCGAGGGCATTCTCAATCTAGCTGTCATAGGAAGTCCACCCACACCTCCCTTCTTCTGCCACTTATACATTTTGCCATCCTGAACTTTTTTTCTTCCAACATTTCATGATCTTTCACACTTTTGTGTCTTTATCTGCCTGGAATGTTTCTCCACTACTCCCTTCTCTGCCTGGAAAACTTCTCATCAACTCTCATTCCCTTTGTGTTATCTTCTTCAGGGCTCCCAATGCATACTGTAAATATTGCTGTAATAATACCTACCCTATTATATTGTTATTCATCTCTGCATATTTGTCTTGCCCAAACTGTGAGTCCTTTAAGGGCAGGGTTGGTGACTTGCTGTCTCTGTATGCCTAACGCACCCCTCAGCATCGCACAAACTTGGCACACACCAGAGGCTCATTAATGCTTTATGAGTAAATAAACTAGATAATAAAATATAGGAACCACAGACACAGTATGTCAGTATTTTATTATCCGAGGCCAGGCAGCCAGTTTTACTAAAAATTCATCCCATAATGGCACCAGTTTGGGAAATCATAATTCTTGTATCTGTCAAATATCAAAGCTGTTTCCACTCCAGGGCAAGGCTACTATAATAAAGTTGACTTATAAAATCTTATGCTATAATGAGTTTAAAAATAAAATTGGATTGATCTGAACAATTAAAAAAAGTTAAAAATGGCTTGCAGTTTTGTACTTTTTCTTCACCAAGTGCTTTGATGCTATTCATTTTATTTTGCCTAGATAATATCCTAGGTCTCTTTTGTCTTGATAATATCCTAGGTCCTTTTCTGTTGCTTTTATTATTTCCTAGAAGTACCATATAAGGGGACATTGTTCCACTTCCATCGAGCCAAGAGCTAGAAAGGTCATTAGAATCTAGTTAGTTTAATAGAGCAATTCAAAGTGAGGATTTTAGAATGAGACAACCTGGTCTGAATCCTAGCTCTACTAATTAGACTAGTTGTATATAGTCTATGGCAAATTATCTCTCTAAGCTTCAGTCTCCTTATCTTTAAAATTTTATTTTTATTGAAGTATAATTGACTTACAATATTTTATTAGTTTCAGATGTACAACACAGTGATATTCCTTACCTTTAAATGGAAATAGTTACATCTACCTCATAAAGATTTACAGAGAAATATGAGATAATATATAGGGCTTGGCGCATACTAAGTGTTCCTTAAATGACAGGTAGGTAATAACTTAGGTAATTGATTTATCTAAGTTTTTAATTTAATACGTCTTCCTCATTTTACAAATGATAAGAAACTGAGGCCCCAAACAGGGGAAGTGATTGACTATTCAGTCACTCAGCTAGTAAGCAGCAGAATGAGGCCAGAACCTAAAACTCTTCTTCACTAGACTACAGAGGTTTTCTGTACTCAGAAAGGTACAGGGCTGTAAGAAAACCTCCAAAAAAATTGTTGATTCACTAGCAGCACAGTTTCCTTCATTGCATGGCCTCTGAGCCTCTGCTGGGATGAAAGCATTGCTCAGTACTTTCACATCTACTTCCTTTGTTTAGGCCATCCCTCTACTTGAAATGTTCACTTTACTATACTCCCAAATCTCCATGTGTGGAAATATTAGCCATAATTTCATTCATTCAAAAAACATCTATTAAGCTTTTATGTGCTGGGGACTATGCCAGGCTCTAGAGATATAAAATTGAAAGGAAATAGTTCTGTCCCTTAAAGAGAGTACAGGCTACCGGAGAGACAAAGATGTAAAAGGTGTAAACCACTGGATTACATAGGTTTATAGAGAGAAGCATAGAGGAAAGAATGTCCAAGTCTTTCAAGGCCCATTGCGATGGCTCCCTTAAAATCTGCACTGATGTCCCCTTCCAAATAAAAATCAGTCTTCTTTCCTGACTTCCCCCTCTTTGTTAACACCTCTACGAACTCACCACATTCTGTCACCTACAATCATTATTTGTGTCCCTGTCCATATCTCACTAGACTGTAAATTACATGAGGGCAGCAACTATACACTTTATTTATGTTTCTGTCTCCCAAGGTGGTTACCATAGTGCTTTAAACATACCAAGCATTAAAATGTTGGCTAAATTCAACAGGATATGGAAAAAAAAAAAAACAACCTTTATCAACTTTAAAACAATGTATTTTTACACCTACCAAATACACCCTATGCAGGAGCTGAAATGCTTGGCATAGAGAGTACCTGTTTTGTACCAAGCAGGCCACCTTCCAGAAAAGAAGAGGGCAGAGCATTGAGGAAAAAAGAACAAGAAGAGACAGGCACGTAGGGAACTTAGGACTAAAAATTAGCTCTCCATTGTTTGCTGTAAATGTTTAATCACTCTCAATGAATGTTTCTATGTGGTTAACAGTACAAGCTTTGGAGTCAGACAGACCTGTTTGAATTTTCACTTCAACACTTTAGTTATTTGACCTTGGTCAAACTGGTTAACCAATCTAAGTCTCGGTTTCTTCATCTGTAAAAAGGGGACAATAATTGTGTGCTTGATAGCGATATGAGGATCAAATGGGCTAATAGATGTAAAATCTTTAGTATAGTGACTGGCGTAAGAACTAGGAGTTGCTCCCCTCCACTGGGATAGTGGGACAGGATTTGTCCCAACCAGACAGTGTAACACTGAGATGGGAACACAAACCAAAAGACAAAGGTGGACCAGACTTACATCACAATTAATTTATCACAATTAGTTAATTTAAACACAATTAAGAAAATTTCAGGGGAAGTTGCCTAGAGGGCCACTACCTTCTCATGAGGAGTAAGTCTCTTCTAAGTGGGTGTCTGCGTCCCAATCCTGTTAGACTCACCGTCACCCCGTATTTGAGCGCTAGTCCAGCCAGGGTGTCTCCGGGCGCCAACTGATGCTCCAGGCGTCTTTCCCTCACCGGGGAGCAGGCAGACTGCACCAGGCTTCCATAAGATCGAGCCCGGCTCCCTTGAAGCAGTCCTGACCCACCAAGGGGGGCCTGTCTAGAGGGAGAAGCCATCTCCTCACCCTGCGGACAACTGGGGTTGCAACTGCGGGAGGCCCGTCTAAGTGACCAATAGTGACGGGCCCGGGGTCTCTAAGACTTAGAGGATTCCTTTCTCCTTCAGTCTTCTGTCCTAAGTCTCCCCGCCTCCCCAGGCACTACGCGACCTCTCAGCCCTCGCTTCTCCTCCCTCCAAGCCCCTTTCCCACCAATCTGTACTCCGACTATTCAGTCCCTACCTGAGTCTCTCCTTAGCACCCCTCCGACTTTCGATTCCCCACAACAACTCGCGACATTGAACTCTGACCTTTGAATTCTAGACAGCCTCCTCAACACTCAGCTCAGTTTGCCCCTAGGTCCGACAGCCCGACCTCCCGGTCCCACAACACCCCGTCTCCGCCCCGTCCCGGGGTGGGCTTGCTAGGGTCAGGAACAAATCAGGCCCACCCCAGGTGGGCTGTGGCCGCAGGAGAAGCGCGTGATGAAAGCGAGAGTCTACAGCACACTTTCCCCTCAGCGATCCTCAAAGGTACCCTCCGCATCAAATTAGTCACACCCTCAAATTCGGGCTCCACATCCAGGTTCTTGTCCCTCCAAACCCTCGAATCTGTCAAGATGCAGGGGCCTGTATCCAGCCCGGCGGCAAGTTCTTTGAAAAAAAAGACTTCATTTCCCTAAAGGCTCCGCGCCGGCGGGGTCGCAGGGCACCATAGGAAATGCAGTCCCCATCCGCAGGCAAGGGGCGGGCTTCCGGGATCGCGCAGTGCATGCATGGAAGAGCGTCCCCGGAAGTAAGGGGGCCAACCGGAAAGAGACAGGAAGGAAGGAAGCAGTCCCACTCTCTCTACGGTGGCCTGAAAGGAGTGGCGAAGGCGGAGCCGTAGAATTGAACATTTCTGGGGCTCACAGTCGTGATGTCTTTCAAGAGGGAAGGGGATGATTGGAGTCAACTCAATGTGCTCAAAGTAAGCGCGAGAGAAGAGCGTCTGGAGCAGCTTCACCTGCCCACTGAAGGCTGTGAAGGAGCTGTTTTGTTGCTGTGACAACAACTGGTGGGGGGTGGTGCGGAGGGAGCCAGACCACTAGAGCTGCTGTTGACCCCTTCTTCGCCCCAGATCTCTGCTCTCCCCATGGTCTTTATTCCCTTTGAGTCCTCGTCCCTATCGTTTCACTTTTATCCCGTCCGGACTTCTTCCCCTATATCTTGCAGAAACGAAGAGTTGGGGATCTGCTGGCCAGTTATATCCCAGAGGATGAGGCGCTGATGCTACGGGATGGACGGTGAGGGCGAGGAGTGGATCAAGCCTAAGGGTTCTGCGGTTAGAGGCTCAATAAACTTTTTTTTTTTTTTTTTGGCTGCGTTGGGTCTTTGTTGCTGCCCACGGGCTTTCTCTAGTTGCGGCGAGCGGGGGCTACTCTTTGTTGTGGTGCGCGGGCTTCTCACTGTGGTGGCTTCTCTTGTTGCGGAGCACAGGCTCTAAGTGCGCGGGCTTCAGTAGTTGTGGCTCGCGGGCTCTAGAGCGCAGGCTCAGTAGTTGTGGCGCACAGGCTTAGTTGCTCTGTGGCATGTGGGATCTTCCTGGACCAGGGCTCGAACCCGTGTCCCCTGCATTGGCAGGTGGACTCTCAACCACTGTGCCACCAGGGATGCCCAACAAACTTTTGTTATTAAGGAGGAGAGCGGGAGTATCTAGGATTCTTTAGCTAGGAGTGAGCGACAGGGATGTGGTTGGTGGACATTGGGAGACTTGGGAGTTGGGCTTTGGAAAGGAGTGCTAGGACGGGGTGGGACCTATGGCCAAGACTCCACTACTCTGGGGCCAGTTATCTTCTTCTTTCCTCCTCCCCAGCTTTGCTTGTGCCATATGTCCCCATCGACCTGTACTGGACACTCTGGCCATGCTGACTGCCCACCGTGCAGGCAAGAAACATCTGTCCAGTAAGTTTGGGAGAAGACAGAGGATGGAGAATGAACCCTTAAAATCTCTTCAGACCACCCTTGGTGCTCTGCTTTTAATTCTCTTCCCCTTTCTCCTCAGGCCTGCAGCTTTTCTATGGCAAGAAGCAGCCGGGAAAGGGCATGGAGCAGAATCCAAGAGAGCAGAATGAACTGAGGAGGGAAGAGACCAAAGCGGAGGTAATCAGAGTGGGGAGGTTGTGTTCCAGGCAGGTCTGTGCTGCACACCTTAGGCTTGAAGGGCTTTGGCTTCTTTCTAGCTCTGAAGGCTCTGACTCTGTCTCCCATCTCCATGCCAGGCTCCTCTGTTAACCCAGACTCGACTTATCACCCAGAGTGCTCTGCACAGAGCTCCTCACTATAACAGTTGCTGCCGCCGGAAGTACAGGTGTGTGGGGTGGGAAAGCCAGAGACAGGGAGGGACAGGAGATAGATGGCTCTAAAGTGATCGTTTTCCTAATTGTAATCTGAGGAATACTAGTGTTCTGGAAGTGTTACCTTGTATTTCAGGCAGGAAAAAGAATCTTGTAATTAAAAAAAAAGTTTGGGAAGTGGTGCTTTGTAATCCTATTTGAAGAATAGTAATATTAGTGTATTTTAAGGGCTCTACAAAGTCTTAAGATTAAAAAAAAAAAAAAACCTTAAAAAAGTTAACTTAGCCTTTCCTAAATTCACTGGATCCCAAAATCCTTTTTATGCAGAACGCTTATTAATATTTTGAGGAACACAGTTTAGGAAGCACTGCTTTAAGGGGTTGGGAGTCACAGGAGATTTGGCCCTTTCCTTTACTGCTTTTACAGACTTTGATTCTTCTCTACACAGACCAGAAGCCCTTCGTCCCTCTGTCTCTCGTTCCCCTTTGCCACCCCCAGAGGTTGAACCCCAAAGTGGGAAGATCAGTAGAGAACCTGAGCCTGAGGCTGGCTCACAGACCAAGGAATCAGCAACTGTCTCATCTCCTGCACCTATGAGCCCCACAAGAAGACGGGCCCTGGATCATTACCTCACCCTTCGAAGGTGAGTATGCAGAATCACTTTCCTCAGATTTCCCCTTTTCTCTCTGACCCTCCTTTTTTCAAAGCTTCTCAAGTGTTTTTACTTATCCCCACTAATTTCTTAATAAACTTCCTTTCCTGACCAATTCTATTTTTTCTGATGTTTCCAGCTCTGGATGGATCCCAGATGGACGAGGTCGATGGGTAAAAGATGAAAATGTTGAGTTTGACTCTGATGAAGAGGAACCCCCTGATCTCCCCTTGGACTGACACCCTCTTTCCCCGTTCAGTTCACAAATAAACTAGAGCGGGTGCTGGGAGCCTAACTTTCCTTGAGTCTGGCTCCTTGTTTCAGGATTTCAGATCTGTACCTTCTCAGCCCAGCCAGTTCTTCTCTGCAATGTACACAGCTCCCCATACTTCTAACCCCTCCCCCACCTTCTACCAAAGTCATGCCAAGCGTCAGCTGCATGCAGCCCGGTGCCCTATTAATAAGTCTGTCAGAAGGAGGTTTTTGCCCTTCATGTTTTCTGCCTTCTTCTCCACCTCCATGCAAAGTCCTTTCCTCCTTCAAATAACATGGGGGTTGTGGGTAGGCGTTCGGGGGGAGGGGCCGGACATGTCAAGAAACAGGGCGAGGGCTGGCCACCCTGTGAAAGTAGAAGAGACTAAAGGCATTGGCAGGGTTATGGGGAACACCAAGGGAGGGAGCTCCCCCACCTCCTGCTGGTAACTTGAACCTCCCTGCCTGCTGATGCCCAGAGTATAAATAATCCCCTGATGAACTGGCAGTAACCCTTGGGGGTTAGCGCCAAGATTTCCACCCCAAAGCCCAAGGAAGGAGGCAGGCAGAGCGGACAGAAGGGCCTTTATTTACAAGATGAGGATTTAAGCTTTTAGGGCTCTGAGCTCTAGTTGGTAAAGGGAAGGGTAGTGTTATCTCTTCTTTTGCTGGCGACCTGTAAAGGAAGAAGAGTAAACACAAGTCATTATCCCATCTCTTGCTTCCTGCAAAGGTGCTCTTCTTCTTTCTAGTTCCTTGGCCAGACTCACAAAGAGGTAATGTCTTAGGCCACCAAACATGCCCTTCCCCCCTCACATTAACAAAATAAGAAACAACGCAGCAAATAAAAATATCATTCCCCCAAACAGGTATGTGTAGCTTCCCTCCGCCTCTCTCCTGGTATATTTGGGCAGAGGAGCTTTTCTGTCTACTTTCGGATCACCTATGGGGTTTGAGCTGCTCATGTGAGTCACTTTGGCAGCACCCCAGGCTGTTAGTCACTAAGTCAGCTTTCAGGAGCATCCACCAGCTTCTGCAGCTACGTGCCCTCTCCCCCACACACCACGTCTGCAGCTACTCACGCAGTTCATTGTTCCGGGTCATGGCCTGGGCTGCCCGAGTTCGTGGCCCCTGCTGTGTAAAGTGGTAGCCAAAGCGGACAATGGAGGGGCACTGTTCAAGCACGGTGGCCATCTCCATCTCCACTGCGTCGCCAGGCCACTGGCGCTGGGGGAAGGAGAGATGGAAACTGTCACCCACCCTGTCTGGGTTGTTCACAGTCCTAGACCACCGACCCTTTGGGAGGTCAAAGAGGCTTGTTTCTCCAGAGTGGGTGATGAGAGGCGCTGCCTTGGCTCCCCTCATAGGGACAAAGAAGAGGAGAGTTCAAACAAGATCAGATGAGATCCTGCCCCAGTGGCTGCCTCAGGGAGGAGGCTCAGTGAGTGTTAGCTGACTGCAAAGACCAGGAGAAGGGAATGCTGACCTGGTTGTCTACGCGGAGCTCGGTGAGTGTGGCATTCTCCCGAACTGCCTTCAGCACAGCCATGAGCCCTGTGCTGCTAATGAAGTTGGATTCAATGTTCAGGCTCTGGAGGCTACGATTCTCACGCAACATGTCAGCCACCGCCTGGGTAGTAGGAACTTGGGTTAGCATTAGGGGACAGTTTCACAGATGACTGAGGAGAGACAGAACAGGAGCAAGAGGGAAACACAGCTCTTGGGGAAGAGTCCTTGAGCTGTGGGTGGGGCTTGAGGGAGGCAGGTGTGGGAGTAGGTAGCAAGGAAAGCAGGGAGATTAAGTGTGCGGTGCAGTTGGCGTGGGTAGGAGGGTTGTGGCTCTTCAGGAAGATGAGCTGAGGATTTCAGAGCGGTGAGTCATAGGACTGAGGGTAGGAGTCTCCAGCAGGGCTCCCCTAAGAGAGCATGATGGGAATAGCACCCCCAGCACAACCCTTTATGTCAGCCCTGCCAGCGGGGCATGTCAGGGTGCAGGGAGAGGGCTAGGGATGTCAACTAGCCTTACATTGGCAATGGGGTCACCACTCCTTGTGGCCACCAGACTGAAGCTCCGGACATGGGTATTTGTCTTCATTGCTTCACACAGCTCAGTTAGCATGGGTATCGGGATGTCCTATCAAAGGGGAATAGGGGATGGTGGGCTAGGGGACTCACACATGTCAGCAGAGTTATCCCAGTGCTATTGCTTAGAGGATGGGGGTCAGATACCTGGATATTATTGAGGTTCACCTCCTCCAGCTCCTTGTCATTGCTTCGAACACTCTTCAGTATCTCCTCGATGTTTGTGGGATTTGGGGGCTCATCTGGCACTGGCTTATACTTGTCAGGCTGCACCACACCTGGTGGGTGAGGGCAGGAAGGAAACCCCAACATGTCCCCCACAATCTCCTCCCCATTGGTTCTCATGACTTATGCATCATGTCCTCTCCCTGATTCACCTGTTTCACCCTTTGCTACCTTTGCTCAGACTCTGGGACTGCCTGCCAAGAGCCCTGGGTGCCATGCTCCCAAACACACTCACTGCTAATGCCTTCAGTGTTGCAGATTTCTCCGCTGCAGATAGCATCATAGTATTGCTTGTTGCTCATCAGTGTGTACATGCCCAGAATGGCTGGAGAGAGTAGGCAGAGGGGAGACAGGGAATGAGAAAAATGGACTTGTTCCAGGGCCCCCACCGACCTCATTCTGAATCTGTTGCATTTTTGAAGCCTGAACTCTTCCACTCTCCCTTGGTCCTAGGGGTCCCTTCCATTAAACTGCGTAAGGCAGTGGTTTTTAAAACATTGAGACAGGGCTAAGGGAAGATCCCTAAGGAGACACTACAGGGTGAGGGAGTCTGTCAGACCCTCCTGTTTTCAGCCAGAATAGTTTTGCCTTATAATCCCTGTAAAATTGCCCTAGAGTTGTTAACTTATTAAATTTAAAGATGAGTGAATACATACATAAACAAGTAAGAAAAATTTAAAACCACTGCCTGAGGCTTTCTCAAAAACGTCCACATCCTGGTTCAGGGCCTTCCCTGCTAGCCCCATGCCATGGTTAGGAGCCCCTGCCCCAGATCTTCCCAACTCCTCAACTTCCCGCAGCTGCCCACCTGCTAGATCACACATCTCAGCATCTGTGGCATGGGCCAGTGCCTCCTCCAGCTCAGGCTCCAGAGTGATCTGCTCCTGGGCTGGAATTTCTCTCTTGGGCTGAATGTAGGGTTTCCCTGATGGGGAGATGAGGATGGTTCAGATACAGGTCATTTCTCCTAAGATCCTGGCCTCCAGATTCCTTTCCTTCTCCAGGAGGTGGAATGCTGGGTCACTAGGAGCCACTGTAAAGCCTGAGTCCTCTACAAGCTCAGGACTCCTGGGTCCCCTTGATCTCGTCTAAGAGCTGAAGAGTGCAAGCTGGCATGCAGGTGTAGGCAGCTGAGTCCCTGGGCAGCTAGGAGCTGGAAGGTGAGAGGGAAGCTGGAGGGGACATTTGAGAGACAACCATTTGGGTTCTGGGAGGCATGGATGTTAGTGTCTCCATACCCTTCTTCTCGCCTGTGTAGGGAACCAAGTCATCACGCTCTTTGACCTCTAGTGCCTGCTGTTCCAGGTACTGCAAAAGGGCCTCTCGGTCCAGCGGCCCCGTTGGGCTCTTCTTTGTCTGGTCACGTTGTCTTAGTCCAGCTGGCAGGAGCATGTTCTTAGGGATGAGTTTTGGGGAGCAAGTCAGACCTCCCCTCTGACCTGGGGCACCTCCAAGGCTCCCTAAAACATCTCCAGACACCATTCCCCTGACCCTCTTGGGACTCCAGGCCCTATAGATAGCCCTGGTCTCAGTCACGCAGGGCCCCACACCCTTCCCAAATGCGTAGGGACTGCCCCTGGTACACTGTGCTAGAGCCCCTACCTCGGGGTCCATCTCCTGTAGCTCGCAGTCCAGCTGCTCTAGCTCCTCGGGGCTCAAGGTCCTTAGGATCTCATCTTCATCTATGTCTCTGTATTTCTCCAGTTCCTTCTGATACGATGACATGACGGCCCCCACCCCCTCCCCACAGTGTGGCACTCACGGAGCCTGGGGTACATGGGGAAAGTGGTTGGACGATGGAAAGATGTACATGGACGCAGTAGGGACACAGAGAGACAGGTCAGTGGGGCAGAACAATAAACTGGTTGCCTTGGAGGACAGACCTAGTTGGGCATGGGAAGACGGGGGAAGGTTAGGTTGCTCGGCTAGGACCAGAGCCTCCTTCTGGCTCCCACAGCTTCCACCCACTCCGGACGGGGATACCAGACATCCAGGCTGAATTTGCCTTCCCCAGCGTATAAGAAACCCTGGCAGTACCTCTCCCCTATTACCTCGACTGTCCGTGCCTCTTGCCCTAGCACAGCTGCCGGGAGCCCTGCAAGCACAGCTGGCCCCAAGCCCAGCTCCTATTGAAAGGAAGGGGGGCAGGCAGAGAGCTTCAGGGAAATTCCTCCTCTCTTCCCCATAATCCAGTTTTTCCTAAACTGGTTTAAGAAAGCAAGGAGGATTGCAGGGGGGAAAAGACAGTGCTCTGACTCTACCCTCATGTCCTCTTTTATTGCGTTGGATCAAGATTTCACTGTTTGCTAAAATTCTAAATCCTAAGGCAAAGCAAGGGCTCAGAGGAGCTGGGGGACTTCCAGGTTGGGGGAAGGGTGGTACGGCCTTAGAAGCAGGTACTGAGTTCCCATAATTTGTCCCTGGCTTTGGACAGGAAGGTGACACCAGTCTAATGGGTGGGAAATGCCTTCTAAATGGGATAAAGTTTCTCTAAAAACAGTGAGAGGATTAAACTTGCATGATCTTTTACAATGTGAAAAATAAACACAAGCCACACATACACACCATGCTGAATATGAAAGATTCAGAGAATGTGTGAGATACTTACATTGACAACGTAACCTACAGTTACGGGAGAACACAAGACAGCGGCAGAAACATGCTGAGTGACAGAGGCACACACTCCATTTCATTCCCAGTAGGAGCCACTCTTCTCCTCCCATCTCCCACCAGGCTCTGACCCGTGAGGCCCCTGCCTTCCCCACCTACCAGTCCTGGTGGCCACCTCCGTTCTCACCTCCCCTTCTGTCGGTTGGTCTGTCTGTTCTACAGGAGCACTGTCCTGGCAGCAGGAGGAGCCCAGTGACGGGGGAGAGGGTGGGGGAACAGTGAGCTCAGCATTTTATTATTTTAGCTCTGGCCAGGTGGGGGTAGTGGGAGATCACATATACACAGCCCCCATACCCTGCCCAGCCCTGAGAGCCTCTAGTGGCCACTAAGAGCCATGGCACCTCCTCCCCTTCATACAAGCCCGAGTCCTAGAAACTGGAGTTCTATGAGAATCACACAGTTCCTACTTATTTGGTGCCTGCTATATTCAAAGCAGTGACTATACAGAGATATAAAGGTGAGGATAAGGATTTTGTTTTGGTGTCTAATTTTAAGGTGTTTATAAACTGTTAGAGGAATGAATATTTTACAATTCAAAAAGGGCAACTCTAGGAATTGCCTGGCAGTCCAACGGTTAGGACTCGGCGCTTTCACTGCTGAAGGCTTAGGGTCAATCCCTGGTCAGGGAACTAAGATCCCACAAGCCACGCAGCACGGCCAAAAAATAAAAATAACCCTTAAAAAAATAAATAAGTAAAAAGGGCAACTCATAACAAATGCTATTAAACAAATATAAAGGCCCATATATACTCATTCACAAATACTTTTTGCTTACAACCTAGATTAGACACCAGACAAAAGGGATCTTTCTATTTTATTAGATTAAAAAACACAAACAAAAGCAGTAGGAACTAGGGGAAAAGATAGGGAAAGAAATACAGAGAAGGGCTGGACAAAGACCAGCATGACAAAGGGGAGAAGCAGGCTTCTTAAGAGCCCTAACTTAAGAGCCCCAAGTTAGGACAGGAAAGAGGTTTCTAAGGACTAGACATCCCTTCATTTGATGACAATTTTCTGGCGCAAGGCTCGGGGCCCAGAGCCAGGGAGGGGCTCAGGAGGTGGTGGGCCAGGGCCCAGGGCTGAAGCAGTGGGCGGCAGTCCGTGGGCAGTGATGTACTTCTTGTAGGCCTCACGGATGATCTTGAAGGCTCGAGCAGTGGCGTAGGGTATGTCTGTAACAGGGTCCCGGTACAGGGCTGGGCGATGGGTCACTGGGCAGACCTCCCGAACAGGGACCTTTGGAGGCCGCCCTTGGGGAAACCATTCCTCAAACGTCGCATCATCACTAAAAGTGATGAAGGTACGTGAGCAGCGAGCAGGAGGGATGACGGGTCCAGTCCCAGCACGGGGTGTCAATGCAGAAGCTGTGGGAGCAGGATCAAGTCTGAGGGAAAAGACAGAGAAAAACACAAAGAGCCGAGGGACTTCCCTGGTGGTCCAGTGGTTAAGACTCCTCTCTCCCAATGCAGGGGGGCCTGGGTTCGATCCCCGGTCAGGGAACTAGATCCCGCATGCACACCGCAACTAAGACTGAGTGCAGCCAAATAAATAAATAATTTTAAAATTAAAAAAAGCTGAGGAGAGAAAACTGATAAAGAAAGAGATCAGACAGGTGAGGAAAGAGGAGGAGGCAGTGGGTGGCAACATTCTGAGAGAATCTATTAAGTGACAGAACAAAACAAAGCAGAGCCGGATGGAAAAACAGAAAAGGAGAAGAGAGAGGCTAAAAGAGAAATAGGAGATGACAGGAAGAGGAATCTGAAAGATACTCAGGTGTTAGAGAGCTGTGTGAGGAAAGCAAGTGAGATGGGGCTGAGGGAATACAAGCTGAATACAGAAGGGAGAAACCACACTCCTCTTCTCCCCTTGAGGTTCACTCACTCACCCTTCTACGTCGACATTCTCTTCTTTAGGGCCTGGCTCCCCAACTAGTGGCACTGTCACTGAATGGTAGGTGATTATGGGCCCAGGGCACTTCCGCTTCTTGTGGACCTGCTTCTTTTTGTCAGCCTCAAGCCGCTCATATGTCTCTTCAGGAAGGAATGAGGGGATGGTCAATTCCCGTCTTCCCAAACCCCAGTTCTGTCCTACAGTCTCTTATCTTCCTGGCTGTCTAGTCACTGCCTACCCAAGCCAATCAGGAAAGTCCTCTAAGGCCCTCAAGCATCCGCCATTTCATAAGCTTTCTGCTTGCCCCTCTTGACATCCTCTCTGCTCATCATTTCTTAGGTCCACTTGGTTCCTCACCCACTCAGAACTGTAGGACTTCAGAGTTGAAAGGGACCCTTTGATGAAGAGCCTACTCATTTCCCCAGATACCCCTCCGTTACTGCCCTGTCAACTTGCTCCCATCCAAGGCAGCACACTGCATCTTCAGGCATCTCTAATCATTAGAGTTCTTTCCCATTTTGAGCTGAAACATACTTCCTGTTGACACTGTTTTACCTTTTAAGGCCATAAGGGACACAAGTCTAACCTGTCTTCCACTTGACAGTCCTTTAAATAGTTGAAATTAGTGTCCACGAAGCAACAGACAAGGGATTAATCTCCAAAATATACAAACAGCTCATGCAGCTCAATATCAAAAAAACAAACACCCCAATCAAAAAATGGGTGGAAGACCTATATAGACATTTCTCCAAAGAAAACATACAGATGGCCGAGAGGCACATGAAAAGATGCTCAACATCACTAATTATTAGAGAAATGCAAATCAAAACTACAATGAGGTATCACCTCCCACCGGTCAGAATGGCCATTATCAAAAAATCTACAAACAATAAATGCTGGAGAGGGTGTGGAGAAAAGGGAACCCTCTTGCACTGTTGGTGGGAATGTAAATTGATACAGCCACTATGGAGAACAGCATGGAAGTTCCTTAAAAAATTAAAAATAGAATTATCATATGACCCAGCAATCCCACTACTGGGCATATACCCTGAGAAAACCATAATTCAAAAAGACACACGCATTCCAATGTTCACTGCAGCACTATTTACAATAACCAGGTCATGGAAGCAACCTAAGCGTCCATCAACAGATGAATGGATAAAGATGTGGTATATAAATGCACTGGAATATTACTCAGCCATAAAAAGGAACGAAATTGGGTCTTTTGTAGAGACGTGGATGGACCTAGAGACTGTCATACAGAGTGAAGTAAGTCAGAAAGAGAAAAACAAATACCGTATGTTAACACATATATGTGGAATCTAGAAAAATGGTACAGATGAACCTGTTTGCAAAGCAGAAATAGAGACACAGACGTAGAGAACAAATGTATGGACATCAAGGGGGGAAAGGGGGAGGTGGGATGAATTGGGAGATTGGGATTGACATATATACACTAATATGTATAAAATAGATAACTAAAGAGACCCTGCTGTATAGCATAGGGAACGCTACATAATGCTCTGTGGTGACCTAAATGGGAAGGAAATCCAAAAAAGAGGGGATATATGTATACATATAGCTGATTCACTTCTCTGTACAGCAGAAACTAACATTGTAAAGCAACTATACCCCAATTAAAAAAAAAAAAAGAAAGAAATTAGTGTCCGTCTCTCTCCAGGCTGATCACAACACCCCTTCCACTGAACCATTCCTCATACAACATGGTTCTGAGTCACTCCCTCCTTTGCCACCCCTGTGCCTAAAATACTCTTCTATTCCTGTACTTATCACAGTCTATGGCAGAGGCTGCAAGATGGCAGCCCCCTTACGTGTTCTGCTTGATTTGTATAGCGTTTTAAAGAAAATTTTGAATTAGTTGCTGACATTTAAAAGTCAGGAAATTACATTTAAATACAGAGATTTCTGGTCCCTTTTAAAAATAACAAGAAAATCTGGCAACCCTGTGTCTGTATTCTCACAGGGCAACGATTAGCTGAGCTGAGTAACTGCTCCTCCTTTCAGGCACTCCTCTCTAGTTCACCACAGTTGCCCTGGCTGGACCCGGTGACACTGCTCTATGGCAGTTCATTGTTGGTAGATATGTCTCTTCCTTAAGGGCAGTGACTGTGACTCATATTACTTATACATTATCACGGTCACACGGCATTCCACACGTTACAGGAATTCAATAAAGATTTGTTAATGTATAAACAGATCTAAATACTCCTGGTCCCTTTGTCCTCCTTAAACGTGGTACTGTGAACACAATCCTCTAGATAGAGTAAGAGCAGAAGAGTCCTCTGGACTACACACCTCCCGCCCCCCCCACACCCCCAGTGATTTAACCTCTTTTGTACTTGAATTCTGGTTGGTAATATTGCTTTCTTTCTCTTGAGCCAACCTTCCAACCCTTCTCTCGAACACTTCCCTGTACCCTCTGTAACTCCTGCTCTATAATCAGCCAACTCATCTATTTCCTCAATTTCCTCACTCAGCATGCCTTCCAAAACTTGCCTTACGGGAAACCTGTCATCCACGGAGGCCACCACTCTCCTCTGGTAGAGGCTGATTATTCTCCCACATCCTGGGCAGGATGTGCCTGTGTCCTACTGGGCCCCACACTTCAGGTCTCTTTGCTCCACACTCTAGATACTTCTGTTCTTCTAGTTCTTCAGTACTTCTAATACCTGAATATCTCTTCATTCTATCTATCACCCCTTCCAGCCTTCATTATCCTTGTTATTTATTTATTAATTTAAACCCTCTGTTTTATTTATTTTTTGGCCGCACAGCACAGCATGGGGGATCTTAGTTCCCCAACCAGGGATCGAACCCGTGCCCCCTGCAATGGAAGCGCGGAGTCTTAACCGCTGGACCGCCAGGGAAGTCCCTTGTTTTCCTTTTAAAATCGAGCTTAGGTTCCTCAATCTATCAGTCATTCTCTTGTCAGTCTAAACTCCCTCGCCCAGACCTGGATTGCTGAGTGCTACTGGAGAAAAGTTACACGATAGGTAGAGTGGAACCCCAGAAATTCATGGTCCCAAACTTCAACAGACCCGCCAACACCAGCAGATGATCCTATCTCCACAACTATTTCAAACAGTCTTCACTCTCAAGCTTCCAACTCTATTCCCAACACCTGAGAGATGACAGTGCCTAAAAGACATCAGATGAAAACTACTGCACTGTCCTGCTCTGGATTTACAACCCTACAACTATGAGCCACCCTTCCTTCCTTCCTCTTAATGGAGGCCAATTCTTCCACCCATGCCCTAGCTCCCACCCCGCCTCCCATTTCTCCAAAACCCTACACTACTAACAATCCTTTCTTTCTTTTCTGTCTTTAAATTCTTTCAGTTGCATCTCACCAAAAATACACACTCTCCAATCTTTGATGTTCCCTCTCCTACCCTTCATGGCCAAATTTTAGAAGTCTGGCTTCCCAACCAACTTCCAAATGGCTTGGTCCCCAAAAAGTGTTAAGGTCATCTCTGACCTCCATGTCACCAAAACCAATGGACACTTCTCAGTTTTCTTCACTGGTGTCTCAGCAGCTCTCAGCAACTACTCTCTTGTAACAGTCTCTTTCCTTAGTGCTCTTATGACAAACTCTCCTGGAGTTTCCCACTCTCTGGCCACTCCTCATATTCTTTTCCAAGCTCCTCCTCTTATAGGAGACCATTACATTTTAGTGTCTGCAGGACCTTCTTGAGCCTCTGTCTACTCTTCTCCCTCTATGCTTTCTCCCTGGGTAATCTCATCCACTCCCATGTCAATTACCATCCATATTCTAAAACTTCCGAATTTATATTTCTAGCCCAGATATCTTGTCCAAGCATCAGATTTGTGTGTTTAACTGACTTCTCAGCACTGCATGAATTGCCCATAGACACTTCAAATCCAACATGTTCAAAAATGAACTTATTATTTCTTCTCCTGCCAAACAAGCCCCTCCAGGATCTCCTATGTCAGTTACCGATATCAGAAGCCTGGGAATCACTCTCTTTACAGTGGCCTGAAACAATCAATGTAGTCAAAGGATACAGATTGTAATTACAGTGACAGCAAGTGACCATGTTATTTGTGATGGTTCTCATTTATATGTTTTAAGAGATAGCTACTGTTTTAAAGCACGGCATTGCCATTATACAGACAGAGATTATATTTCCCATTTTAAAGCTAATATATTAAAAAAAAAATGTCACGAGAATACATCCTGAAAATGTTGGAAATGAATTAAATCTTTTCTCAGTCATTGTGGTCTTCTGGAGTTAAGTTATCTAAATTTCAAAACTATCATTAAACTGAAATGAGTTGGGTCCAGATATTCTGGGTAAACAATCTTCTACTCCACAGTGAAATTGTATTTGGGTTATACACGTTCAATTATATGTGCTTAGTCAAAAAAGAGACAGATTCAGAGAGAGAGAAATAACAAATTAAATATTGTAGGAGATTTCACCTGTTGTTTCACTCAATGAAAGTATGCCCCAGAGTGAGCATGTGATGGGAGGTACGAAATCTGCTGTTCCCTCAATTTCTCACGTACCTCTCGTGATCTGAGAATCCTCACCATCCTTCAAAGAAATGTATGCTTTTGTACAATATGTTACCATACATGACTGTGTGCCCAATAGCACATAAACTGAAGAGACTTTAAAGAATTCTTACTTTATAGCAATGTATCCCATGAACTGACTGATTCTACTCAATTTCTAATTCTCACGATCATTAAAGTAGGCATCATCACCCCATTTTGTGAACAAGGAGAGAAAGATGCAAGTAGGTTGCAAGTAATTTGCCTGCAGTCTTACAGCAAATGAACAGCAGAACTAGGATCTGAACTGAGTTCTGTATGATTCTTATTTTAGACCAAAGTACTTCAATATAACTTGTTCTTCAGAGCCCTCATAACTGCTTACTTCCTTGCTCCTAATCACTTACTCTCCCCATTTCTTTCTTCTGATTCCCTTGTCCCAAATCTCCATCTTTCCAGTTCTTTGGGTCCTCCAGGTCTCAGTTTTTCTCATGCTCCTTAGCCCCTCTACCCACTGTTCTGAAAACCAGACTGACCCAGTGAACGTAAGTTGAGCTCCTCTGTGATCTTGGCCTCCCTGAGCAGCTCCTCCTGGGTCAGTGGCCGCTCACAGTGGGGCCCCTTTCGCCGCCGTGACTGGCCTTGCCTCTCTTGTACCCGAAGGAATGTTTGTCGTGTGTGCTCAGCTGTAGATTGCCGCATGGACTTCCGACCTGGGAAGAAAATAAGAGAGGGAGAAATCTTTGAATTCATGTCTACCTCCTCTGTATTTTTTTTTTTTAATTTTAAAACTTTTTGTTTGGAAATCATGCCAAACTTACAAAAAATTTGTAAGAATAGTACAAAGAACACCCATGTATCCTTTACCAGATCACCTGTTAATATTTTGCCCTATTTGCATTCTGTGTGTGTGTGTGTGTGTGTGTGTGTGTGTGTTTTCTGAATAATCTGTGAGTTAAGTTGCACACATCATGGCTCTCTTCCCCTAAATACTCGGTGTATATTTCCTAAGAATAAGAATTGTCCTTACATACCCATAGTACAGTTACCAACTTCAGTAAACTTAACACTAATACAATACTTTATCACCATATTTCAATTTTGTCAGTTGACCCAAACATCCCCACTCACTGTCAGAGCCATCATCCTGTAGTTCTAGTGGAAGCAATGCCTTCTCTTCTCGGGTCTTCTGAGAGCTACCAGCTGGGGTGCTGACCTTTCGAGGCCTCAAGCTCTTCAGGGGCTCCTGGGGACAGATTGGAATCAGACACCAGGGAAGAGAAGAAATAGAAGAAAGATGAAGATCTTAGGAAGAGAAAACCAGCACAGTAGAAAATGAGATTGGTGTGGGGACAACTGGGACCTGATGAAAGGGAGACTACAAATTAAGGAAGTCCAAGAAAACCAGGCCTCCCTTGCACCTTATATGCTTTGGTGACTACTCGGCGCTTCCTTCTCGGCTCTTCTGCTTCTCCATCACTGGATGGTTCATCCCCTTCGTCGATGTCAAAGTCAGAGTCCACCTCATCCTCTGTGTCTGACTGGTCCCCTTGATACTCATCATCTCCTGATTCCTGAGGACATAGGGAGATGAGGTTCTCACTGGCATCAGTTATTAATGTCCCTCCAGGAGGAACAGAATCCCTCTGCTTATTGATAATGGCTGCCCCACTCTCCTTCCCATCCCAACCTTTCATTTGCCTCAGGCAAGAAGCTTTCCTAGCTGATGGCTCCAGCACCACCCCTTCTAACATTAATTGATTGCCCTTCTCCTGTAGCACATTGTGTTAAGTGCTGGGGTACAAAAGCATATGGTTTGATCTCTACCTTCAGGGGTCTCACAGTCTAGTAGATGTCACAGCATAATTATAAAAGGAAGTTTTAATACAAGGCAACATATAAACTACCAAAGGCAATAAAATGTTACAGGTGTTCAGAGGAAGGTACACCTGCTATGAATAGGTGGCCTGGGAAGGTCTAAACTTTAGAGTTTATTCCTTTAGAACAAGGGCTGGCAAACTTTTTCTGTAAAGGGCCAGATTCAGCCAGCAGGTTGTAGTTTACTAAACCGTTTAGACTCTAAAGAATGAAGAGGACTTGAGCCATGGTTTAAAATACTGGTAGTATTTAGATAACCAAGAGGGAGAAGGAATCATGGGCAGATCAAGTGGCAGGAACAAAGATTCAGAAGCAAGAATGTGTATAACATGTTGATAGAATAAGCATTTAGACTTAAGTAAAGCAGAAGGTTTGTCTCTGGCAAGAAGTCTTCCTAGCTGACTGCTTTTGGCTCCAGTACAGCCTCCTTCCAACATTAACTGATTGCCCTATAGAGCTACAAGATTTGAAAAGAAAGTTGTATTCAATCTGTAGAAAAACTTAAGTGTCAGGCTAATAAACTTATGACTTTAACTTGCAGGCCAGTGATTCTCAATCCTCTCCCTCTCCTTACTTGTCCCAGCATTGATAATCACTGTTGAAGTAAACTAAAGTTACTGAGAAATATGTCTCATTCCTCAGGTGAGTTGGGACAGAAAAATAGTTGGGTACTACTACTATCTATAATGGGAAGCCACCGAAGATTTGGGGGGAGGGGAAAACTGTATACAAGGGGTGTTTCAGAAAGCTCTGGAGGTGGTCGGATGCGCTGGAGTAGAGAACATGGAGTAGAGCCAAGGCCTGAGGAGATACAAGCTAGGGCTAAAACGGCAGCCACACTGGAAAGGAAAGAGGAAAAAAAACCAGTTGGGGACAGGAGAGTTAATTGGGTGGGGCTGCACCTCAAACATGTGGCTTTCTCTTCAATCAATGATGAGATTAATGGGCTAATCTTGGTACACATGGTGCCAAAGTAAGCAAATAACACAGACAGTTGACACTCCAAGCCAGCCAGCGTTCAGTCTTGCACTGATGACCATCATTTCCTCCCAACTGATGTTTGTGAAAGACAACCTGGGAACACATTAATCCCCTCAGCCCTGACCTGGTATTAAGTCAAATCACCAGAGGGTAGTAGTTCAACTACACATTAGCTTAGTGCCCAATTGAAATGCTTTCACTAAGTTACGTATTTACTACCATTCCTTTGGCTTTTATCGAGGGTCATTAAGAGACATGACTAGATAAGAGTATATTTTTACATCATCTACCAAACCCCTGTTACTTTATATATAAGGATACAATTCTTCCTAGGTTTAATGCTGAATAAGTTTATCTCTCTTAAAGAACTTATATGCTTCTTTCTTACTAAAAAAAGAAATTCAGGATTTGGCTGCCAGGAGAGTCACAGCTAAATTTAATATCAACTGCTATTACCATTTTAGCAGAGGCTCCTGCTACAATTACTTCTGATCTGTCTCTATTTTTACTGTTCCTACTTTTTGTTTATATGGTAAGCCTCCTTAAATCCTTTTTGGAAGCACAAAGGGTACATATTAAATAACGACTCGTAAAATGACAGGAATAGGAAAATGGCTTTTGAAGGAGGGATGAGAAGATTCTATTTTAAACTAATTGGTCAGGGCTGTGTAAGTAATGATTCCTAATCAGTCACCAACTCCTGTGGATTCTATTTCCTTAATTTCTCTTGACCCCTCCTATCCATGTTTCTCCACTCCCACTGCCTCCTTCAAATAATTTTCCTCATTACAGAGTGATCTTTCTAAAGTACAAATCTGATCATGAAATAATCTTCTCAGTCCTTTGAACGAAGAGCAAAACTCCTTAACATGGCTCACAAGGCTGTACAGGATCTGGCCCATGCCTACTCCCTCTAACTTGTATTCTCCTTCATGGCCTGGAGAATGAGAATAGATGTGAGAGTTCCAGACAAGGATCTCAGTGCCTTTACATATTGTGCCCCACCCCCTCGCGGGACTAACCTTCCTCCTCTACCTGCTTCCAGTCCTACGGCTCTTCATCCACCCAAGACATACTTTTCATACTGTCCTCAGCTTAAACATCATGTCCCCCAGGGATGTCCATCCCAAACAACAACTCTGGCTCCCATGTGTTACCACAGCACCCTATGCTTAACACTTATTTTACTTCTTATCACACAATATTTTAACTGACTGTTAACTCAGCTAATTCCCCCACTGGAGTCTGGAATATGTAAAGATAAAGAGGTGTTTTTAATTCTCTCTGTTTCCATAGAGCCTGTCACGGTGATTGGCTTGCTCTAGGCGCTTAAAACATTGAAGAATGGATAGATTCAATCAATAAAAATTTAACAAGTGCCAACTCAATCCAGACACTGGACATATACTGTTGAACAAAACAGACCACCTCTGACCTTACAGAGCTTACAATCTAATGGTAAAGTATAAGCAAATAAGCAAACCAAATCTAATTACAAATTGAAATATGTTTTACGAAGGAAATATACGGGGACACTTTTTTGGACAGCCAAGGAACGGTTATCTAAGACATCTATACAACGAGATTTGAAAGCTGAAAAAGGAGTAGGCTAAGTCCCTCTAATTTTTTTTTGAGAGGTTCCTTTCTATACTTCACGTTAATAACCAGGCAGTGGGCCAACGAGTATATACCGCGTGACTACGATGTGCCTGGCGTATGCTAGACACGTCAAAAGTGCACTGAGTGACACAACTGGGGAAATACAGAGTAGGTTTCAGCCACACTCTCGGGTCCTCTGGACAGCTTCACCATTCCTGACCCCTCCAAACCCATCCAGGGCTCCCCTTCTAGGACTCCAGTTTATCCCCCCATCTCGAGGATCAGCTACCAGGGCTCCTCTCTCTTCCCCGCTCCCTTCTTTGTCCGAGGTTTCTCCCTTCGTCAGGACTCCTTTTACCTTTCTTCCCTCCCTCTTCCTGGGCCCGGCTCTTACCTCTGTGAAACCCCCATAAGTCGTCTGGTAGAACTCATCTTCCTCCTCTGCCTCCAGGAGCCCAGAAAGCCGGTTCCCCGCGGTCTTCCGGGGGGCCCGACCCCCAGCCAAGCTCATATGGCCTACACGAACTGCGTCGCCACCAGCAGCCCCTCACCCAGCACCGTTCTCTGGGCTCGGGGCTCGACACCACTACCTGCGGGCGGGCGGCGGAAGCCGGTCGCCTACAGGCAGAAGTAGCAGAGCGTCGACAGGCTCCTAGTCCCATCCCCTAGGCCTTCTCAAAGCTTCAGCCCCGCCCACTCCTGCGTAGAGACCACCCCAAGCTCCTCGCCCCAGTTCGCGCGCCCATCTGGGCTGTGGAATGACTCCACTCGGTGACACCAGGAGCCCCACTACCCCAAGCACAGAATTTGGGAGTGTAGAAATTTTCATTTAGAAGAGGTCAGTCTCCCTCTGCTCCAGTACGTTTTCCACTCTGCTGTCAGTAGAAACCTTTCTAAAAACCCAGATTTTGTCACTCTTCTGCTCAAAACTCTTTAATGGCTCCCCGTCAACTACAGGATAAAGTCCAAAATCCTTGTGGCAGAATAGTAGTGTGGTTAAGAGCACAGCTTTAGAGCCAGCCAGACCTGAGTTTGCGTTTGAGCTTAAGGTCTTCTAGCTGTGTGACTTTGGACAAGTTGCTTTACCCCGCTGAATTTCAGTTTTCTCATCTGTAAAGTGGGACTAATAATAATACCTACCCTTTAAGGTGGTTGAGAAGATTAAGAAATGTAATCCTTGTAAACTGCTTAGCACAGTATTTAGTAAGCACATAGATGTTTAGTAGGTGATAATTATTAATTTTTTTGTATTTATCTGGTTGCTCTGGGTCTTAGTTGTGTCAGGCAGCCTCCTTAGTTGCAGCTTGCCGGCTCCTAGTTGCGGCATGTGAACTCTTAGTTGCGGCATGTGAACTCTTAGTTGCGGCATGCATGTGGGATCTAGTTCCCTGACCAGGGATCAAACCTGGGCCCCCTGCATTGGGAGCGTGGAGTCTTAACCACTGCGCCACCAGCGAAGTCCCTAGGTGATAATTATTCACATGGCACTCAAGGTCCTTCATAATTTAGCCTCTCCCTGCCTTTCATAGCCTCGACTCCTGCCACATCATCCTATTCTAGCATCATTTCCCTGACACCAATTCACTGTCGTGCCTCCATGCTTTTCCTTGTCCTTAAAATCTCTTTCCTTTCTTGTCTATCTGGCAAAATTCCAATTCTATAGGACAGTGGAGTCTTCTCAACACCCATTTCTCTCTTCCCAGTCACAGCTCCTATAACCCTTGTGATCATGCCTCCTAAATCCTCGGGAATAGTTCCAATCTCAAATAGTTTGTGGTATTATCAAGAATGTATCAGGACTTCCCTGGTGGTCCAGTGGCTAAGTCTCCACACTCCCAATGCAGTGGGCCCAGGGTTCGATCCCTGGTCAGGGAACTAGATCCCACATGCCGCAACTAAGAGCCCACACGCGGCAACGAAGATCCTGTGTACCGCAACTAAGACCTGAGGCAGCCAAATAAAATATAAATAAATAAATATTAAAAAAAAGAATGTATCAAAATAATGCCATTCACAGCGACATGCATGGACCTAGAGATTGTCATACAGAGTGAAGTAAGTCAAAAAAAGAAAGACAAATATGGTATATCACTTATATGTGGAATCTAGAAAAATGGTACAGCTGAACTTATTTGCAAAGCAGAAATAGAGTTACAGATGTAGCAAACAAACTTATGGTTACCAAGGAGGGAAGGAGAGAGGTGGGATGAATTGGGAGACTGGGATTGACATATATACACTACTATACATAAAATAGATAACTAATGAGAACCTATGTATAGCACAGGGAACTCTACTCAATGCTCTGTGGTGACCTAAATGGGAAGGAAATCTAAAAAAGAGTGGATGTATGTATGTGTATAACCGATTCACTTTGCTGTACAGCAGAAACTAACACAACATTGTAAAGCAAATATACTCCAATAAAAATTAATTTAAAAAAAGTGTATCAACTTCTCTTCCCATTTTTTTTTTTATAAATTTATTTTATTTATTTATTTTTGGCTCTGTTGGGTTTTCGTTGCTGCACGCGGGCTTTCTCTAGTTGCAGCGAGCAGGGGCTACTCATTGTTGCAGTGCACAGGCTTCTCATTGCGGTGGCTTCTCTCGTTGTGGAGCACGGGCTCTAGGCACGTGGGCTTCAATAGTTGCGGCACGCGGGCTCAGTAGTTGTGGCTCACGGGCTCTAGAGCACAGGCTCAGTAGTTGTGGCGCACGAGTTTAGTTGCTCCGCGGCATGTGGGATCTTCCCGGACCAGGGATCGAACCCGTGTCCCCTGCATTGGCAGGTGGATTCTTAACCACTGCGCCACCAGGGAAGCCCTCTTCCCATTTTTTATTCTGAAAATATGGTTTTCAAAACACAGCATTTGTGCATACTCTGTGATGGCACCTATTATGTTTTATTCTAATCATTTCTGTGTCTGTCTTTCTCATTAATCTGTGATCTTTTTGAGGCCAGGGACTTTATCTTCATCTGTGTATACCAGGAATTCCCATAGTGCCTAGGATGTAGTTGAGGCTAAATAATGCTAATTCAATGAATGAATGAAATAATGACTAATTGAGTGAATAAGATACCCATCCTCTTATTTTGCCTCTATGTTGACCTAGCCACTCCATTTTGACGTTAGGAACTGTCCTAAGACACGAAGGTCACTTTAGTAAGGCTGTGTGTGTTTGTGTGTGTCTGTGTATACACTATTTTCTTCACGTCTGTATGTGTGGCTCTATTTTGAGATCAGCAGATTGCCACCCCCCTTTCTAAAGGATATATTGGTGAACTCCCTTTTGCATTTCCTTGGGGACACCAAGCCAATGTGTGCTGTTCTGCCCCTGCTTCCACACCCTGCCACGTCACCCCAGTACTGCTATGCCAGGAATGTTACTGGGGAAGAGTGGCTCTATGACTCAGAGGCCACCCCAGGGATTGACTGGGAGTGGAGGCAAAGACAAGGTTTTGGGGAAAATATGGAAAACACCCCTAGCCCCACTTTTTGAATTTTGCCTTCATCTATTCATATATTCAGGAGCATGTACTAGGCACCTGCTCTGTGCCAGGCACTATTCTAGATGTCTGAGATATAAAAATGGATAAGATGTAATCTTTGCCCTGAAATGTTCACAGTCTTATGAGGGAGACGAACAAGCAAACAGACTGACATAATACAAGGTGGTAGGAGTAACAGTAGCTATTTTCTGGTATGTAAAGGAGAAACAAAAACGCCTAAGAAGCTACAAAACAGGGGTCTCTTCTTTCAGGAGGGCTGAAATCTAATTCATAGATCAAATCCGAGGGAGAAGATCCCCCTGTTGACTTACCGCCTTGGTAAGTCAGGGTTTTATTGGTCTATTTCCAATTTTAAAATCAGAATCATAAAATACTTCAATGTTACACAATCCCACTGCTATGCTATAAGTGGTAATCCAAGCATTTGAAGTTTGGCTACCTTCAGGACCTAAAGGAAGATGAATAACCCAGCAGGTGGCAGCAGGGAAACAATTATTTTAGATCTTGATGAGGCAGTGGGTAGAAGGCAGAGGTAAATGCTTGGAGATATTTTCTGGACGTTCAGGTCCTATGTTCCCTCTCGAAGACCCAGAAGACATCCGGATAGAGGATAACCAGGCCCATGTTGGGGGCTGCAATACCTAGGATTTTCCCTCCATTCCTCTTCATTTATTCATTCCACGAATAATTATTGAGCCCCTACTATGTACAGACTTACGTCATGGGAGGAGCTGGAGATACAAGGGTGAAACACAGTCCTTGCTCTCTAGCAGCTTACAGTCTGTTCAGAGAGAGATAGTCAGGTCTTCATATCCCCATCAGGGTTCATAATCTCCAGGGTATTTTGTTAAAATTGAGCGGGGTTAGTACGAAGACTAGACTAGAATGGGGAATTTCTCTGAGTCTCCATGCCCTTTGGAGCATAGGTAACTGAGAGAGGCTAAGGGCTTGGATCACAGGAAGATTGTGTTAGGTTTCTGATCGCCTTCCGTGGCCCTTTTGGACAGGTCTTTATTCCTGTCCATTTATCAAATAAATGGGCGTTATTCGTTCATTTATCAAATATTTACTCAACTCAATCACTGTGCCCAGTATTGCGTTTGAGGCAAAGTGTAGATCTGTTTCGAATGTCATTCAGAGGAAGGCAAGACATGCACGCATGTTAAACTAAATGGTAAACAAGGCAGTAAAGCCGGAAGAATACTTGGTGGAATGTGATGTTTTGTGATATTCGACTGTTTAACGTCTTTGACTTGACACCGGCGCTTCTATCGGGAGTTCTTCCTGGGCTGTGAACTGAAAGGGTCAGCCCCGCGTACTCTGATCCCCTGCTCAGACTTCGCAACCTAGTCCCGTCAAAGAGTCGAACGTAGATTTACTCACCGAGGCACCGTAGACAGGGGCGCGCCGTCTTCGACCCTTGGATTTGTTAGGGCGCGAGGGACCCGCGTCATGTGATCAGGAGCAGCCTCCTGATTGGCTTGATTTCTCTGGGGACCTCCCTCCTCCCCCATTGGATGGGATAGGCCGTGGAGAAGGTTGGGCGCATGCGCGATGCCTGGATTGCCTTGGCCACCGGGAGTGGAGCGGTGGGGTTGGGCGATAAACAGGCTGTGGCTAGGGAGGAGGGGGAGGGGGCATTCGCTCCGCTGGGACTTCTCACTCCCCACCCTGTTCTTTTAGGTGTGGTTTGGTCCGGACGCGGGGTCCCGGCAGCTGGCTTGAGCTTCCTCTGTTGTGAAAGGGGAAAGTAGCTCCCGCGGAAAGCGGTTAAAGTTGCGGAGAGGGTGCGAGACAAGAGTTCTCCCCCATGCCCGCCGAATGGTGCGGCCCTGAGTTGGTCCCGGAGCCGGCGCGACGTATCTGAGAGAGGGGGCGGGGAGGTGGCCCGCAGAACGCGGGTTCTGTGAAGAGACGTGGGGAAGATTCGACTCGGAGAAGAGGAAGAGGATTGAAAGGGAGCGAGGCCGCTGAGGGGGAGGGGGCTGCCAAGATGGCGTCGGCCTCTTCTGGGTCGTCGGCGGTCGGGTTTTCATCCGCGGATTCCGGGGTCCTTCCCTGCACCTCGTCTTCAGGTAATCAGGGCGGAGCGTGGGCTGGGGGCTGTTGACAGCTGTGCGATGGGAGGAAGAGCGAGACCCAGGAAGGGCACCTGTAGTTGGGGATGTCCGAGTCGTTGCCGGTAAGGAGGACAGAGGACTAGGCTTTCCTAGCTTTCTGAGCTGGCGGGGGGAGTGTGAGGAACGGATGGATTTGACTGAGAAAAGGGAAGCTGTCAGGAACATTGGCTGGCTTCGAGGAGACCGGGTTGAGGGCTTTGAAGGAGTAGGGTTAGGAAGGGATGGAGATTGACGGTGGGGGTAGGAAGGCAACAGAAAGGGAACCGAAGGGAGTAGAGTAAATGGAGGCTTCATAAGTAGGGAGGAATTACGTAGTGTGAGAGGCAGGTAGAAACCAAGTTGATTGCGGGATTAATTGGATGAAACTGTGGAAGAGAAGGCATGGGACTTAAAAGGTATGGAAGCGTTATGGGACGCTTTCCATTGCTGGGGAGTTAGGGAATTGTGGATTTTGTTGGGGGTGGGAGTTATTGGAGCCGTCTTTTTCGTCAGAGCCTTCCCCTAATGCGTCATTCCTTCTCACTTCGTGCCCCTCGCCCGCAAACACGCGTGCGCTCGCACAGATACACGTACACATTTTATCAAACATTCTCCTTTGGAGACTCCCATCTCTAGACTGCCCAACTTTGGGAAGGAATGGGAGGTTTTGAAGAAAACCTGAGGAATGTGGAAAATCAGGGCTAAAAGACCCTGAAAACAGATGGAGAAGGCGGAACGATGGCGTCTCGAATTGCAGTAAAGGTTGAGGGAGGTGATGCTGGGAATTAGGCCTGAGAAGGATGGGGTGGGGGTGGCTCTCAGTGCTGTGGCGAATATTGCATAATAGGAGATGGACTGGAGGAATGATTAGGCACGACATTGGCACTTGGAGAAGGGAGCCAGGAAATATAGCTCAAAGTGGCTAGAAACTATTGAAGATTGAGGGAGGGCTGAGGAGCCCACAAGAAAAGCAACAGATTGTGTGTAGGAGGGAGAATGTGTGGTGTTGGGGTTTGTGTGTGGGGGGGTAGGGGGGGTAGTTTGAGTCAGAAACTGTTCTAGAGCTTCCATCAGAAATGTCTGGGGTTCCACAGTGACTGTTGCCTCTACACTGTGAACAGGAGAGGCTGCCAGATGATGGATGCTTTACCTGAGACATTGACATTTCCTTAGGCCTGGGATTGCATCCTTCCCATTTTGAGTTGACTAAATAGAGGGTTCCACCTTTCATATTCCAGTTCAGATGAGCAAATATTTGGTCACAAATATCTTTTTCCAAACTGCAGTTTTATTTATGTACATCTATTTTTAATTTCTTGAGAGGTGATTTTTACCTTTCCTATAAAGGATTAGCAGGCCAGAACAACTCATGTTGCATTCTAAATGTGAAGAAGAATAAAGTTAAAATGACAGTGTTTTTAATACAGTAGCTCCTCAATTTAAAGCCTCTTCCCCCCCTCCCCCACTGCTGAAAGAAGAATTGTTGTGTACAGTCATTAAACAGACTTAACTATCAAATCAGGGATTAGAAACCAGGTTGATCTTTTTTTTTTTTTAAATTAATTTATTTTTTATTTTCGGCTGCCTTGGGTCTTTGTTGCTGCGCGCGGGCTTTCTCTAGTTACGGCGAGCGGGGGCTACTCTTCGTTGGCAATGCGCGGGCTTCTCATTGCGGTGGCTTCTCTTGTTGCGGAGCACGATCTCTAGGCGCACAGGCTTCAGTAGTTGTGGGTCGCGGGCTCTAGAGCGCAGGCTCAGTAGTTGTGGCGCACGGGCTTAGTTGCTCCGCGGCACGTGGGATCTTCCCGGACCAGGGCTCGAACCCGTGTCCCCTGCATTGTCAGGCGGATTCTTAATCACTGCGCCACCAGGGAAGTCCTACTATCTATTTTAGATGTCACTATTTGATATTTTTGTATGTTTTTATATTTCCTGCCAGATCCGAGGACTAGCAGGATGTAATTCAGATTGAATAAGTGTTTTTTGCTATTGTGTTTTCACCAGAAAATCAAATATTAGATTTTAGTGGACTTTACAGCTCCTTGGCTCTACTGTGTTCATATGTGAAGTCAAGATATAAAAATGACTAAAAATAAATAGCTTAGATTCCTTTTTTTACTTTTGTTTCTTAACACCCTCCTTTTCTGCTTCTTTGGCAAATACTGAAATGGATTAAGAAATTAAGAAAAATTCTCATAAATATTTCTGAAAACATGGGATTATCGTGTGTGGATATACAGTGTTGACTTTTTGGTGTATCTGCATGCTCACTTAGGTTTTGGCTTACTGAATTTAATTTAATAGAATATTTCATTTCAAGGATATGTTTTTGAAGAGGATAAGATGTTTGATTCTGATGCAAAAAAGGCTACTGAGAATGTGTTTTATTTGTGATTGGAGGGGAGTGGTGCTCTGTCGGGATGGTACCAGGGGAATTAAGACATTGGCAGGAATAAACAATGGTTTATGATTTCCTAAATTGTTAAAGGCTAGCTTTGTAGAAATTCAAGGTAGGACTGTGTGTGTTTGTGTTTTAATCATCCTAAAACCAAGTTACTGTACTTAGGTGTTTAGCTGAACTCAAATATTGGTGAAACTGAAATCCTAAAGGCAAGATTCTCTGGCAGTGTTGAAAGTGGATACAGAATAAGAATGTCAGGATTCAGGGACAAATTGATGTTTTAGATAAGTCACTCATAACCTTTGGAGGCTCAAAATCTTTTGGCATTCAAATTAGGAAGGGCAGGTAATTTAGGACAGTTGTTCCCTGCCAGTATTAAACCTCTGTCTCTATTATTTCACCATTAAGCGAGAGCTGGTCTTTTAAGCTGCTGACGAGTGAAATACAGAAGGTAGAGCAAAGCATTCACTCTGAGAGATATTTGAGAGATGTCTGAGAGATCTTTTCCCAGTGGAGTAATTACCATGTTTGGATTTGTGGGAGGGAGGCAATTATAAATGAATATCAGTTTACAGCAGCCATTATCATGTGCTTGTTCTTAAACTTTGGTTAAGAAAAGGTGATGCAGTTTGCTGTTAGCTGTTTCATGTGTTAAAGGAAATGTATTCCTTCTCTTCCTTTACCTCCTATCCTCATTATTTGGACAGTGGCACCACTTAAAAAATAAAATCAGCCCTGATAAGGTGCTGTTGACAGTGTGACCATTTGTCACACCAGTGTAGGAGAGCCCCCTGTCTGCAGTTTGACTAGTCCGTCAAGAGTTTGAAATTCAGCCACTGAGTCCCCTTTTTACCACCAGGAAGGGAGTCAAGAGTTTTTGTTTTGGAGACTTGGTTTGAAGTTAGTGGAGGAGTTAAAAAGTAAAGTTAGAGCGTTGAGGTGTCCTTTGCTTCCCTGAAATAAGAGCTGTGTGATAAAATCATGTGTGACTCCCCTAAGAAAAAGCACTTGAAACCTTAGAAGATCATGAACCTATAGCTCCTTTTGCTTCAGACCAGAACATTTCTGAAATTGTCACACATCACCAAATGGTTTTATCATGAGCACAAATGATTTGGAGGTAACTTTTACAGCTCCTTTTCTGACTTTCCCTTAACTACTGAGGGAGATCCTGGAAGACACAGGAGAGAAGATTTTTGCTTGGAACTTTTGTAGTAGAGCCAGTCTTATCAGTCCTTGATTCTGGTGGCTTTGTTCTTCCCAGCAGAGCTCCACCAGTAAATGTATGCTGTAATCTGATAACTCCAAATGGTAGGGGTTTTTTGTCTGTGTTCTTTGGTACAGTGTAGGCCATTTGTAGACTGATCTCTTTCCCTTCAATTCTTCCATACTAGTGAAAAATAAAGCAACTTACGCCACTTTATTGGAGTGAGAAACTGAAATTTGGAAATGTAAAGATAGAACAGAATGCCATGTAGGCGGAATATCACCAGGTTTCGTTTTGATTGGTATTTTCTAAGTAGGGAGAGATTTTTCTTTTTGCTTTCTCCGCAGAGGGTTTACACCCACCGACCCCCTCCTTTTTTCTTTTGTCCCCTTGGTAGATTCTGCTGCAAAACTGACATTAGAATGTCATTGTTTTTAATTATCCATTTATTTCTGCCATGGCTGCTCAAGCCCACTGTCAAGTATAATTATATAGACTTATTAGGTATCCAATATCTGATATTAATTGGTTATGTGTACTTATAAGTTAGCTTTGAATATCAAAATACATATTATGTTTTGTTTGATAATTTCTGTGTGCTGTTCTGGTTTGATATAAAACTGTTCTGATTAATAACTTTGCTTAAATATGTGCTAGCTACTAGCTGTTAAATATTTTATCAGTCTATTTTTCTTTGATAATAAATAATGGAAACTATAGCCTGTGAAGTGAACAACAGCGATAACACCAGGCCACATTCAGAACTGGGGAGAAGGAAAGTGTGGGGGAGTATTTTGTCCTTTAAGCTGGATATTTTCTTTCCTAGAATTTTGGGATATTCTTACTTGACATGAAGAAAGCAAAAAGACCACAGTTGTCAGTTTCTTCTCTCTTCTTTTTACTGGGTGTATCCTCTTGATCAAGGATACAAGTATGCTTCAGGAAGTATGCTGTTTCTGATAGCTCGGCAGAGAGAATCTCTGTTTCTCTGTGTTCCAAACCCCAGCCCATCATTCAGTCTCAGAGAGAGAGTGTTTGGACTGATGGTGTTTCCTAGAGGAAACCCCTTCCTAGTTCATTTCCCCTGTTGCGCTTCCCTTCTCCACCCTTTCCTATCAAAAGAGAACATTGTTTAGTTTCTACATATGTGTTGGTTCTGTTTCATTCATATCTTCTATGAGCTTCTGTTGTTTCTTTTACTGTTTTTTTGTTTGACGTGAACTTTTTTCCCTCAACTCCTCCATCTTTTTAAACTTTGTTATTGATCATTTTTCTTTCGCCTCCTGTGAAATTAGTCTGTTTGTTTATAATGGCTGTATACAATATGTATTAATTTTTAAATATCTGATTCCCAAAAAGTCACCTTATTGTTGGAGTCTGAAGAAGACTGGTAAAAAGAGAGAAGGGCAGATTCCTTGTAGGGAGTTCCATATATCTTATTATTTGCCTTGTGTACTAAACTGAGCAATATGGAGTTAACCAAGAGTAAGCACTATCCCAAAGGATCAGTAATGTTGATGGGGAGTGGGCAAAGGGAAGTTACAGGAAGAGAATGGGAAGAGGTTTTTTTTTTTATTTTAGGGATATATAAATAGCTTAGAGTATATTAGCTTTTCTGTGCACAGTGTAGGTAAACATCCCTGGTAAACTCCAAGTTGTCATTGACAAGAACCTGTATAAAAGGGATGGCAGAGAAGTAACTTGGCCATATCTCTTAGTTTCTTGCATTAGTGTCTGGGAGGTGATTGAAGTGCATTGTTGAGGTAATTTATGCTCATTATGATATCATTTAACTTACTTTCTCGGCTCAAATATGTACATTCTAAGCCAGCAATATCCACTGCTTTTTTTCAAGATAGTTAGAACCAGGTTTGGAAATAGAATTGGGAGGTGGTGATCTGCCAGAAATCTCAACTGCTTCTTGGCTGTGGGTTGGCTTATCCAGGAGACTCAGGTCTTTTAAAGAAGGACTCAGATTTTTTTCACAAATTTCAACCAAAATTTTGCTGCTAAGAGATACATATTTGAGGCCTGAGAACCGTGAAATTTGGCTTATAGAACTAGAAGCAAAAATTTATCACTAGGGCTTCCCTGGTGGCGCAGTGGTTAAGAATCCGCCTGCCAATGCAGGGGACATGGGTTCTAGCCCTGGTCTGGGAAGATCCCATGTGCCATGGAGCAACTAAGCCCATGTGCCACAACTACTGAGCCTGCGCTCTAGAGCCCGCGAGCCCCAACTACTGAGCCTGTGTGCCACAACTACTGAAGCCTGTGCACCTAGAGCCCGTGCTCTGCAACAAGCACTGCAATGCGAAGCCCACGCACCACAATGAAGAGCAGCCCCCGCTCACCACAACTAGAGAAAGCCTGCACGCAGCAACGAAGACCCAATGCAGCCAAAGATAAATAAATGAAAAAAAAAAAAATTATCACTAGAGTGAAATGTAGAGATATTTTAATTTAACCCTCTCATTTTCCAAATTAGGAAAGTGAGATTCAAAGACATTGTTAATAGTGGCAAAGACTTTGCATAAAATCTGTATGTTGTCAAGATGGGTCTTAGTAAATTTGCGGCTCATTCCTTGCTACTTACTTAGGTGGCTCTTAGCTGAGCCAGGTTGGCTCTCAGCTGACCCCAGGACTGGTAGATCAAACTGCTTTTGAGCTTTTGTTTCTAAGGCATCCTTGCCTTTCTCATTTTTTCTAGAAGATCCTTAGGAAAAATTGACACCTGCTAGGAAATAAAATTTAGCTCTTCTCTAAGATGTGGCTTGGTTTTCTTAATTGGCTTGGTTTAGTTCTTATTGAGGGCATAGTAATAGTGCCTTTTCTTTTTTTCCTTTTAACACTATCTCTTAGAGCTGTGTGCTCAGCAGTACTTCTCATTAGGTAGGCTGACACTTCAGACATATTTGTGAGTATTTTCATTTGGATATCATATTATGCCTCCTACATGCAGTGGTATAATTAAAATTCAGTATTTCAAGTTAAAGAGGACCAGAGAACTTGTTTGAGATAGTCCAGCAAACAGCTGGGCTGATGACTTGTATTTTGTGCAGGTTTTTGCTTTTGCTTTTTTTTTTTTCCTTTTGAAATCTCTGGCTCTCAATATTATCAACCAGGAGACCCTCTAAGAATTAGCATTTTGCTTCCAAAAAGTCTGCTTGTCTCTTTCTGCTTTATATAAGAATTATTGACACATTTTTGTAGTAGTGTTGGTAGGTCTCTGGAATTGCTTCTCTATGACCTGTTCAGGCAAAACTCGTCTGAGGAATGCACATCTGGCCAACTTCTAGCCTCCCAAAATTATATGAGTACTTCAAACATTGAAGTCAGTCACAGACTGCCTCTTAGTTTCTCATCTGGTAGATGATGTCATCTCATCTCCGACGGAAATGCTTCTGCTCTGAAAGCACTGGGAGAGGCTCTGGTATTAAGGCCAACTCTGTTTTGTTCCACACACTGAGAGCGGGGGTGGGGGGGGAGGGGAACAACAACTCATATTTTGGAGCTATTTAGTGTCTGAAAATATCTTTGTTTCAATTATCTCCTCTTTTAAGGCCTTCGGTTACCTTTTTCATCACAAACACAATTTAGGGTGGGGCCAAGGACCAAAATGGAGTGCTTCCTTGAGACCAGTACAGAGTTACTCAGAAAAATTTTCTGTGACATGGTATGATGATTCAAATTTGTATTTTAGCAGGAATTGATTGGGTTGTTTCCACTTAGGCACTTGACTTGGCTAGTTCAGCTGTTGTGAAATTATTTTAGTAACATTAAAGATTTCTCAGCTAATTTTGATAATTTTGAGGCTAGATCTTTATTTTTCAAGTATCCAGGAGATCTGCTGAAATTAGGTATACCTGTTTTATAGGAGAAAATTGATATTCTGAAGGATATGAAAGGTAAATTCTTCAGAGGGAACCTCTTATATGTGCTGATACAGGTTTGTTTCAGGTTGTATAGGCATCTCAAAGTAATAATAAAGAATGGGAGGGAGTGTATAGGAGTCATGCTTATTTGTAGCTTGGAGTTGTCAGCAGGTTTCTAGACATCTTTTCACATTTTTCCTCTATCTCTGCAGCAGCATAATATGTTGTAATGAGCTTGAGTTAATGTGTGGGGAGGGGATTGATGGTGGTCTGTATGTGTGGGACTGTTGAGCACTAGTTTACTGGGAAAAATGGTTATAAAACAGAGAAAGATAATAAAGCCATCCGTGTGTATCTCTTTCCTTTAATTGTTAAATTATCTAATTATTTGTTACAGAAAATTTATATAGATAAGGAAAAATAGAAACTTAAACTTACAATATCAACTTAATCCCACTATCCAGTATAGTCATATTTTAACATTCTGGTATATAATCTTTTGGACCTTTTCTATGTGTATAAATACATGTGACTTTATAGGTAAGTGTTTTAGAAAAATATTGCATTATGTAATTTTTTACCTTTTTCCATTCAACAATTTATTGTGACATCCTATCCATAAAAATAATGGATTTTATCCTACACATAAAAATAATGGTTGTATACTAGTCCATTTTATGACTGCACTACAACTTATGTCACCTATATTGTTCATTTAGATCCTTTCCCATTATATCTACCCAATTATAGTTATTATGTACAGTGCTACAATAAATATCTTTGTATATATGTCTTTGTCCACTTGACTAATTATTTCCTTAGGATAAATTCCCACTTGTGGGACAAATGGTACATATTTGTTTTTAAGGCTTTTTGCTAGATATTACCAAATTGCTGTCACAAGTGGAAGACAGTCAAGTAAAATGTATACACAGTCTTTTTTAAAAGGATAGAAGCCTGCATGCAAGGAGCTTTATACCTGGAATTTTTTTGCCAATCTGAAATCACTCCAGTGTGAAATTGTTTGGGTTACAAGTTTTGTGATCACTCCTGGAATTTTTCTTTTTTCTTTTTTTTTTTCTTCCTGGAATTTTTCTGCCTGAGCTTCTCCTTCTGTCTCTTTTTTTTTGACATTTACCTAGAACTGCAGAAAATCATCTAACATTTCACAGTATGGTACTGGGGGTCATCAGGTCAGGTCCTGTTCATAATTTTAAACTTTAGAGTTGTTGTGTGTTTTGTTTTTGTTTTTGTTTTTTTTTTAACTGTGCTTATTCTGCTGTTAAGCAGGTAGAACCCCAGAAGTAAGTGATAATTTTCTGTTTTTCCTCATTTAGGTTTCAACTTTCTGTGCTGTGGGGTCAACCGTAAGAGAGGTAGAACCGATGTGTATTTGTGCTGAAGAAGCATGAGCTCCTTGCAGTTACTAGCAGCCAACTCCTCTTCCCCATAACAATTGCAGACTTTTTTTTAGTAGTAGTGCATGGCCTTCTGAGAAGGCTGTGGATGTCTTGCAAGCATTATTTCACTTTAGCTCCCATTCCCCTCTGTCCTCTCCAAAAAAGATGCTGTCTTAACACAGAAACTTCTTTTCTCACAGTTCCACAGTATGAAATGAATCAGTTCACTATCTTTTGTCTCCCTCGAAGTCTTCCCATAACTCCATTTCCTTTTGTTTCAGTAAATGAGTCTCTTTTTCTTTTCCCTTTCTGTTGTACCTCTCATTTCCCCTGACCCTTCCCATCCTGTAGATGGGGTTTCATAATTCACAATGATAGTAGTAATAATTGCTAGTATTTATAGAGCATTTATTACATGTTAGGTGCTATACAGGACTTATTTAATTCTCATAACAACCCTATGAAATACATGTTATTATATGTCCATTTTATGGATGAGGTAACCAAGGCCTAGAGCATTTTAACCAACTTGTCCAAAGTTACCTAGTTGTAAATGGTAGATCTAGTATTCAAATCTAGCCAACCTAGGTGTTCTGGTTTCAGAGCCCACATTCCTACCCACTATACCTTATTGCTCTCTCACTAATCTGAAAGTCTGTTTGTGAGCTAACTTGACTTTAAACCAGATTAAATATTTGTTGTTCAACAAAAGAACAGTGCAGAAGGGAACTTCCCCTTCTGACTTTAGCTGTCTTAAAAAAGGAGCCAAATTCTGAGCTCCTCCGTGCATAATATGTGGAGTTATTGATCATTCTTTAAGAAAATATTTTAGAAGTTAATGTGGATTTTTGCCAAGGATTGGTAACTGATTCTGCAGTCAATTCCAAGATCACTGACACAAGAGTGCCCATCAGATGCCCTCTTTTTGTCGTTGCAAATTCAATGATTGTAACCCTTATGCTTTTAATCAGAGCAAGACATGGTTCCACTTACACCAAAAAGAAAACTCCAATCTGAGATGAATTAAAAACTTTTTTTTTCTCTCTCTCTCTCTGTTAAAGTTGTTCATGTCTTATTACAAAGACAAAAAGGTACTTTCTACTGCTAGTGAGGACCTTAACATCTGTGAAACTCCTCTTTCAAGTATCAGACTTGAAAGATAGCTTCTGCTCCTCTAGAATACTGGCATTGTCTGATTCAGAACAAGGATAATCTCACTAAAAGAAATGAAAGATACTTTCCTACTGTTTTTGCCAGTGACATTGATGACTGTTGCTGGAGGAACAGAGTGTTGTTATTCATTTCATTGAGAGGAACTGAAGGAGGAGGTCTCTGCTCTTAATCCTCTTATCAGTGAAAATGGAAGGGAAGGAAATACCTCAAGGGAAGAAAATATGTGTTCATATTGTCCATTAGCAATTCTGAGATTTATTTAGTTTGTAAAAGTATTCTAGTTCCCTTGGTTTCTTGTCCTACCTAGACTCCAAGTGGCCAGGAAATTGAAAACAAAAGATAGTTTAGAAGAAAGAGAGTTGAACTGGGGCTTAGGAATATGGATTCCAGTTCTGGCTCTGTCACTGCCTTTGCTCTGTGATTTTGAGCACATCCCTTATGCTCTGTACTTTTACTTATAAATAAGATTAGATTAAAATTTCAAAGGCCCTTGCTGAATGATTTTTTTCTTAATATAAATTGTTATTGATTTATTTGCTTGAAAATGGGCAAGTAGGTTCATATGTGGCTGAAGGAACTAAGTTCTCAACTTGTTCTATTTAAAAATCAACTTTCATTTAATATCTATAAATTTCAGCCAGATTGAACCTGCTCCGGTCAGAATTTTAAAAAAATTCCCAAAGTTAGTACACCCTTGCTCCTCTAGGTCTTTTATTTATTAATATTTTTGGTGAACAACAAGTCAGTCTTTTTTTAGTAAATATGTAATTGAGTACAGTTTTGTACCTTGATCCTTGATAATGTCCTCTAGGTCTTTTACATTTCCATCTTTCTGCAGAGGAACTAGGGCTTGAAATCACCATGGTTAGCTCTATATCATCTGTTGAGCCACTCAGAATTAAGTTATTTGAGCCATTATTTTTCTGAGGCAGCCTGTTTGTCATGGCTTTATTTTTTGCTTCCAGTAGAGCAACATTAGCTGGTTGTTTAGAATGCTTCTTGGTCTAGGGCCTGTTAATAAGTAGGAGTTACATAGTCATGAAGGAAACAAACTATGGAAACGTTTTTCCCTGAGGAAGAGGAAATTTAACATTGGAACTCTGCCCTATTCTCAGTTTCCCCACCCAAAAAGAGGATGATACATATGGATCGTGGATATGGGGATTATAAGATGATAGTATATACTTATCAGAGATCATTTTTCACACAGATGCTAAAACAAACTTTCTGTTGAATAACATTCTAGTCTTATCCATAAGGGTGACTCTCGTTTTCCTTAAACATTGGCTGGATGGCATTGCTAAGCCGGGTGTTGCCATGCTGAGTTGGTATTCTTTTCTTTTCTCTCTTTTTTTTCCTCACTTCTCCTCCCCCCTCTGTCCTCCTCCCACCTCTTCCTCTGTTTCTGCTCCTCCTCTTCCTTCTGAAGAGAAAGCTTGATTATGAGATGAACAGGTACAGTGCTGGTGACTCTTCAGTCTCAGTAGGCAGTTTCTCATTGGCAGAGCCTTGGGCCAAATGGTCAAGCCTTAGCAGATGGTACCTGCTTCCCTGAAATATCACTCTGCTCTTCATTGGGTTTCTTCTGGAACAAGCTGGGTGTTACAGCAACATTGATAAAATTCTCTAGATACTCTTCTATTCCTGTCCATTCTTTTTTTTTTTTTTTTTTTTAAATTAATTAATTAATTAATTTATTTATTTGGCTGTGTTGGGTCTTCGTTTCTGTGCGAGGGCTTTCTCTAGTTGCGGCAAGCGGGGGCCACTCTTCATCGCGGTGCACGGGCCTCTCACTATCGCGGCCTCTCTTGTTGCGGAGCACAGGCTCCAGATGCACAGACTCAGTAGTTGTGGCTCATGGGCCTAGTTGCTCCGCGGCACGTGGGATCTTCCCGGACCAGGGCTCGAACCCGTGTCCCCTGCATTAGCAGGCAGATTCTCAACCACTGCGCCACCAGGGAAGCCCTCCTGTCCATTCTTCTTTGGGAGGTTGGAGCTCTGACCTGTGCCCTAGGGGCAAAACTTCAGACAAGGAAGAGAGTAAGTCTTGGGTCCTGATTCTCCTCCCTGTGTTACTTGTTCTGATTATTATTATTTAGACCCCAATATCCATCCAACTGCTTCAGCTATAGTGTTCTTGGGATTAATCCAAGCTTTGCAGTTGCAGATAGCTAAGTAATTGGCACCATATTCCACAGAGTGAAGTCCTCCCACCCTCATTCTGGGTACTTTGTAAGAGGGTAGCAGCCCTAGAGCTATGTGTTTGTGTGATAAAACTAGGAAAGGTAGCAAAGTAGAACTTTTTAGGGAGTAAGAAAGCCCCAGACCTACTCTCTGCCTTGAAATCACTTACCTGCTTTTTTTTCTCCATTGTTTAACTTGGTCCGGTGACTCCTTGCATGCAGAAGAGGTTATGTTCTAGGAGAGACTGTCAGCCTAGGACTGGATGTTGGCTCTTGGTTCTGCCAGCTCTCTCCAAACCCCTTCCTCTGGGGTAAAAGAGGAAGGGATAAGCCAGGTACTGACCAAGGAGTCCAGAATCAGTGTTGTCTTCTCAACTGAAAGCATACTGATTTCCTTATTGAGACTTACTAATTCTACAGTTGCCTGTACACTTGCACAGGTTATGTTGGGGGGAGGCGTAGGCTGAGGGTTTGGGGAGGAGCCAAGAACTTTAAGGTGCTAATTAGAATTTCATGAAGGTCTAGGTGATTGAACATTAAACCTTCCTGGGGGCCCAGCTTTACTCTTGCATTAGAAATCACATATGGGGCTTCCCTGGTGGCACAGTGGTTAAGAATCTGCCCGCCAGTGCAGGGGACACGTGTTCGATCCCTGGTCCAGGAAGATCCCACATGCTGCGGAGCAACTAAGCCCGTGCGCCACAACTACTGAGCCTGCGCTCTAGAGCCCGCAAGCTACAACTACTGAGCCCGTGTGCCACAACTACTGAAGCCTGCGTGCTTAGAGCCTGTGCTCCGTAACACGGGAAGCCACCACAAAGAGAAGCATGTACACCACGACAAAGAGTAGCCCCTGCTCGCTGCAACGAGAGAAAGCCTGCATGCAGTAACGAAGACCCAACACAGCCTAAATAAATAAAATAAATTTTAAAAAAATTAAAAAAAAAAGAAACCGTCTTGCACTGTCTGTGGTTTCTTTAAAAAAAAAAAAATTCACATATGACAACATATTTGTATAGCACGTTGTAGTCCATGAAGTACTTTGATTTAGTTTATCTTTTTTTGGGCTGCGTTGGGTGGGTCTTAGTTGCAGCACGCAGGATCTTTCATTGCAGCACGTGGGCTTCTCTCTAGTTGTGGCACCCTGGCTCCAGAGCGTGGGGGCTCAGTAGTCGCAGCACACGGGCTTAGTTGCCCCATGGCATGTGGGATCTTAGTTCCTTGACCAGGGATTGAACCAGCATCCCTGCATTGCAAGACGGATTTTAAACCACTGGACCACCAGGGAAGTCCCTGATTTAGTTTGTCTTATCTAATCTTTACATAAATCTTCTAATATGGTTCCTCTTTTTTTAGTTAAATATAGAGAACAGTTTACCTGATGTAACAGTGATTTGAACCCAGGTCTTCTGATTTTTAAATAGCTCAGCATGTTGGCTCTTGTCTAAAAGGTTTTAAGTCAGTAACAGTTTTAATCATAAATCTGACTCGTCCTGGCTTATTGTTCCTTGGAAGCTTTAGCTTAGGGTCCCAGTTCTAAAATGGTCTTTCACCTACCTGAACTTGACCTGACTGAAGATGAAGCATCCTGCAAAAAGCATAGATTATTGGGCTCTGCTGTTTTTCTAATTTTCTGGGCCATTTTATGCAGCACATCTTCCTAACAGCTAGATGACATTTCCCTTACCTCCTTTTTTGAGAAGAGGAATGAAAACCATCTGTTCCCCATAATTTTGCTACTCTGACTCACTATGGGGAAGGAAATTTGCTGCTCTGCTTTTTGGTACCAGAAATGCTTAGTCTGTGGCCTTTGTACTACTAGGGTCTACCACAATCTCTCCTCTGAGCCCAGCTATATTCTGAAATTCTTAGGGCCCTTGATCGTTGGTCTTAAACAATAGTAATTAGAGCTTTACCTGATTGCCGTTTAAGCCCATCTTGTCTCTGCTGCTGTTTTACCATTAAACCTTACATATGGACCAGAACTGGGGTCTTCCTACTCAGGTATTATTGAGGATTCGTCCGAATTGGATTCTTCTTTTTTAATTTTCTTTAATATGGCTAATCTTTATTCATTTTGAATTCTTTAGAACTAGATCAAAGTAATATATCAGTAGTCTTTGAAGAAAAAAGGCCAACATTCTTCAATATGAAGGAGAGAAAGTTCTGTCTCCATGTTTCCAATGTGATCATGGATGAAAGTTATAGGGATCGCAGACCCTTAAGAATTGATTTAACCTTTTAGAGTATTTTTCTATAGATAATGGTCTTTTAGTCACTTTCTAAACATACTTATTCTTGAAATCTTCTGCATTTAAATGGATAAAAGTCATAATATTTATGAGATTTAACTACACACTTACCTTACACATCTCCACTGATTATATATTTAGTAAGTACACACCAACAAATTCCTGTTGCTTTTACAGCAGCAATCAAGATGAGGATGGAAGGATGTAGAATCAGATTCTGCCTGTACTCTATGCTTTTCCATTTTTTTGACATTGCATTTTCCCATCCTTAGCCTCCTCATCTCCATAGATCAACTTTTTTTAAAAATTGAAGAATAGTTGATTTATAATAATATATTAGTTTTAGATGTACAATGTAGTTATTCAATATTTTTATAGATGATACTCCATTTAAAGTTATTACACAATAATGGCTATATTTCACTGTGCTGTACAATATATCCTTGTTGCTTATTTATTTTATACACAGTAGTTTGTGTCTCTTAATCCCCTACCCCTAGCTTGTCCCTCCCCCCTTTTCCCTCCCCACTGGTAACCACTAGTTTTCTATATCTGTGAGTCTGTTTCTGTTTTGTTATATACATTCATCTGTTTTATTTTTTAGATTCCACATATAAGTGATAACATAGAGTATTTGTTTTTCTCTGACTTATTTCACTAAGCATAATACCCTCTAGGGACATCCACGTTGTTGCAGATGGCAGAATTTCATTCTTTTCTATGACTGAGTAATATTCCATTTGCATAAATATGTATGTGTATACACACACACACACACACACACACAAACACACCACAGCTGCTTTATCCATTCATCTGTTGATGGACACTTAAGGTTGCTTCCATATCTTGGCTACTGTAAATAAAGCTTCCATAGACCAACTCTTTACCTTTTTTCTGAAATAATTAGTAGAAGTATAAAGCACCATAGATATGCTCTAAGAGTACCTACCCTTTTAGCTCTACAGGAAAAATTATTAATCAAGCCCAGGCTGTCCAATAAGTCTTAGGTATCTCTTACACCCTTTCTCTTTCAGCCATGGTATCACATGAGACCCTCTGGCTCTGATGGTTAAATGTATCAAGAACAGATATATTTCCTAGAGAAAATATGAACACTTGTGTAAGAAAAAGGACTAGAATGAGAACGGAATATGCATAAGGGCTCTGTGAGTATGGAGGAGGAAAAAGAAGGGACGTTTAAAATCCCTATCCAAAAGGATATGGTATCAATGAGCAAGAGGCAGGAGCTCATTGTCAGGTTTAGTGTGACTCAAATCCTGATTGTTTCAGTGTGCTTGATAGAGATCATGTGAGTGTGTGTATACACTTATGGTTGTGTTTGTTTATTTTTTTTTCACAGCATCTGGAATCAAGAGACCCATGGCATCTGAGGTGAGTTTTATATTGATACAATGGTTCTAAAACCTTAATTCTGGAATAGAAGGATACCTGTTTGTGACATCCTTATTTTCCCCCTACTTGGGTCTTGGAATCTAGGTAGGGTTCTCACATCTCTTTGGTAGGCTAGTAATTATACAACTCTACTTTTGTCACAGTTTATTATGAATATTAATAATAGCTCAGATTTACTGAGCTCTTTTTTTAATGTTTTAAATTTATTTATTTTATTTATTTATTTTTGGATCTCTTGGGTCTTCGTTGCTGCACGCAGGCTCTCTCTGGTTGCGGTGAGTGGGGGCTACTTCTCGCTGCAGTGCGCGGGCTTCTCAATGTGGTGGCCTCTCCTGTCGTGGAGCACGGGCTCCAGGCGCGCGGGCCTCAGCAGTTGCAGCACGCAGGCTCAGCAGTTGTGGCTCACGGGCTCCAGAGGGCAGACTCAGAAGTTGTGGCGCACGGGCCCAGTTGCTCCACGGCACGCAGGATCTCTTCCTGGACCAGGGCTTGACCCCTGCGTTGGCAGGCGGACTCCCAACCACTGCGCCACCAGGGAAGCCCCTGAGCTTTTTTTTAATGTACCAAAGAGTGAAGTACCTAAATGCTCTTTATAGGTATTCTTATTTAATCCTGCAGAGAGCCTCTATGAGTGTAGGTACTGTTGTTATCCATGTTTTATAGATGAAAAAGTGAAGATCAGAGGTTCTATAGCTTGCCCAAGGTCCTGTAATTAATAAGGTTAGGATTCAAAGCCAGTCTGACACTAAAGCTCATTCTCTTGTTTTGCTGTTAATACCTCCTGATTGCGTAGCTTCAGTGAATGTGGCGAACTTCTTTTAACCGTACTGAAGCTGTTGATATTCTAAGTTTTTCTCTTTTGTGCAGAGTATCTTGTATTTGCTTAATTTTCTTCCCACAGAGTATTTCCCATTCCTCTTTTTACTTCTTGCATCTCTCCTGGGTTTTGTGACGGGGCCTCAGAGTGCGGACCATTTTGGTGTAGGATTTTAGGCTTTTTTCTCAGAACATCTTCCAAGATCTGTCAGGTTATATACTGAGGGTTTTCTGGCACTGAGGGTCTTAGCAAGAAGAGTAGAACTTAAATATCATCAGGCTTTAAGATGGTAGCATGCTATTTTCAGTAGTCTTTTTGCCTTCTGGCTTGTTAACTTGAGTATCGACATCATGAAGAATACCTTCATGTCTGTTGTGCTGGCATCTTGGCTGTGGAGAATAGCCTTCTAGCCTCTGCTCCACTGGTTTTACTTCTTCCTTTTTTCAGATGCTGTGATGTATGCGAGTAGAAAACAAAGCATACCACATTCTCAGGAATCTCTTTGAGGCACTGAGGCCCTTATCTTAGAGGATTCATCTTATTGCCACAGCCTTTTAATACTTGGGCTTGCAGTACTTGCATTTGCCAGTGGCTAGATCATTTCTGCTGGTGAATTCAGTTTGAACAAATAGTGTTCAGGTCGGGTTGAATATTAGAGGGGTAGTAGTTTCTGAAAGGAAGCTGGATCTGTGGAGCTCTGCTTCTGTCTTGCTTTTGTAAACTGAGGGTCTTTCATTTTTTCTGGGGCTGCTATTGCTTACTTCTCCTGTTTCTGCTTTTCTTTAATGATAATCATTTTAATTTTCTGTGTCATCTTTCTGAGAACCAAAGGTGAAATATGTGTCCTTTGGAGTTTTCTTCGTGTTCTTTTAGTCAGTTTAGTTCTTTGGGGAGCAACACTATAGCTGTGTGTTTGCATGGGAGGGATCTTCTGAAGATTTTATAAAATGTTCTTAACCTAAAAAGGGTGTGTTGCATGTTTTGTTTTTTTTGATTTACCATCGTGATAGCTGTTTGGTGTGTTACGTGGGAATCATGTACTAATCTTGACTCTTCTTATTCTAGGTGCCTTATGCCTCTAGCATGTCCATGAAGAAAATAGGACACCGAGGTGTTGATTCCTCAGGAGAGACAACATATAAAAAGGTGTGTCTGGGTGAAACCCATTCATCTTACTCCAGGAAGGGATAGTTCTGTCTCCTTGATATTATTCTCCACATTCCATCCCATTTCTTCATACGCTAAACCTTTGCACAATAGCCATCATACAACTTGAACTTTATTTATTTATTTTTTATAAATTTAATTTATTTATTTTATTTTTATTTATTTTTGGCTGTGTTGGGTCTTCGTTGCTGCGCGCGGGCTTTCCCTAGTTACGGCGAGCGGGGACCACTCTTCGCTGCGGCGCGTGGGCCTCTCACTGCGGTGGCCTCTCCTGCTGTGGAGCATGGGCTCCAGGTGCATGGCCCCAGCAGTTGTGGTACGCGGCTCAGTAGCTGTAGCTCGCGACTCCAGAGCGCAGGCTCGGTAGCCATGGCACATGGGCACAGTTGCTCCGCGGCATGTGGGATCCTTCCAGACCAGGGCTCGAACCCATGTCCCCTGCATTGGCAGGCGGATTCCCAACCACTGTGCCACTAGGGAAGCCCTGCAACTTGAACTTTAGAATTTACTTCACAAAGGGTCAATAATTTCCCATCTGTATATATGGGTTTTGTTTTGTTTTATAAATTTATTTATTTATTTATTTAATCTTTGGCTGCGTTGGCTCTTCGTTGCTGCGCGCGGGCTTTCTCTAGTTGTGACGAGTGGGAGCTACTCTTCGTTGCGGTGCGCGGGCTTCTTATTGCGGTGGTTTCTCTTGTTGCGGAACATGGGCTTTAGACGCGCAGGCTTCAGTAGTTGTGGCGCACGGGCTCAGTAGTTGTGGCTCATGGGCTCTAGAGCACAGGCTCAGTAGTTGTGGCGCACGGGCTTAGTTGCTCTGCAGTATGTGGGATATTCCCGGACCAGGGCTCTAACCCGTGTCCCCTGCATTGGCAGGCAGATTCTTAACCACTGTGCCACCAGGGAAGCCCTGTATATGTGTTTTTCGTTTTGTTTGTTTTTGTTTTTGTTTTTGGCTGAGTTGGATCTTTGTTGCTGCTCGCCAGCTTTCTCTAGTTGCAGCAAGCAGGGGGCTACTCTTCATTGCGGTGCATGGACTTCTCATTGTGGTGGCTTCTCTTGTTGCGGAGCATGGGCTCTAGGCATGCAGGCTTCAGTAGTTGTGGCACGTGGGCTCAGTAGTTGTGGCATACAGACTTAGTTGCTCTGTGGCATGTGGGATCTTCCCGGACCAGGGATGGAACCCGTGTACCCTACATTGGCAGTCGGATTCTTATCCACCGTGCCACCAAGGAAGTCCCTGTATATGTGTTTAAATGAGAATGTTCTTAATGAACAAATCTGGTGTTGGATGCTTTTTCACTGAGCTGAAGAAATTGTGTTTTCCTGTTAGATATAAACATGTAATAAGCCCCCAAGGCCGTTCTTACCTAGCTTTAGGGAACCATGTCTCTTGTGCTGGATGTACATAAAGTGAAGGCTGGATCCCATTCAGCTTGGTGATACAGAGATAGACAGCAGGTCAAGAATTTTTCTTTGTGTGTGTGTATATTTTGTTTTGGTTTTATTTTTTTTGTCTGTGCTGGGTCTTAGTTGTGGCATGCAGAGTCTTCATTGCAGCATGTGGGATCTTTAGTTGCAGCTTGTGGGTTTCTTAGTTGCGGCATGTGGACTCTTAGTTGTGGCATGTGGACTCTTAGTTGTGGCATGTGGACTCTTAATTGTGACATGCTGGCTCTTAGTTGTGGCATGCAGGCTCTTAGTTGCGGCATGTGGACTCTCAGTTGTGGCATGCATGAGGGATCTAGTTCCCCGCCCAGGGATCGAACCCGGGCCCCCTGCATTGGGAGCATGGAGTCTTACCCAGTGGACCACCAGGGAAGTCCATGGGGTTGTTTTTTTTAAGATTGTAGTTTCAGTTGGTGAATAGGGCCTAGAACACCGGATTTTGAGCTAGAGATATCAAATGGATTGGAAAGATAGTAGTAATAGCCAAGAAGAGAAAATTGAACTGGTGAAGAGAAAACAGGAGAGAAGCATCCTGGAGTGACCCAATTCCCCAGTTCTGGACTAATTGGAGATGCTTAGGTTTCCTGGGGTACAGTGTTCAACCTCCTATTTGGCATCTATACCTTGTCTAGCCCATGTAAATTTTTCTTGTGTTTGTTCTCTGTCTTTATTGCATTGTCCGAAGTGATAGAGGTGGACTGACTCATTCTCAGTCAGGGACCTGACTCTCCCTGGGAATGGGCTCTGAGGCCCATGTCAATTAAACAGACATTTATTGAGCTCTTTTTATGTGCTGAACACTGAGACAGAAAGATGAGTTTCTAGTCTAATTGGAGAGGCAAGCACTTAAAAAATTTGTTATAATTTTATTTATTTTTTAAAAATATTCTTATTTTTAAATTTTTTTTAAAGTTTATTTTAAAGTGTTAAACTTTATTTTGGCCGCGTTGGGTCTTCGTTGCTGTGCATGGGCTTTCTCTAGCTGTGGTAAGCAGGGGCTACTCTTCGTTGCAGTGTGCGGGCTTCTCACTGCAGTGGCTTCTCTTGTTGCAGAGCACAGGCTCGAGGCGTGTGGGCTTCAGTAGTTGTGGTGCGCGGGCTCAGTAGTTGTGGTGCATGGGCTTAGTTGCTTCACGGCACGTGGAATCTTCCTGGACCAGGGCTCAAACCCGTGTCCCCTGCATTGGCAGGTGGATTCTCAGCCAGTGTGCCACCAGGGAAATCCCTATTCTTATTTTTAAAAATATTTATTTATTTGGCTGCGTCGGGTTTCGCTGTGGCACACGGTATCTTTCGTTGTGGTGTGCGGGCACTTCGTTGCGGCTCACAGGCTTCTCTCTAGTTGTGGCACATGGGCTTCAGAGCGCACGGGCTTAGTTGCCCCATGGCATGTGGGATCTTAGTTCCCCGACCAGGGATCGAACCTGCATCCCCTGCATTGGAAGGCGGATTCTTAACCACTGGACCACCAGGGAAGTCCCTAGTTATAACTTTAATGCCCAATGAGGACTAGGTAGAATATTGATACAAGTAATATTTGGTGAGGTTTGGGGATAAGGGAAATCAATTAGAACAAAATTGTCCAATAGAACTTTCTACAGTGATTGAAATGTGCTATATCTGTGTTATCCAGTGTGATAGCCACTAATCATACCTGAATGTGGCTAGTAAGACTGAAGAAATGATTTTTAAATTAAATTAACTTTAACTTAAAATTAAATAGCCGAGTGTGGCTAGTAGCTACTATATTGGACAGCACAGAACTAGATAATACGACATTTTACCATGACATTGAAATCCTGGGTTGTAAGAGTGGGGCTCTTATATTTGTGTTTTGACCATAGTATGGTAATTTTAAATCTAAATACTTCTCTCAGAAATAATTTGAATCTTTCAGGCTTTCTTCTTCAGTTAGGAGCTTTTTTTGCCACTCAGTTGTCCTTGGAACGCCAGTCAGGCCTTGCCTGAGAGAACTGAGCTTCAGTAGCTAGGCAGTGAATCAGAGTATCAGTTAATTTTAGTTACATTCTGTATCAGATGAATAAAATGTTTGGAGGACTCCATATACTCTGGGGGCAGGAACCTTTGGAGTGAGACCTAGGATTGTTCTCTCAGTACAATGTATCTTCCAGATATAGATGTGGATAGGAGGGAACACCTTGTTTAGAGAGTCCCCACTTTGCTACTCTGTATCTTCATGCTCTTCCAATCTTTGCAGGCTTAACTGCCATGTAGAGTGTGGGGATGGGGAAACTGGATTGCCCCAGTTCAGTCTGAACTACTAGAAAGGCATTTGCTCTCCGGTGTTGCTTCTGGTTCTTCTCTCCTGAGTTTTTATTGCTATGATCAGATTTAATACTAGAAACTTTCCTCTTGTTTCTCAGACAACCTCATCAGCTTTAAAAGGTGCCATCCAGTTAGGCATTACTCACACTGTGGGGAGCCTGAGTACCAAACCAGAGCGGGATGTCCTCATGCAAGACTTCTATGTGGTGGAGAGTATCTTCTTCCCGAGGTACAGAGGTTAATGTTCAGGGGAATGTCCTAGAAAATGTGGCTTTTTTATATCATCATCAGGGCATTTTAGGGTTCATGTCTAATTTAGGCATGCATCCAATCCTTAACCTGATTTTAATCAGGGTGATATGGGGACTGGAGAATTTGAAGAGCACATGCTCTCCTTTGGATGTTTCCATGAGCCTCTGGCCTGTGGACTGAGCCCTCAAAAACAATTTAGTGCATCGGGAGGAGGTAATACGATTCCCTGTGCCCATGTCTTAATCCCCATGTTGCGCCTTGTCCCATTATGTAACTGACTCATCCAGTCCCTTTGGTTCTCTCAGGAGGGGTGTATTGACCTGCCTCTGGGTGACTGAGTGTCTTTCCAGGGTGTGGACTCCCTAAATTACAGGGACTGGTAAGTTATGGCTTCTTCTGTTTAACCCCACAGTGAAGGGAGCAACCTGACTCCTGCTCATCACTACAGTGACTTTCGGTTCAAGACCTATGCACCTGTTGCCTTCCGCTACTTTCGGGAGTTATTTGGTATCCGCCCTGATGATTACTTGGTAAGCTTCCAGATTTCAGAACTGTGGGACTCCAGTATCAGAGGGATACTTCCAAAGGAAGACCCTCTCTCCACACTCTTGCTCTAGTTTTCCTTTAGAATAGAATTACATCTGTAGTTGATTTCTGGTTGGGCATGCCCTTGTATCTCTGAACCTCTTGCTCTCTTTTCTCTGGGCCCAGTACTCCCTCTGCAATGAGCCGCTGATTGAACTCTGCAACTCTGGGGCTAGTGGTTCCCTCTTCTATGTGTCCAGTGATGATGAATTCATCATTAAAACAGTCCAGCACAAAGAGGCGGAGTTTCTGCAGAAGCTGCTTCCAGGATACTACATGGTGAGAGGACCAGGAGCACTGGCTGCCTGAGCTGCCCACTCCACTCCAGGACAAGCTGGGGAGGCTGCCATCAGGGGGACAAAACAATGTCAGCACTTCTGTCATAGAAACGTAGTTCATCTTTGTGCTTTTCCCATCTCTTTTGTCTCTCTATGGCTAAAGGGGGTTTTGTTTATCTGTCCCATTTTAAGTGTTTTTAGCTTAGACCCTGCTACCCAACGACAAGATTCAATGATGATTTAAAAAAAAATTTTTTTTTATTGGAGTATAGTTGATTTACAGTGTTTTGTTTCTGCTGTACAGCAAGCAAAGTGAGTCAGTTGTACATACACATATATCCACTTTTTTTAGATTCTATTCCCATATTACAGAGTATTGAATAGAGTTCCCTGTGCTATTCAGTTGGTTCTTATTAATTATCCGTTCTGTGTATAATAGTGTGTGTATGTCAATCCCAGTCTCCCAGTTTATCCCCCTGCCTTTTCCCCCTGGTAACCACAAGTTTGTTTTCTACATCAGTGACTCAACTTCTGTTTTGTAAATAGGTTCATTTGTACCATTTTTTTAAATTCCACATATAAGTGATAACATATGATATTTATTTTTCTCTGTCTGACTTACTTTCACTCAGTATGACAATCTCTAGGTCCATCCATGTCGCTGCAAATGGCATTATTTCATTCTTTTTTATGGCTGAGTAATATTCCATTGTATATATGTACCACATCTTCTTTATCCATTCCTCTGTTGATGGACATTTAGGTTGCTTCCATGTCCTGGCTGTTGTAAATAGGGCTGCAAAGAACATTGGAGTGCATGTATCCTTTCGAATTATGGTTTTTTCTGGATATATGCCCAGGAGTGGAATTGCTGGATCATATGGTAGCTCTATTTTTAGTTTTTTAATGAATCTCCATACTGTTCTCCATAGTGGCTGTACCAATTTACATTCCCACCAACAGTGTAGGAGGGTTCCCTTTTCTCCACACCCTCTCCAGCATTTATTGTTTGTAGATTTTTTGATGATGGCCATTCTGACCAGTGTGCAGTGATACCCCATTGTAGTTTTGATTTGCATTTCTCTAATAATTAGTGATGTTGAGCATCTTTTCATGTGCTTTTTGGACATCTGTATGTCTTCTTTGGAGAAATGTCTATATCTTCTACCCATTTTTTTTTTTTTTTTTTAAATCGCCAGCTGGAGCTGCGGTTTTTTTTTTTTTTTTTTTCAATCTGTCCTTTTTTTTTTTTTTTTTTAATTTTTTTTTTTTTGTTGTTGTTTATTTATTTATTTATGGCTGTGTTGGGTCTTCGTTTCTGTGCGAGGGCTTTCTCTAGTTGCGGCAAGTGGGGGCCACTCTTCACCGCGGTGCTCGGGCCTCTCATTATCGCGGCCTCTCTTGTTGGAGCACAGGCTCCAGACGCGCAGGCTCAGTAATTGTGGCTCACGGGCCTAGTTGCTCCGTGGCATGTGGGATCTTCCCAGACCAGGGCTCGAACCCGTGTCCCCTGCATTGGCAGGCAGACTCTCAACCACTGCGCCACCAGGGAAGCCCCTCTACCCATTTTTTGATTGGGTTGTTTTTTTTTTTTTTACTGAGCTGCATGAGCTGTTTGTATATTTTGGAGAAAAATCACTTTGTCTGTCACTTCATTTGCAAATATTTTCTCCCATTTTTTGGGCTTTCTCTTCATTTTGTTGATGGTTTCCTTTGCTGTGCGAAAGCTTCTAAGTTTAATTAGGTCCCATTTGTTTATTTTGTTTTTATTCAATGATGATTCTGCTTTCCATTCTTAGTCCAGCTCCTAGAGTAGAGTATGAGGTTGGTTACTTCCCTTGATAATACTGTATTTTTTCTTACTCTGACTGATACCTCTTGGAGGTTCTGGAGAAGTTAGGGAACTCTCCTTTGCCTCCTTTCATACTCACAAGAATATACTATACAGAAGGCTAAGCATTAAGTCTTTTTCAGTGCTGTCTTCTCTTAAACCTCTCTGAAGGAACATGTTCATCATATGTTTAGTATCCTGACTGCTTACTATATTGTAGGCCTGCCACTTGGCTTGGTGGTGATCTCATTATTGAGATAGATACATTGGGAAATTTTAAACAAATGTAATGTGGGCTTATGGGCAGATTGTATCTGAATCCCATGTAACAGACAAAGGAAGCGGGGTGACAGCTTTTGCCCTTGAGTTTTATTGAAAATCAGCTAACTTGCTCTTTTACTTCTTTTTACTTTCTTGCCCTCAGAACCTCAACCAGAACCCTCGGACTTTGCTGCCTAAGTTCTATGGACTGTACTGTGTGCAGGCAGGTGGCAAGAACATTCGAATTGTGGTGATGAACAATCTCTTACCACGGTCAGTCAAGATGCATATCAAATATGACCTCAAGGGCTCAACCTACAAAAGGCGGGCTTCCCAAAAAGAGCGAGACAAGCCTCTCCCCACCCTTAAAGACCTGGACTTCTTACAAGACATCCCTGATGGTCTCTTTTTGGATGCCGATATGTACAATGCTCTGTGCAAGACCCTGCAGCGCGACTGTTTGGTGAGTTTGTCATATTTCCTTCTCTCTCAGGCACCAGAAATCTCAGACTCTAAAACAGCTTGGTCATTCTTAGGCATCTAATCTGTGGGAGATGGGACTCTGTTCCTTAGCTCCATCTGTGCCAGACTTCATTTAAAATAACTTTTATATTAGATCATTTATGCCTTTACATTTTTACTTTCTCCCCGTTTGTCTAACTCCCCTCCCCTGTCTTTTTTTTCTCTACCTGCTACCTGTCCTGGGCCTCATAAGCATACATTCTCCTTATTTTCATACCAGCATCACCATTGCTCAGTTTTTGGTCCTGTCTGCCAAATCCAAATTTATAACTTAGAAGCTGAGTGCTGCTGAAAAAAATCACACAACTGTGTTTACTGGCATCTCTACAGATTTATGATATCCAGCCCTACCTGGGCCCTCAGTATTCCTCATCAATCCATTTCCTGTTCCTCCCAGAGATTGCACATGATTGGCACTCTCTTCAAACAGTTTTCTGACTCTCATCCCCCCAGCCTTGTTTCTCAACAAACTACCTCAACTTTCTATTCTGTACCGTCCCTTTGTCCTGCCCCCATCATCACTTTATAAATGGATCTACACTTAACCATCCTTAATCTATATTTTCTTCCCAACTTGGTCGATTATTCCAGGTCAGTCCCTTTGTGACCTAGATCCATTTCCTCCTGTTTCTCTAGGATCCTGCTTCATCACTTACTTCCTTTCCCACCTCTGGCTTCAGCCTCAACTGACTGTTTTCTATCTATATACAAACAAGTTTATCTCTTTTTTATTTTAAGATTAGGAGAATGTTTTTCAATGTCTTCATTTAATGATGCCTCCATTTCTCTTTTCCCTTTCTCTTCTCCTGTTCCTGCCTCAACCCACTGTGTCCTGGCTTTTGCCCTCACCACTTCAACTGAACTGCTCTCTCCAATGACCACCTAGATGCCGAATAGAGAGTACTTCTCAGTCCTTCCTTGAATTTTCTGCAGTGTTTGACAGTTGATTGATTCCACTTTCTCAACATCTGTTGGTTTTTGTGACATCTTTCCCTACTGATTTTTTCACCTTTTTTTTTGTTTTTTTGTTTTTTTTTTGCAAGCTGCTTTTGTAGGATTGTCATCTTCTATTCAGTCCATGATGTTATCCATCCTTGCCTTTCTTTGCTTACTCTGCATCTACTTCCAGGATAATGCCTATTTTAGTTTGGCTCTTTTGGTTGTGAGGACTGGAGACTTGGTGGAGCAGAGAGGTTTTTCAAACCACACATAAGAATCAGTCCTGAACTCTCTTTATCCCTTACTCTATCCACCTACCAAAACCCCCAAAGTGAGCTACTGGAACTGGTGGAAATATACAAGGTTGAGAACTGTAGGAAACAATCCAGGCTCCTTAATATGACACATCAGGCCTGTCATTTCTTGCCCCTACCATCCTCTCTCATGTGCCAAACACCTAGCCTTTGCATTTTATGTTCTAGCAACACCAGATTATACCTCCCTGCACGTAGCCTGCTGTTTCATGCTTCCAGGCCTTGGCATTCTTCTTTCCTTCCTTTATTTACTTGCACGTATTTTCTCTCTAATCGATCCCTCATAAACCTATTTATGTACGTCTCTGTAGTATTCCTCAATCATGTATGCACTTCCATTGTTACACATAGTAGACTGTATTGTATTTATTTTTACATTAGTTTCCCTTTCTAAATTATAATATCCATGAGGACAGAAGCTCTCTTACGTATCTTTGTATCCACATAAGCAGGCACAGTGCCTACAGATGGTAGGGATTCAGCAAATAATGAACTGAAGTGAAGCTAGCCATATAAGGACCTGCCACAGATCTGCTCTGTCACAAAGTTTACTTTTACCAGACCCTCCTTGTGGATTTTTTAGAGCTCAGATATGTGTTTCTTCTTTCATTGAGAATATAATGTTCTTTTCATGAAGAGATACAAGGAAAGAACAAACAAAGAGGATCTTGTGGGCTAGGCCGTGGCCTAATTTGTATGTACTCTGGTGAAGGAAAGCTGAAGGGATATCAGTGAAGGGTGACCAGAGGAGGTCAATGTACTGTTCTCCAAGGAGTAGGAGGAGCAAAGGATAATCCTGTGGTTAGCTCTGGAGGTTCACTATCAAGAACAATTAGATCAGGAAAGCTGTGAGGTCCTGAAAAAAGATTCTCGTACCTCCCAAGGCTCAGATCATGTTTTTTCCTTCCATTAGGTGCTGCAGAGCTTCAAGATAATGGACTATAGCCTCCTGGTGTCAATCCATAACATAGATCATGCACAACGAGAGCCTTTAGGCAATGAAGCACAATATTCAACTGACACTCGTAGACCAGCCCCCCAAAAGGCTCTCTATTCCACAGCCATGGAATCTATCCAGGGCGAGGCTCGACGAGGTGGCACCATGGAGACTGATGACCAGTGAGTGGACTCGAGCGCTGCGAAGGAGTGTATAGGCTCAGAGCACTTTTTCTTGAGGGAGGGACGCAGCTTCTGAGAAGGAGTAGCCTTTATTCAGCAGTTAAGTCAATAGCATTAATGCTTACAGAACTATAGGATGAGCTTTCCTAAGAATGTAAAAGGAAAGGAAGATGTCTTAAATTTGGGATTTGTACATCTGGGAAGGAGAACTATTCAAAATTAAGAGACTTCTTTTTTTTTGAATTTTATTTATTTATTTACTTATTTAGTTTTAAACAAACATATTTCTTTTTGTTGTTGTTATTTTATTTTTATTTTATTTATTTTTTATTTTTGGTTGCACTGAGTCTCAGTTGTGGCAGGCAGGCTCCTTAGTTGCGGCTTGCTGGCTCCTTAGTTGCGGTTCACTGGCTCCTTTAGTTGCGGCATGTGTGCTCCTTAGTTGCGGCTGGTGGGCTCCTTAGTTGTGCCATGCAAACTCTTAGTTGAGGCATGCATGTGGGATCTAGTTCCCTGACCAGGGGTCGAACCCATGTCCTCTGCATTGGAAGGCAGATTCTTAACCACTGCACCACCAGGGAAGTCCTGAGACCTTTTTTTTTTTTTTTTTTAATTTACTTTTGGCTGCATTTGGTCTTCGTTGCTGTGCACGGGCTTTCTCTAGTTGCGGCGAATGGGAGCTACTCTTCGTTGTGGTGCACGGGCTTCTCATTGCGGTGGCTTCTCTTGTTGCGGAGCACCGGCTCTAGGCGTGTGAGCTTCGGCAGTTGCAGCATGTAGGCTCAGTAGTTGCAGCATGTGGGCCCCTAGAGCGCATGGGCTTCAGTAGTTGTGGCACGTGGGCTCAGTAGTTGTGGCTCATGGCCTCTAGAGTGTAGACTCAGTAGTTGTGGCACATGGGCTTAGTTGCTTCGCAGCATGTGGGATCTTCCCAGACTAGGGATCGAACCCGTGTTCCCTGCATTGGCAGGCAGTTTCTTAACTACTGCGCCACCAGGGAAGTCCAAGACTTTTAAAAAAATGTTCACTCAGAGTCTTAGATGCACGCCTGCAAATTATATTAGAACTTCATCAAAAACAATTTATTATAGACTTCTTTATGGAAGGTGTCTTTGTTACCATCATGGATCAAGGAAGTGTAGTTACTAAAGTATCAAATGTCTTTTAAGTGGTTTCATTTTAAAGTATTCTTTACCATGACTCTCCAGAAGAGTGTCTCAGTGGGCATAAATTAAAATATGAAAGTACTGGGGAGGAATTCCCGGGCGGTCCAGTGGTTAGGACTCCATGCTTTCACTGCTGAGAGCCCCAGTTCGATCCCTGATCAGGGAACTAAGATCCCACAAGCCTTGCAGCGCAGCCAAAAAAAAAAAAAAAGAGTAGAGTACTAAGGAAGTTTAGAGTTAATTGGGAGAGTATTCCTAAAATTGCTGAGTAGGGGTGATTTTTAGATTCTCCCGTGAATTTGGGGTGGGAGAAGCAGGCAGGTGAGATTTGGAGAGAAAGAGGTTATAATACATAAGCCAAAGTGGGTGGGGCTGGGCGAAGTCTCTCACTCTTCCCCAGTTTATGGAAGATGAGACTTCTAACTATGCTTAGGTCTCAGTTACATGTCCTGATCTGATTTGAGGTTAGCAGAAACCTCTGCCGGCTAGACAAAAGATTTTCTTACTCTTTCCTTCTTGTCTTCCCCAGTATGGGTGGCATCCCGGCCCGGAATAGTAAAGGGGAAAGGCTGCTGCTTTATATTGGGATCATTGACATTCTGCAGTCTTACAGGTGAGGAGCATATAGATCCTAGGGGCAGAGTGGATGTAGATTTACTCACATTGCTCTTTTAGATGGGTGTCACCAAATTCTTCCTGAAGCAAGAAGAGTAAGTTGCAGTCTGGCTGCTTGCCTCATTGGGTTTCAGATGGTTTTTTATTTCCTGATTATGCCTGTCTGTTGGCTTCCTTATCCCACCATCTCCCCAAACATAGCATACACCTCTGTGGAAAGCTGAGTCAGTCCTTAGAAGCACCAGGGTAGAAACGCCATCTCTCTGGCTTTTTGTGGAAAACCTGTGAGATGAGTCATACTCTACATTAGGATACAGCTGGAAACACATCCCTCCTTTCCATGGAGGAAAAACAAGAGGATCACTGTGTTCTGTGAAAAGTATTAGCCTGTGGAATTCAGGCAGTGGAGTGGTAGTGAAGGAAGAGCTGGACATGTTAGACCCCAGTTTTGCTCCTGTAAGGTTTCAGGTACTAATGAGGACTGGACAGTACTTGGCCCCCTTCCAGGTTTGCCCATCTGTCTCTCCAGCTCCCCTTTTACAATAAATATTCTTGTCCCTGACTTGCCGGGACATATTGACTACCCCTTTCTGAGGGGGGCAATAATCGACTTATCTAGAAACAGCTTCGATCTCCATGTGGAATAAGCACTACCCTGTCTGTTCTTTGGAAAGCCAGCATAATAGTGGGGGTGCTTTCCCGGTCTCTCTCTTTGCTCCCGTGATTGTTCTTTTAACTCTGTAAAGTAGAAAACTATAAGGTCATTCATTTAATGTGAATGCATGATATACATTTTTCTTGGCAGGTTTGTTAAGAAGTTGGAGCACTCTTGGAAAGCTCTGGTACATGATGGGGTGAGTAGCAGTCAGCTAGAGGCTCTCCTCTTTCTGCCTCTCTCACTTCTGATTTGCCCCCTCAGTTTCCTCTTACCTTATTTCATTTGTGGGTTCTACCCTTCTGCTAGGGTCTCAGCCTAGGGAAAAACGGCCCTTGGACTAGAGATCCTCTTGCTGGGCCTCCTGCTCTCTAACCCTGCAGCTATCTCTTTTGCTCTGCAGGACACCGTATCAGTGCATCGCCCAAGCTTCTATGCCGAACGGTTCCAGCGCTTCATGTGCACTACAGTGTTCAAGAAGATCCCCTGTAAGTGGCTTCTGCCAGATGACCCTCCAATGGCTCCCTTACTTCAAGAGATGGGGGGCAGGACACCTCTGTCAGGGAATTGCCAAAGCCAGAGGCTTCTCCTACTCTACCCACATCCCGTGAGAGCTGCTGCCCATTCTTATGTCGGTCACTTTGTCTGTCTCAGTTGTTTCCAAGTTGCTGCTTTCCCCCTGGGAATCCCTACATGTGTCATTGAGGGGAGGGGCATTTCTGAGAAAATGGTGGGGTTGTAAAAATGTTTAGTTGTGGGTGTAGGACCCATGCCACAGGCTGAGATAGGCAAAGCTGGACTTTTATGGACAGAGATAGGCAAGAATATTACCATATCCCCAAGGCCAGGAAGTTCTTAGATTAGGATCAAAAGGTTGGAGAAGCACTTACTCATTTCTGCTTAGCAGTTGTTCTTAGTCTCTTCCCTCAACTTTCTTGGTTGGGAAGTGCCAATGTTCTTCTTTCCAAACCTTTCACGCTGCTGCCACTGGCAAATTCCAGCTCCTCCTTCCCATCTCTGTCTCCTCATCATAGGCATCAGTTGTCCCTCGGTGAGGCAGAGCGGACTTAGGCATGCCAAACAGTCTTAAGAAACATGGAAAAATCCTTTCGAAGTCTTTTCAAAGTGATATATAAACAAGTGTAAAGTATCACCATCGTGCTGTGTGTGTAAGTGCTACAGGGATATAGAGTGAAAGGGTCATCTTTGTCTGGTTTAACTGAAGGATACTATTAAAGAACAAAGGAATTACAGAATAGGAGACATGTCATCAGGCGGAAGCAAAACCATTGAGGTTGTATGTAGGAGGGGAGAGATATGTGTCTCCTTTCCTCTAGGTTCTCTGCTTCTTTTCCAAAGTGAAGTGGACTGAGATGCCCCCTCCTCTGAAGAGTAGTTCATAGAGCCCATCTTTGTTGACATTAACCCCTTTTCCTGCTTTGCAGAGGAACAACTTTGGGTTTGTGTTGGGGACGCTAGCAAGTTGTATCTATGTCTTGGTGACGGTTTCTGAGGTGGGTGCTAAGTAGGCTCTCTCTTTCCCTTTTGAAGTGAAGCCCTCTCCTTCCAAAAAGTTTCGGTCTGGCTCATCTTTCTCTCGGCGAGCAGGCCCCAGCGGCAACTCCTGCGTAACTTACCAGCCATCGGTCTCTGGGGAACACAAGGCACAAGTGACAACAAAGGCGGAAGTGGAGCCAGGTCAGCGCCAGGGTTGGGGTCCCCGTGTGATGGGGCACTCCCTCCCTTCCTTCTGAGTCCTTGTCTGCTTAGGACCTCTACTCCCCGTTCCTGTCCACGAAAATCCAAGTTGCTATATATTTTTTCCTATATTTTCCCCACCCCCTTTTCTCTTCTTTTTTATTTATTGATTTTCTTCCCCTTTCTTTTTTCCAGGCGTCCACTTCGGTCGTCCTGATGTTTTACCTCAGACTCCACCTTTAGAGAAAATCAGTGAGGTCTCGACTATTCCTGACCCCTATTTCTCACCTGTAGTTGGAGAGACTTTGCAAATGCTAACTACAAGGTTGGTTCCTTGGCCCCTTTCTCCATGTAATCTTCTCTTCTCCCTCTTCAGGTCCTTGAGAACCTCCATAATTCTGTTTTTTCCAGAGACTATTGTTTGTCTTTTGCTCTTCGCTAGATTTTTGCATGTTCATCTTCCTAAGAGCTCATCTTTAGTGATTTGGAAAAGTGTATCAATATCTCTGCATTTTTAGGGGGTGGTGGGAAGTCTTTATGTACAGACTTTTCTGGTATTCAATCAAAATACCCCAACTAATGCTTCATCTCCTGGTGAGTTAAGTGAGAATTCTTAGCTTAGGATTTAAGGCTGGAAAGATTCCCAGGCACTGAAGACAGTGAACAGTTAACCTTTCAAAAGGATCCAGTGTAAAGATTGTGATTTAATTTTGTTTTTGGTGTGTTAATCATCTATTACATCATAATATATTACCCCAGAACTTAGTGACTTAAAATAACAAACATATGTCATAGTTTCTGTGAGTTAGAAATCTGGGTGCAGCTTAACTGGGTCCTCTGGCGCAAGGTCTTTCATGATAGTGAAGCTTTTTGTCCAGGGCTATAGGCTCATCTGAAGGCTCAACTGAGAGGCTTCACTTCTAAGCTCATTTATGTGGTTTTTGACAGGATTCAGTTTCTGGTGAGTTGCTGGACTGAGGGTCTTAGTTTCTTGCTGGCTGTTTTCTGGGGGCCTCCCTCAGTTCTTTGCCACATGAGCCCCTCCATAGGACAACTAAGAACATGGCAGCTCGCTTCCCTTAGCATGAGCAAGTGACAGTACATGCACCTAAGCAGAAGCCACAGTCTTTCATAACCAAATCTCCTATTCTGCATTCTAGTCACTTAATCTAGCCCACACTTGAGGAATGAATTACCTAAGAGTGTATCAGGAAGCAGCGATCACTGTGGACCTGTGACACTAAAGAGACAGGCTATCTTCTCCCCACACACCCAGCATACAATGATGAGACAAACAACAGACAACCTCTTTACACATTCCTGTATAAAAAAGGCAGAACGGGAGGCACAGAGGAGTCTGATCCATAGCTAGTGTAAAATCCAGCAAATGTTGGAGTTTCTTTTATCAGGTCTCAAAGCATGAGAATAATTCGTGGCTCTTGGCTCTACCTTTTGGACTCTTGGTTTTGCCTTCTGAGTCTTCCTTTTTCATGAAACCTAGAATGTGTTTGCAGCTGAGTAATTTTCTCGGCCTGCTTCTTGCCAGAATTTTGGGGATCCAGTGGTCTCTTTTCATTGTGTACTATTTCTGTCCCTTTTAGCCCAAGCAGGACAATGTTTCTGCTGCTCTAATACCCTCAAAGATTTTGTGGGCCTCCTATGAATCTCATTGGGATTCACGCTATTAGACAGAAGCCACTCCACAAATACCTTCTTGATAAGCTCTATGCTTCTTAGAGATCCTGTTAAGTTGAGAGGATCTGAGAGACATACCCTTAATCTTTTGAATCGCTTTTTGTATGACTGAATAGTACTTTGAGTTCTTAACAGATGTTTTACAGTCATACAATTGGCTTCATCTGTAGACCACATTTTCCTGGCAGTGCCTTAGATTTTATCCATTTCTTAATTTTAGCATTATTTGCTATCTGGAGAGGCTCAGAATTTTCAAAACCATCAAGTCTTGGCTTCTTTTTGTTTAATAGTCCTTCCCTGAATTTATTTTTCTTCTCTCATATTTTAACTATAAGCATTAAGAAGAAACCAGGTGGCACCTTCAACACTTGGTTTAGAAATCTCCCTAGCCAGATCACCCAGTTCATTAGGCACGTAGTCTACTTTTCGTGTAACTGTAGATGACACTGTTGCTAAACGTTGTTCCACTACATTGCAAAGATCCCCTTTCCTTCAATTTTTAATAAGATTTTTTTCACTTTAAGCCCTTACTGGCAATCCCCTTAAAGTCCAGAATTCTACAGTATATTCAGGGCACTTTTAAACTTTCACTAAAACTGTCCGCAAACCCAGTTCCCTCTTCCAAAGCCACTTCCACATTTTAGATGTTTATTACAGCAGCACTTCACTTCCAGGTACAAAAATATATATTATCTATTGTGTGACAAATTACCCCAAATTTTAGCAGCTAAAAACAACAAACATTATTATCTCAGATTTAATGTAGCTTAAGAATCTGGGTGTGGCTTAGCTGGGTGCCTTTGGCTTAAAGTCTCTCAGGAGGTTACAGTGAAGCTATTAGCCAGCAGTGTGGTCTCATCTGAAGGCTCGCCCAGGGGAGGATCAGCTTCCAAGCTTATCTATATGGTTGTTGGCAGGATTCAGTTTCTTGTAGGCTGTTGGGCTAAGGGCTCAGTTCTTTGTTGGCTGTTGGCCAGTTCCCTCAGTTCCTTGTCACATGGTCCTTTCCATAAGGCAGCTCACTGCATGGCAGCTAGCTTCCTCAGAGCAAACAAGTGAGAGAGCAGGTGCCCAAGAGGAAGCTATAGTCTTTTTGTAGCCTAATCTCAGAATTGACTTTACATCTCCTGTGGTGCATTCTGTTCACTAGAAGAAAGTCACTAAGTTCAGCCCACACTAAAGAGGAGAAAATTACACAATGGCATGACTATCAGGCTGCAGTGTTCATTGGGTGCCTACCACACCTGGGGATTGAAGAAGGTAGAGGAGGGTGTTAGGAAATATTTTATAGAAGTCAAGACAAGAAAGTAAATAGTTAATTAAAACAATGTGCTTCGGAATCTAGTAGCTTCTTAGCCCCTTCTTTTTGAATCCTAAATTGATTCCCAGTGAAATGGAGAAGCAGTATGAGATTTGACCTGAGAGTCCCTTTTCTCATTTATTTACTAATTCTTCTTTCTGCCTCCATTTTTTTCCCCCTCCTGTTAGCTCAACCCTCTTGGAAAAGCATGAAGTTCCAGAGTCAGAGTTCATCCATGTAAGTGTCTGGGATGTGGGGGAGGTGGATGCTTTGGAAGGGTATAAAGAGCATCACTGATGGAGTGGAGCAACAAAGTAATTGGCAGGGTTAGGGGGACTGGGTGCCCCCCTAAATCTTACTTTTCAAAATTTTTGTTTCTGATACCTTGTACTTGGAAGCTGAGACTGAACTAGAAGGAAACTTGAATTCCTTTCCTGCCTCCTTGTCTCATACTGCACATCCTTAACTTTAAACCCTTTCCCTTTTCAGTGAACAAAAATCCTCGGAAGACCTGGAGCAAGATTCTACCATCTCTGTGATCCCAAGATGTCAGCCCTTGACCCAGCAATGCTGAGTTTTCTTTTTCTTGGTCATCAAAAAAAATGTAATGGAGGCTAAGGGAGCTCTCCGTCTCCTCCCTGAAGAAGAACCTCTTCTACTTCCCCTTCCTCATGAATGGGCGTTAGTGCCTCGGACAGTTGAGGACAGCAGCATCCTCTGTACTCCTGAGCTGGTGGCACAAGTTTTCAACTAGCCAGCCTTGCTTCCACAACTGAATTGTTTTCAAACCCCCATTCTTCCTATTGGAAGTGGGGTTGCTGGACTTGGTGGTTTTCTTCCCCCTCATCTACCTTTCACCAGGAGCTGGACTCTTAATTTCCTCAGGACAGACCGGCTGGTACATTATCCCGACCTTAGCTCTTTTTCTGTGGAAGAAGACCCCTGTAATCTTTGTAAAGTTTTTTTGGGGGGTAAGGGTGTTTAACCACCTCCCAGCCGCCTTCTTTTGGTTCCTTAAAAAAGGAAAAGAAAAATAGCACACAATTTCAAGCCAGACAGTTTCAGATCAAAACTCCATAAGTATTGGAGAGATGCGTATTCATAGGGTTCCCTCAGAAGAGCCCTGGTGTTTGAGAAACAGAAGCTGCTCTGCCAGGAGCGGCTCCTCTTTAACTCCTCCTCTCTTAATGAATTTCTGAAAGCTGAAGGAATGGAGAGAGTGGGACGTGGGGTAATCTTTACCCCTTTTGTTAAACAGTGGGGCAGTCATAGGGCTAAAAGGTCAGAACCCTTCCTAGGCAGGACCCTACTCACGGCCAGGCCATAATGATTATTACTGTTTTGCAATTTGAAATGTATTCTGCTTGTTTTTCTAAATATGAAGACTTATCAAATGAATTTTAGATTCTTCTCCAAAGGAGATTTCTTCCTTGCTCTTACCACCTTTTCCAACAGCGTTCTGCTGTTCGTGGAGCTGAGATGGAGAAGGGGACACCTGTGTCTGTTTAACAGGTAGTCCATAACTGTGAGGCTAGAGAATATTCTCTTAAACTCATGGAGAGCCAGCAGATTCTTGCCTTAGTGAGGTCATTGCTGTGCCACATTCCCTGCCGCCTCTCTTCATGCAGAGAACGTGGAAACGGGGGCTGTGTAATCCCTCTCCTCCCCATGTTCTCCATCTGATCCTCCTACCCCTGTCAGGGGAAGAAGGGGGCCTGGCATCTCAGGCAGATTGTTGAATCCCCATCCTGTCCCCTCTCCGTCCCACCCTGCCTTGATAGTAGGTTAGCTCATACCCCGAGTAACTGTCTATATTAGACACCCCCAGCCAGTTTCTGGCTGCCTGTCTTTGCTGCCATGTTCTTTTTTACAAGAAGAAAAGAAACAATTCTTGCTATTTTTTTTTTTCATAATTTACTATTTATGATGTATTTAAGTGTTTTATTCAGGACAGAGTTCTGTAGGGGGTGGGAGGGAATATTTGAGGGAGGCTGGGTCTTAGGGAAGGGAATGGGGAATCAACATTTTTATGAAGTGTCACTATTTGCCTCTACTTTGTATTGTTCAGAAATGGCAAATACAATATAAAAGTGATAAATACCTGGTTTTAATGTATTAAACTTTCATCAGTTATTTAGACTTCTTGCTACTTCCTGGTTCTTTCTCGTATACCATCTGCTCCACCCACCTACCTCAGGCTCAGTTTTGTTCATGTTACCCTGAAACAAATGCATCCTTTCCAGTTTTTCCTCACTCCAGCTTCGGTCTAACTCAGGCTGAGAGAAGTGGCTTCATTCATTACCTTCTGGTCACCTCCTCCATCTTAACAACTTAAACTTGACAAGGAAAAGCTGTGAATGACTAGGAAGGGAATTAATGTGGGTCTGTTGCCTAGGGATTTGGGGATCCAAAGCTCAAAATTCTACTCAGGTTTAGGAGAAAAGGAGAGAGGGACAGTGGGAAAAGCAAGCTTGAGATTGGTTGGCCCTAGGATTCTCTGCCTTTCCTTCCCTTGACCTGGCCCCAGGTGTCTGTCACTCCTAGAAAAGCATAGAGACTGTTTTCCTCAGCTATGTGTTTTTCTCTTCTGTGAGGTTGAGCTTAGGCTATTTTACTGGAATGGGAAACTAGACAAAAAGGGATGTTCTAAGGCGATGGGGGAGATTTGGAGAGAAACAAACTAAATAATGTTCCTTTCCACACCACTATTCCATACCTTGTTAAGGTCATTCTACAAATATTTGTGCAGCAGCTAATGAGCAAGAGCCATGACTGCATGGGGCAGTGGAAGGTCAAAAGAAGTAATTGACCTTCAAGGGTTTATAGTGTCCAGGAGGAGCACACACATACGTGCACACAAAAACAACATGTTAGACGTGATACAGTTAAGGATTTCAGTTCTCTGAAAGAGTGATACAGAGTATAAAGGTCGAAGAAGATTAGAGGTTATTGTGGGCCTGAAGTGTTGGGGAAAGTTTCACTTGAGCACAAGGGCCTAGAGGTATGAGAATGATCTGTTTTAGAGAACAAGGAAGAGATCATGGTGAAAGCAATGGTGGAGGGAGAACTGAGTCAGAATATTGGAATAAGTATAGGTGGAGGCAACACTGGAAACCCTGACTGATACAAGCTGAGGGATTTTTATTTTAAACTGTAGGCAATGGGGAAGCATAGAACGTTATTGTCCCTAAGTGGGACACGATCAAAACAAAATTCCGAAACTAATCTGTTGACAAAGTTCTATCACAGTGGATAGAAAAAGCAGACAGTTTAGATTGTAATAATTTAGGTGTGAGGTGATCTGCGTCTAGGATGGTGGTGGTATCAACGGGAGAGGAAGGGAGAGAATTGTGATGGTAATAAAAAGGAAAACAACTTTATGATAGAACAAGTAATTGGAATAAAGGAGGAATTGGGTATTCTCAAAAGTTTTGAATTTGAGTTTAAGCCACAGGCTCAGCCCTCCTTTAGGCTGGGTAAGGAGAAGACTTTTTCCCAAAAAGGAATTGAATCTGAACATGTGGTAGGGAAAAAAAATGATCTTTCTGCTACCCTTACCTCGTCACTCTTTTTAAAAAAAAAAAAAAAATCTTTATTGGAGTATAATTGCTTTACAATGGCGTGTTAGTTTCTGCTTTATAACAAAGTGAATCAGCTATACATATACATATATCCCCATATCTCTTCCCTCTTGCATCTCCCTCCCTCCCACCCTCCCTATCCCACCCCTCTAGGTGGTCACAAAGCGCCGAGCTGATCTCCCTGTGCTATGCTGCTGCTTCCCACTAGCTATCGATTTTACATTTGGTAGTGTGTATATGTCAATGCCACTCTCACTTTGTCCCAGCTTACCCTGCCCCCTCCCACTGTCCTCAGGTCCATTCTCTAGTAGGTCTGCGTCTTTATTCCTGTCCTGACCCTAGGTTCTTTATAACCATTTTTTTTTAGATTCCATATATATGGGTTAGCATACGGTATTTGTTTTTCTCTTTCTGACTTCACTCTGTGTGACAGACACTAGGTCCATCCACCTCACTACAAATAACTCAGTTTCATTTCTTTTTATGGCTGAGTAATATTCCATTGTATATATGTGCCACATCTTTATCCATTCATCTGTCGATGGACACTTAGGTTGCTTCCATGTCCTGGCTATTGTAAATAGAGCTGCAGTGAACATTGTGGTACATGACTCTTTTTGAATTATGGCTTTCTCAGTAGTGGGATTGCTGGGTCGTATGGTAGTCCTATTTTTAGTTTTTTAAGGAACCTCCATACTGTTCTGCATAGTGGCTGTATCAATTTACATTCCCACCCACTGTGCAAGAGGGTTCCCTTTTCTCCACACCCTCTCCAGCATTTATTGTTTGTAGATTTTTTGATGATGGCCATTCTGACTGGTGTGAGTTGATACCTCATTGTAGTTTTGATTTGCATTTCTCTAATGATTAGTGATGTTGAGCATCCTTCCATGTGTTTGTTGGCAATATAGATATCTTCTTTGGAGAAATGTCTATTTAGGTCTTCTGCCCATTTTTGGATTGGGTTGTTTGTTTTTTTTATATTGAGCTGCATGAGCTGTTTGTAAATTTTGGAGATTAATCCAAAATTTGCAAATATTTTGCAAATATTTTCTCCCATTCTGAGGGTTGTCTTTTCATCTTGTTTATGTTTTCCTTTGCTGTGCAAAAACTGACCCTGGATAGCCAAAGCAATCTTGAGAAAGAAAAATGGAGCTGGAGGAATCAGGCTCCCTGACTTCAGACTATACTACAAAGCTACAGTAATCAAGACAGTATGGTACTGGCACAAAAACAGAAATATAGATCAATGGAACAGGATAGAAAGCCCAGAGATAAACCCACGCACATAAGGTCACTTTATTTTTGATAAAGGAGGCAAGAATATACAATGGAGAAAAGACAGCCTCTTTAATAGGTGGTGCTGGGAAAACTGGACAGCTACATGTAAAAGAATGAAATTAGAACGCTCCCTAACACCATACACAAAAATAAGCTCAAAATGGATTAAAGACCTAAATGTAAGGCCAGACACTATAAAACTCTTAGAGGAAAACATAGGCAGAACACTCTATGACATAAATCACAGCAAGATCCTTTTTGACCCACCTCCTAGAGAAATGGAAATAAAAATAAACAAATGGGACCTAATGAAACTTCAAAGCTTTTGCATACCTCGTCACTCTTCAACATATACTCAGGCAGCTGCTGAGTGGGTGCACTAGACGGTCAGAGGGTCCCTCTAGTGGTGGGTAGCAGCTACTACTTATTCTACAGCTGTACCCTGCCATCTGTATTCAGACGCAAGTAGGGCCTGTTCCAAAAATGAGGGAAATCAAAACCATAGGATTATAAAGCTGGAAATCCTGGTCTAATGTTTTACTCTTAAGCATGTCAATCTCAGCTATTCTGAAAGTTACTCACCGCAGTTGGAGTCTCATTCACTCTTTTTTTTTTTTAATATAAATTTATTTATTTATTTATGGCTGCGTTGGGTCTTTGTTGCTGCGCGCGGGCTTTCTCTGGTTGTGGCGAGCGGGGGCTACTCTTTGTTGTGGTGCACGGGCTTCTCATTGCGGTGGCTTCTCTTGTTGCAGAGCATGGGCTCTAGGCACGCGGGCTTCAGTAGATGTGGCTCGTGGGCTCTAGAGTGCAGGCTCAGTAGTTGTGGTGCACAGGCTTAGTTGCTCCGCGGCATGTGGGATCTTCCCGGACCAGGGCTCGAACCCGTGTCCCCTGCATTGGCAGGCGGATTCTTAACCACTGCGCCACCAGAGAAGCCCCTCATTCACTCTTTAAACAAAGATTAGCCAGTTAAAATAGATTTCAGATTATCCTGTTCATTCTTGGGAATTCCCTGGTGGTCCAGGTTTAGGACTCTGCGCTTCCACTGCGGGGGGCCCGGGTTTGATCCCTGGTTGGGGAACTAAGATATCACAAGCTGCATGGCACAGTCAAAAAAATAAATAAATAAAGGGACGTCTTGTTTTTAAAAAAAAAAAAAAAAAAACAAGCTCTTCATTCTTTAGTTTTTCAAAGACACAAAAACAGTTCAATATCATCTCCTGTAAAATTATTTCTTAAAAGTTCATTAAAAAGCATGAGCTATTTCTAATTTCTCCTCTTTTTTTTACTTTTAAAAAAAAATTTTATTATGGAAATTTCCAAACCAAAAGTACAGTATAGGAAACTGACATGTATGCATCACCCAGCTTCAATAATTGTCAACATAAATAAGGCCAGTCTGTTTTATGTATACTTTCTACCCCACCCCTCCTTTCTCTCTGCACCTCCAAAGGATTAAATTAAAATAAATCCCAGACATCATATCCGTTCATGCATAAATACCTCAATATATAACTCAAGAGATAAGGGATATGTTTAATGTTAAACATAACATTATCATGCCTTTAAAAATTGATAATTCCATAATAATACCCAGTCAGTGGTCAATGTTAGCCAATTGTCTTACAAATGAATTTTTTTTGGCTGCGCTGTGCGCGGCTTGTGGGATCTTAGTTCCCTGACCAGGGATCGAACCCGTGCCCTCGGCAGTGAAAGTGCAGAGTCCTAACCCCTGGACCACCAGGGAAGTCCCGAAGTGAATTTTTACAGATAGTTTTTTTTGACCCCAATCTCTCTTGTACTCACTCCAAGTTTTTACCCCGACCACCCAACCAAAACATCTTTTATTAAGGTCACTGATGACCTCAGTGTTGCTAAATATATCAGTCCTCATCTTACTTGACATGTCAGCAGCATCTGACAGTTTATTACTCTTTGAAATATTTTCTTCGTCTAGCTTCTGGGATACTACGTGTTTTCTCCCGGTTGTCCTTACCAAAGTGCTGCCCTGCTCCATCTCCATCCGCTTTTCTGGTTCCTCCTTTCCTCTCTAACCTCTAAATGTTGAGATGTCCAGGGCTCAACCATAGGCCCCTTTCTTTTAGTCTACATTCACTCCCTAGGTAATGTTTTGAAGTTTTAAAGGCCCTGTATAATTTGTCAAACACCCCTGGTCACCTCATGATCAGCTAAAAACTCCCAAATTGCTATCTCCAGCCCAGATCTTTTTTCTGAACTGCAAACTCATATATCTACCCACTTACCTGACATCTCCATTTAGGTGTCTAATAGGCATCTTAAATCTAATATGTCCAAAGCTAAATTTCTGGTTCCTGCCCCTCCTAGTCCATCTTCAGAAATAGTGCCTCCATTCTTCTAGTTGCTTAGAATCAACTCTAGTGTTTTCCTTAACACTCCCGTTTCTTACATCCTCCAACAAATCCACTGGCAAATTTTCTAAGTTCTGTATCGTATGACATACTCAAAATCCATCCATATGTCACTATTTTCACGTCTTGTTACCGCCCTACAATAAGCCACCAGCATACCTGATCACTGAAGCAGTCTCCTAACTGGTCTATATCCTGTTCTTTTCCCCCACAGTCTGTTCTCAATGCAGCAGCCAGAGTGAGCCTCTTCTGAAAATTTCCAACAGCTCCTATCTCAGAGTCCTTAAAATAATCTTTGTGACTGTACATGATTCAACCTTTCCACTCCCTTTGCCTCTCTGGCCTCATTTCTTCTCTCTCTCTCCCTCTACTCCAGCCTTCATGGTCTTAAGTACACTCTTGCCTCAGGGCATTTGCACTTTCTCTTTCCCCCAGGTATCCTTCAGGTCTCTTTTCAACTGTAAGTCTTCCCTAATATTCTGTTTATATAAAAAAGAAAACACATCCATCCTAGTTTTATCATTTGACAATATATTTACTTATTGGTTTATTATCTGCCTTCCCCATAGAATACAAGCTCCACAAGAGCAGACTTTATTTTGTTCCCTTCCAAGTTCTCTACATCGTGTAGCTCCTTTTCAAAAAAATGTAATTCTTGTCTTGTTTTTAAAATACTTTGTTTATGTTTGAACTTGTCACTAATTATTTTTCTGTGCTTTCTTATTTTTCTTCCCTTTCCTGTCTACTATCCTGTCTATGGTTATAGTGACAGGTTTTTTTTGTTTTTTGTTTTTCTCTAGTGATACAGAGATTTAACTCATACCAGCTGTGATGGTTACCAATAACTTTTGAACATATCCGTTAAAACTTTACCAACATTTAGGTAATATCTACAACACACTTGCCATCTCCATCTACTATCTACCATCTCTGTAGTCATGCCTTGGTCCCCCGCTCCTTTCCCCGCTTCCTTCAAGATAGAGACCTGGAATTTCCGGTTTTACTTTTGATGTGTGTGTGTGTGTGTGTGTGTAAGGGAAGGTAAGCCAAGGCATTTATTTGTTTATCTTATTTTTGGCCGCGCGGTGGCATGTGGGATCTTACTTCCCTGACCAGGGATGGACCCCATGCCCTCTGCAGTGGAAGCGCAGAGTCCTAACCACTGGACCGACAGGAAATTCCCAGCCAAGGCATTTTTTAATGTAATTCTTAATTAAGAAACCAAAACCGTTGACTAGGTTGTCTCCCATTCTTTGGGAGATTAGTTAAAATTATTGGTTCGTCAAACTTTTTCTGCATTCCTACCATGTGTCAGGCTATGTAGTGGACTCAGGGATAGCAGAGATTGCCACCTTTCCTGCCTTAATGCAGTGGGAAAGATAGATACACAAGCAAATGCAATTCAGGGGCATAAGGGCTTAGTAGTTTGATGAACAAAGTGCCATGGGGAACAGAGTGAGCTGGAAAGTCACTAGTCATCCCACCACTTTTTTAAAATGCTGTTGCTGGAACAGACATAGCCACAGAACTTTCAAAGGTTCCTCCACAGCTTCTCTTAGATCCTGTCGGCAGGGAACCCCACCAGAAAACCTGAACGTCAGGGCAGGTGGAGGTGGGACCCTCTTTTTCAGGTTATCTCGCCTCTTCCCCAACATCCCCCCCCCGCCCCAAACGTCCCTTTTATTTTGGCGGCGCCTACAACTCCCAGAACGCAACGCGGAGGATGGAGGCGGAACCAGCTGGTGGAGCTGAGACCAGTGATTGGTGATGAGCGCTTGGCCAATTGGAGGAGTTGTTGTTAGGTGGTCCAGGAGAACCGGTCTGGGAGGGAGGAAGGCGGCAAGATGGTGTTGGAAAGCACTATGGTTTGGTGAGTAGCTACCTCGGGCCCCCGTGGGGAGCGGGACTGGGTCGGGGGCGCGTGTAGCTCGGAGGCCGGGCGGGCCTCGGGTGGGTGAGCGCGCCTGATGGGCGACATGAGGCCTTGGGCCGGGAGGGAAGGAGCCCCATCGACTCCCTGAGTCATCCTGGGGCCCCGGAGGTAGTTCCCGGAGGACAGGCCCGGGGTACTCCCCTTAACCCTCAATCCGCGGACAGTCATTGATCGGCCTTGCTGCCTTTCTCTATTCCAGCTTTGTCTTCTCTAGCCCAGCCCAGGCCTGTCTTAGCCAGAGTCCCACTTCTCGGACTCATCGTGATAGTCTTCTGCCCTCCTCTCTTCTTTTCAGAATGATGGATGTTAAAAAGAGAGATGATAAATCCCTTCCCCGCCCCATTCACTCGTCTCTAACTCCATTGCCTTCCCCTGTATCATCTTCAGAGGTACTCTTTATAGATTGTTTTCGAAGTGTCAGACATTTAATTTACTTTATCTGCCTTAAACCTCGCAGTACTTCAAGGTAAACATCGCTTCCTTTTGCAGATGAGGATACCAAGTCTTGGCAATTTTAAATGACTTATACAAAGTCATACATCTAATTAAGTGGTGAAGCCAAGGTTTAAACCCAGGATTATCTGACACAGAGGCTTTTATCCAGTGAGCTAGCTCTCTTCATCAGTCTCAGACTTGGCTGAGTAGCTATTGGGAGTCAGATTAGAAGCTGAGGACCAAACTTTTGCAAGGTTTCAAGAGTTTCTTCTAAGTGTGAGCATAGAATGAAAACAGAATAGTACACAAACACACACAAATCTCCAATTGCATGGAACAGACACCTAGGAGTTTTCTTTTTGCCAGGAGGATAGCGTTGCCAGATAACATGTTGGATGCCCAGTTAAATTTGAATTTCACATAAACAGTAGTTTTTAATATCAAAAAGTGGCTATAAGTATGTCACAAATATTGCGTGGGATATACTTATACTAAAAAGTTATTGTTTATCTGAAATTCAAATTTAACTGGAAGTCCTATATTTTCATTTGCTAAATATGGCAGCCTATGGGAGAGAGCATGTTAAAGAGTAGAAAGAGGACAGGTTTGGAATCCAAAAACCTGTGTTTTTAGTACTTACCAGCTGCATGTTCTTGAGAACGTAGTAAATCTCTCACTTTATCTATAAAATGAGATATAATAGTAACATCTACTTGTAGCACAGGTAGGCAAAATGTAGGTCATGGTGGACTATAAACTGTACAGCACTGTACATCTGTTAGTTGCCATGGACTTGAGGAGTCCTCAAGAAAGAATTAAGAGGGACCTTGAAGGGACTTAGACAAATGTTAAGGAGAGGCCATTACGGGTAGGGAGAAGGGCATAAAGAAAGCTGCTGAAGTGTAAATTATCAGGGCATGTTTAGGAAGTAGGAAATAGACTAATGACTTTATTATTAGGTTGTTGGTTTAAGGTAGTTCCTTTTTTTTAGAGAAAGGTAGATACAACCAGGTAGAAGACCACAAGTGTCAGGCTGAGGAGGTTGAGTTCCGTCCTGTACCCTTCAGTACAGGACTACTGAAAAAGTTCTGAGGTTGGTCGAGGCAGAGCTGTATACAAAATGGAATTTAAGAATATTGATCTGGCTTGATGTATAGGAGGAAAGATTAGGTCCAGAGAGACGTATTGGTGGCCTATTGTACTAGCCCAGCCTTAGAATAACGATGAGAGCCACTCCTTTTCTCATGCTTTGCTGTGCATCAGAATTCTCTGGAGGAGCTTATTAAAAAATTGTGTATATTTGACTCTACTCTCGATCTGCTGAATCAGACACCCAGCCAGGGAAGTTTAGGCATCTGTATTCTTTTTTTAAATGAAGGCTTTATGGAATAGCTGGATAATATCGTAAGCCCTTTTTGATATGAATTTTTGTTGGGAAAAATAACATACCGTTGCACAAGAGTAGTCACAGGAAATACATATGTTATTCCATTCATATAAAGTTCAACATTGGGAAAACTAAACAGCGCACTTTTTAGGGATGCATACATAGTTGTGAAGGCATCTGTGTTTTTAACACTACCAGCACCACCTTCATCCTCCAAGTGGTTCTGATGCACACATGACAGTGTGAGAACTACCGCCATGTTCTGCACTGTGGGTTCTCCCTCCCTCTCAGGCCCCCCCTTCTTCCTCTGACACCTTCCTTCCAGCCCTCATCCATCCGCTGGTCTTGCCCACAGTCTTTATACTTAGTAGCTATTCCATCTGGATGATCCTCAAAGCTTCCATTGTTTTTATATTTGGACTCACCTGCTGTATTTGAAGCTGGAAAGGCAGTTACTTCCCTGCTGGGAAAGTAATTGGAAACGGTGTATCAGGGAAAAAAGAATGTAATGCATGGTCAGTAGAGTCTGCCCTTGACCTCCTTTATATAGATTGAATTTCCACTATAAGAACTAGTCTGTGTTTCATGCTTACTGTTAGGCACTGTGCTAAGTGCTTTCCATGCATTTAATCCTCATAGCAACCCTATGAGTGTAGGTATAATAAAACCCATTTTACAGATGAGGTAACTGGACCTTAGAGAAATTAAGTAGCTTCCTCAGGATCTCAGAACAAGTAAGTAGCAGAGTGGAGATTTGAGCCTGTGCCTGAACAGTGCCCTTCCCTCCCTTTCTACTTGTCTTCCAGTAGCTTCTTAATTACCTCTCTTCGTCATTTTTGATTTGTATTTATTCCCAGGCAAAGGATACTAAAGAAAAAAATTGCCCCCAAGCCCATATATTGCTTGCCAATAGAAATGAGGTGTCACATCGAGGACACTGCTTCCTTTTAGAGTTCTAAGGGACCTCAGTTCATCAAGAATTGATTCTCTGCTGGGGTGTATATAACTGCTTCACTTACCTGCCTTCTTTTGGTCTCCAGGAAGCTGGCCCTTGTATTTCATGTTATTTGGATTCTTCGCGATTGTGAAAAATTGCAGGGAGAGTATAGGCGAGACCCCCAAATCTATGAAACCTCATTTTTGCAGTTCAGTCCAGCTGCCAAAGCTGTTAAACATTTAACCAGATAATTACATTGTGCCTTCCTGCACTCAGTGCTGCCAAGTGTGTGTTATTTTACAAATATTTTACAAATATTTTTAAGTTGCCCTCTTCATTGCCTACCTTTGGAATACTCCTATTTTAATAGCAGACAGCATGTTCCTCCATGACCATGATTAATAACACTTAATGCACCCTCTAAGAAGGTGGTTGTGGTACATTAGTAGCTCGCAGCCTTGGGTACTTACATTATCACTTGTGGAGACTTAAAAAGTTTTTCCTCCTTTGGTTATTTTGAGGCAGTAAGTCTAGAAGAAGGCTTGGTCATCTGCATAAAAAGAAAAGAAAAAGAAAAAAGATTGCAGGTGATTCTCTGTTCCGCAAAGACTGAGAGCCGCTGCCATACACCACGGTGCCCCTCACGGGAGAGTTGTTGAAGGAGGTGGGGGTCCCTGGAACTGGAGAGCATGTCTCAGAGAGATCCTGCAGTGTGTCTTCTCTCTCCTCCTTCACCCTAATCTGACAGCGTGGACAACAGCGAGTATATGCGGAACGGGGACTTCCTACCCACCCGGCTACAGGCCCAGCAGGATGCCGTCAACATAGTCTGTCACTCCAAGACCCGTAGCAACCCTGAGAACAACGTGGGCCTCATCACACTGGCCAAGTACGTGGGGCAGAGCAGGAGGGGTTTGGGGGAGGTGGGGGTGTTTCCTGTATGTGACCCACTGTGGTGCCCAGGTTGCTACCCTTTTGTAGATTCCATGAGGCTTCCGTGAGAACTTCCTAGACTACCTTCTTCACTGTTCAGTATAAATATAAACAGCAACTAGTTTTTAATATTAACCTGAATTTAATATAGTTATGAAGCTAAATCTCCTGGGGTAAAATTTCACGGTGTATTTTTTCTTTTTTCTGGATGCACTGCGCAGCATGTGGGATCTTAGTTCCCTGACCGGGGATCAAGCCCGTGCCCCTTCTAGTGGAAGCGTGGAGTCTTAACCACTGGACCACCAGGGAAGTTCCCACAGTGTATTTTAAAGGCAGTAAAAAGCGGTTTTGGGTCAGAGCCCCAGGGCGTATATCACACAGCCTATTACCCCAAAAGTGATTTGTTTTAGGAACTGATAATCCTCAAATGAGTGACCACCCATCCCGGTATACGTGTTATTAGCTAGAAAATGGGTCTAGAAATGGAGAGGGTAGGAGAGATAAGAAGGAGCATCCAGCTATTGTAGAGGATTCCCAGGGCTCTGAGAGCAAAGTAGCATGAGAGAGGTTGGGGGTAATATTGGGAGGAAGAGGGCAAGTTTCTCACAAAATCAACCACTTCTTATTTTCTGTGTTTCATGTCTAAACACTAGATGTTTTTCTCTAGTTTTATTGAGATATAATTGACATGAAGTTCAAGGTGTACAAGATAATGATTTGAGAAATGTGTATATTGCAAAATGATCACCACAGTAAGTTTAATTAATACCCATGTCTCACATAGTTACAAATTTTTTTTCCTTGTGATGAGAACTTATAAGATCCACTCTCTAAACACTAGATATTTGATTAAGAAAAATAAAGATTACAGTTATTATCAAGGTCCCTAAAGAAAAGATTAGTCAAGCACAGTTTGGAGGCACTTGTCCTGACCTGAAATCACAGAAGGTGCTTTCCCCACATCCCAGTGACTGTGAAGTGCTGACCACACTCACCCCTGACACCGGCCGCATCCTGTCTAAGCTCCACACTGTCCAACCCAAGGGCAAGATCACCTTCTGCACTGGCATCCGCGTGGCCCATGTGAGTCCTGCTGGATCCCTTTGGTGGTTCCTCCTTGCTCTGGGCTTCTGCCTCCACCCTTGCTCATTTTTCCCCTGGACTCTTGAGCTAGAACCAGCGCAAGGGAGGAGAGGTGACCTAGAGAAAGGAGTAGTAGAAAGGATATGATGGGATGAATCCCAGGATCGGTGAAGATCATGAAGGGAAACATCCCTAGAATTGAGAATTAACCCCTCTTCCTTAGCCACAGAGAGGCACAGCAAGAAGGGAAGGGTGTAGGAGGGGGTTTAGACCTGGTGTGAGCATGATGGTAGGCTCGAGGTACACAGAAGCCATAAGAAAAAGAACAGAGTAACAGGAAAGAGCTGGGTGATTCCTCTGGCTGACTCCAGCAACTTCCTCTTCCTTTTCAAGCTGGCCCTGAAGCACCGACAGGGCAAGAATCACAAGATGCGAATCATTGCCTTTGTGGGAAGCCCCGTGGAGGACAATGAGAAGGATGTGAGTCCAGGTGGTAGCTGGGGAATTTGGGCACCACATGTTTGGGAATGGGGTCTGTTGGCCCTTAGGAGAGCCAGAGAGGCGTTGGGTTCATCACTTTGGGGAAAGGAGGATGTGCAGAACTCATTGTTTCTGTCGGGGGATCTAGGAGAGGTCTACCAGTTCCTGTATGCTTTTGTGAGGTGTGTCATCGCCCATCATGGTACGGAATAGATTTCCTTATTTCTCTCCCCTTCCTCCCAGCTGGTGAAACTGGCTAAACGCCTCAAGAAGGAGAAAGTAAATGTTGACATTATCAATTTTGGGGAAGAGGTGAGTAAGGACCGATCGGGGGGCACTGACTGCTGTGGTTGTAAACAGAGAACAGTCCTTACCCAGAGGAGTGTCTGCATGTGGGAGAGTAGCTACAGACAGGAGCTGACATGGCAGAGAATGGGGAGCAGGGCGAGAAGGAGAGCCTCCTATATTCTTCCCTCCCCAGGAGGTGAACACAGAAAAGCTGACCGCCTTTGTAAACACATTGAATGGCAAAGATGGAACAGGTTCTCATCTGGTGACAGTGCCTCCTGGGCCCAGCTTGGCTGATGCCCTCATCAGTTCTCCGATTCTGGCTGGGGAAGGCGGTGCCATGCTGGGTCTGGGTGCCAGTGACTTTGAATTTGGAGTGGATCCCAGTGCTGATCCTGAGCTGGCCTTGGTGAGCAGACGTTGACCTCAGGGGACCTTCTTTGTCCTCCTCTACTGGCCCACACGGCACATAGCTTCTCTAGGGCTAGACAGTCCTAATACCCTTGCTCGTTTTCCCAGACCCCCTCTTGGTCCCTCTTCCCCACAGTTCTTTCTGATCTCTAGGGGCACCAATGTCAGACTCTCTCTTGTTCGCTTCTCCCCGTTCAACCCCAGGCTTCTCCCAAGTCCGTCCTTTTTTGCTGTATCACCTGTTATCTCTCCAGCCCCTTCCCCATGTGTATAAACCAGAAGCTCCCCCTTTACGGTCTGTTCCCACCCCTCAGCTGCCTTCCCCAGCTGCCTTCCCCAGCGCCCAGGGCCGGAGAATGTCTGACTTTCCCTGCCCTTGTCCAGGCCCTTCGTGTTTCTATGGAAGAGCAGCGGCAGCGGCAGGAGGAGGAGGCGCGGCGGGCAGCTGCCGCCTCTGCCGCTGAGGCCGGAATCGCTACGACGGGGACTGAAGGTGAAAGAGGTGGAATCTGAAGTCCCGGGACTGCGGGGTGCTCAGTGGAGGCCTGGTGTAGATGGGGGTGGGGGGTCTGGCAGTGTGGGAACACGTGGGCTTGGGGGTGGGTCTTTGTGGAGTATGGCGTGGTTCCACCCCGCCACTCTCTCCCTTTTCCCAGACTCGGACGATGCCCTGCTGAAGATGACCATCAGCCAGCAGGAGTTTGGCCGCACCGGGCTCCCTGACCTAAGCAGTATGACCGAGGAAGAACAGATTGCATATGCGATGCAGATGTCCCTACAGGGTGCAGGTGAGCCAGAACCTGGGTGGTCGTGCTGAGGCAGAGAGATTGGATGAGGACATGAAACTGAATGGACTGACCTCTTTTCCTCAGAATTTGGCCAGGCAGAATCAGCTGACATTGACGCCAGTTCAGCCATGGACACATCTGAGCCCACCAAGGTGAGGGCCAGCAATAACTCCCTGCCCCATCAGGCTTAAAATCCCCTTGTGTTCAGATCCTCAGCCCACTAGGCCTGGGACCATTCCTCTCTTGGGGTTTCATAGATGAGCTCTTGCAGGAGCAGAAGGAAAGAAACACATGGATGTACATTTCTTGTGTGTCAACCTTGCTAAGGCAAGAATGCTAGTGGCCAGAGTTGGAGAGGTGTCCTAGTATTTTGTAATTTTCCTTCCTTGCTGGTGGGAGCAGTCTGGATAATACTCAGTGTTATCATCTTCCCAGGAGGGTGAAAAAAGGGTCCAGGAAAAAAAAAAGGGGGGGAGTGGGTGTCTGACAGCAGGAAACCTAAAGGTGATGGCATCTATTTTTATCCTTTGAGCTCAGAAAGCAAAGTTCTCAGGCTTCTCCTCTAATTGATCAGTAATAAATGTTTGGGGGACTTCTCTGGTGGTCCAGTGGTTAGGACTTGACACTTTCACTGCCGGGGACCTGGGTTTGATCCCTGGTCGGGGAACTAAGATCTCACAAGCCGCGCCAGTGGGGCCGAAAAATTAAACTAAAATAAATGTTTGAGTTCATACTGTGTATAGGCGCTGGGTATCTTCCCAAATCCTCCTTCCTATCCTTGGCCAGAGGTGCCCTCCACCCCCGGTCAGGTGCGCTCCCGTCTCTTACACTTGCTTGCTCCCCGGCCAGCCTACCCCCGCTGCCCCGAGCTGACACCGCCCTTTTTCAGGAGGAGGATGATTATGACGTGATGCAGGACCCCGAGTTCCTTCAGAGTGTCCTGGAGAACCTTCCAGGCGTGGATCCCAACAATGAGGCCATTCGAAATGCCATGGGCTCCCTGGCCTCCCAGGCCACCAAGGATGGCAAGAAGGACAAGAAGGAGGAGGACAAGAAGTGAGACTGGAGGGAAAAGGGAGCCGAGCCTGTGCGGGGCCGAGTGGGGCGGGGTGGGGTAGAGAGTTAGATGTGCTGTCTGTGACCACTGCAACCTAAATAAAGCTTGGCAACTTTCTTTCTTTTTTGCTTCAAACAGCGGTAGCTTTGAGTGTGACCATTCCCCTTCCGCCCATCTCCACCCCTGACAATCCTTCCTTAGGAGAAACTTTGCTGAGAGCCACTTGTGCTAGGCACTGGGGCCACAGAGGTGAATAGAAAACAGTACTGGCCTCTGGCCTTGTTTGCTGTATCACTTGTTATCTCTCCAGCTCCTTCCCCATATGTATAAACCGGAAGGGCCAGCCTGTAAATGAGCAGTTACCTGCGTCTAATAAGTGCCCAAAGAGAGGCCTGAACAGGCACTGTGGAAATGATGAGGAGAGAGCGCCAAACCCTTGCAGGCTCCGGGAAGGCTCCTGGAGGCAACGTTTGAGCCCTCATCAGCCAGCAAGCAGGAGATGGGGCTGCCCCCAGCCCGCAGGACCAGTGTGTGCTGCTGGCGCGGAGCCACTGTGTCACTCAGGGACCGGTTGGGCGAGTGGCAGGAGATGGAGGTGGAAAAGTCGGCAACAGTCAACACCAGAGGTCAGGGATCTTTGAGGCCTGACTTTTACAAGGTGGGGTCTGTGAAGGAGAAACATGTGTCTCCTTGGAGCACCAAATTTAGAGGAAGGTTTTTTTGTGGGGCATGGACTAGAATGCACAATTCACATAATCTCCCCCTTTGTTTATTATATTTGAAGAGGTAAATAATATTTTACACATAAAATACTTAACCTATATATAAATTGTGAAGTGTAAGAAAACTGACATATCTGAAACCACTCAATGTAAGAGCTGGAATACTCCTAACACCTTGTCGCATACCTATGCCTTTTTTTTTTTTAACATCTTTATTGGAGTATGATTGCTTTACAATGGTGTGTTAGTTTCTGCTTTATAACAGAGTGAATCAGTTATACATATGTTCCCATATCTCCTCCCTCACCTATGCCTTCTTGAACCCACCTCTTTACAGCCTCCTCAGACATAACTATTATCTTGAATTTCACATTTATTATTTTTTCCCCTTCACAGTTTTCTCGTGTACATAAAGGTTTCTGACGAGAATGTTTAGTTTTGTATGTGTTTGAGCTTTATAAAAAATAGTTTTAGGGAATTCTCTGGTGGTCCAGTGGTTAGGACTCGGCGCTTTCACAGCTGGGGCCCGGGTTCAGTCCCTCATCGGGGAACTGAGCTCCCACAGGCTGAGTGGCATGGCCAAAAAAAATTTAAAAATAGTTTTATACTGTGAGACTTCCAGGACTTGCTTTTTTAACAAATGTTTTGTTTCTGAGGTTCATCAGAGTTGCTGCACAAAGCTGCTGCGTGTTCATATTTCATGGTTGTATATATATTATGTGAATATTCTACAATCTCTCCATTTTCCTGTGCATGGATCTGGCATTGCTTCCAGTTATTTTTCAATTGCCAACAGGATCACAGTGGAATTTTTCGTACACCTCTCTGGATGCACCTGTACAAGAGTTTCTTTAGGATACTTTACAGGATAATGCTGAATTGTTTTTCAAAGTGGTTGTATGAATTTGCACTCCTTCCTGCAGTATAAGAATTCCTATCGACCACATCCTTTCCAGCCCTTAGGATCATTAAAAGTTCTTAATTTCTTCCAAACTGGTGAGGATAAAATGATAACTCATGGTCTCTTTTTTTTTTTCTTTTAATTAATTAATTAATTAATTTATGGCTGTGTTGGGTCTTCGTTTCTATGCAAGGGCTTTCTCTAGTTGCGGCAAGTGGGGGCTACTCTTCATTGCGGTGCGCAGGCTTCTCATTGCAGTGGCTTCTCTTGTTGCAGAGCACGGGCTGTAGGTGCACGGGCTCAGTAGTTGTGGCACGCGGGCTCAGTAGTTGTGGCTCGCGGGCTCTAGGTGCGCGGGTTCAGTAGTGGCGCATGGGCTTAGTTGCTCCACGGCACGTGGGATCTTCCTGGACCAGGGCTCGAACCCGTGTCCCCTGCATTGGCAGGCGGATTCTTAACCACTGTGCCACCAGGGAAGCCCTCTTTTCACCTTTTTTAAAGGTATCCTTTAGTGACCAAAATTCTTAAATTTAATGTCAAATTTCTCAATCTTTTCTTTCAAGGTTAGTGTTTCTGCATCCAGCACACTCTTCCCTAGGTCAGAAAAATAATTGTTTTCTTTTGAAAGTTCTATGGTTTTGCCTTTCACATAGAAATTCCTTATTCCATCTAGAATTGATTTCTGTGTACACTGAGAAAGGGATCCAATTTCAATTTTTTAATATGGAAAACCATTTCTTATGGCATTGTTTATTGAAAAAAAAACCCTCCTTTCACTGTACTACTTTTTTTTTTTTTTTTTGGGTCTTCGTTGCTGCACACGGGCTTTCTCTAGTTGCAGTGAGTGGGGACTACTCTTCATTGTGGTGCACAGGCTTCTCATTGCGGTGGCTTCTCTTGTTGCGGAGCCCGGGCTCTAGGCACGCGGGCTCAGTAGTTGTGGCTCGCGGGCTCTAGAGCGCAGGCTCAGTAGTTGTGGTGCATGGGTTTAGTTGCTCCGCAGCATGTGGGATCTTCCCAGACCAGGTTTCGAACCTGTGTCCCCTGCATTGGCAGGTGGATTCTCAACCACTGCACCACCAGGGAAGCCCTCACTGTACTACTACTTCTGCCTGGGCCAAGATTCCATGAATTTCTTTTCCAGTATCCTGAAGTCAGACCTTAAAGCCTGAATGTAAACAAGCTTCCACCAAATGAAGCTAGAAAACCTACTTTGTGCTTACATTATATTCATATTGGATGAGTTCCATTTCTGAATAATGAATTTGTAAATGCTTGTGTCTAAATTTTAGGGGGAGACTAGTTTTGTTTTGAATCAAATATTACTTGAAAGAAATGTCTCATCATCTAGGGCTTGGGAATCTTTTATAGGTGTTGGTTATAAAGATATTGGTCACTTTGGCTTTCCTGGGCTTGTGAGTAGTTCCCCAGCAAAATCATGTTCTGGCGAAGTCTGCCCATCGAGTCATGATGGGACCTGTGTCCCAGTCTCTGGTCCTCTGCATACCAACTGGGTGACTTCAGTGTTCATGAGGATGACTCAGCCAACACCTTGGCCTCTTCCAATTCAGAGATCATCATCACAGTTCATAATCTTTTGTACTCAACGGCAATACCCTGGATCATGTCCACCTTAAGAAATGCTCCCTGCCGGAGTCAAATACTCACTTGGCCCATGGACCTCTCTCTTTTCAGATCTCCCACATTAATACTCCATGTATGCTTTTCAACAGTACTGTGAAAAATGTGTGTACTCTGGGCAATTCCACTTCAGGAACTTACTCTAAATAATCAGTGATGTGCCAAAGACATGTACAAGGGTGATGAAAAAATGAAAACAACGTAATATCCAACAATTACGTTACATTATTATGGAATAATACACTATCAATAAATTTATTTTGGAAGAACATTTAATGGCATTGCATATATGATTATAATATTAGCAAATGCTTGTGTAACACAATGTGCCAGGGACTATTCTAAATGCTTTTCATGTTTTAAATCATTTAGCTTTCACAACAACCCTAAGAGCTAGCTGTAGCATTATTAGTTCTGTTTTATAAATAAGGAAACTGAAAGCCAGAGAAGGTAGGTAACTTACTCTACAGTGATGGTTCTGACAGTGTGGTCTGTGAACCCCTAAGGGTCCCCAAGACCCTTTCAGGGGGTTTGTGAGGTCAAAACTATTTTCATAATAATACTATGCCATGATGTTATTCGCCTCTTCCACTGCGTTGACACTGGCACTGATGCCAAAGCAGTGGGGGTAAAAGTGTTGGTGCCTTAGCACGAATCCAAGGTGATGGCACCACGCTGTGCTGGCGGTCATTGTGTCCGTCACCCCCATACACTCCTGGCTTGAAAAAACACAAAAACTGTCCGTGATGAAGCGTTAAAACAAATTAATTGTATTAAATCTCAGCCCTTGTGTTTACATACTTAATATGTCTGAGGTAAAGTGGGAAATACCCATAGAGCACTTGGCCGCATCCTGGAGTACAGTGATTGACCTGGGGAAGGGCGCTTGTGCGGCTTTTTGAGTCGTGAGATGAACTAGCCACTTTTTCACAGAATAACATCTTTACTTGAACAACTGCCAGACAAGCTATGGTTACTCAGACTTGGATGTTTGGCAAACACTGTCTCAAAAATAAATGAAGTGAGCCTCATTTCAGGAAAAACAACTACAGTTTTTGTTGTCTGTGATGAAATTTGAGTTCTCGAGTGAAATTTTGAATTTTGGAAAACTTACGTGTGCCACAGTGAACTTGACATTCTCAAAATCTTTTAGATGGATATTAATTTATATTATGTATCAAAATTGTATATTGTCATGTGCCAACATTAGGAAGATCTGCATTATGCAGTGAACCAATATTCTCCAAATAATCCATTTCAAATGCAAAAAAAAAAAAAGCAATGGATTCAAATGTAACAGATTGCAAAAAGTTCACTGATACGGTTTTGGATTCCACACTGTGACTAATCTTTTAGAAACTACTGTGTATCAAGGTTTGGTGTAGTATCAAAAGTATCCACAGCTGTTGGAAAAGGGTTTTGAAATATTCCTCCCTTTTTTAACAACATATTTGTGAGGCTGGATTTACAGCAACATTTTGCAACAGACTGAATGCAGACACAGATATGAGAATCCAGCTATATTCTGTTAAAGAGACTTGCAAAAATGTAAAACAGTGTATCCTTCTCATTACATTTTTGTTTTGGAAAATATAGTTATTTTTCATGAAAACTGAATTATGTTAACATGTAATAGGTTTATGGTTGCTATTTCTTAATGGATTAATATTTAAAATTTTCTGTTTTAGTTTCTAATATAGTAAATATCAATATATATGATTTATGTAAACAAAAGCTCTTGTGAATCTTCAGTTTTTAAGAGGGTAAAGACATCCTAAGACCAAAAAGTCTGAGAACCGTTCTACAGCCTGGGAGTGATGGAGCAGAGGACAGTACCCAGGAAGTTTGGCTGTAGAATCCATGCTCTTGCGACTGAATTAGACACAAACCTCTCCTCTTGGGGCCCTAGCTGAACCCAAGTCCCCCTGGCTATTCAAGGTCTTCTTTCCTGCTCAAGTTCGAGTGGCCAATAATGAAACTGAGTTTGGTGCAAGCAAGACAGGCTTTTATGCAATGGCCAGAGAACAGAGAAGGGGGGTTCTAAAAGCACCTTCTACCTAAAGGGAGGGGTGTAAGGGAATTTTAAGGGTTAGGAGGCAGACAGTCATCAGGGCTCTAGGAAAGGGGCAGGGATTTTCAGGGGCAGCCGTGGCATGTGCAGTCTTCCACATTCCTTTGCACATGGCATAAACTGTTCTGGTAAAGTGCAAATGCCCCCTTTGGGTGGAGATCTTAGCAGGGTAGTGAAGCAGAGGTAACACTCGGACTCCTTCAGGTTTCATCTACGCAGGTGGGTTGCTGAGGTCAATTCAGATTTGGTTTGGGGGGCGGCTGACCACTGTATCTCTCAAAGTACAGCTGCAAAGCATCTCTGCCAAATACCAGGTACATTTGAAGCAAACACAGATAAATCAGGGCAAGTGTCCTTCAGTTCTCAGGGGTTGGTAGGGAAACACAGAGATGAATCAAGGCAAGGAAAGCAGCAACCTTTAGCCTACTTTGTCCACCACCTTGGACCTAATCTGTTCAGTATGGTTTTTTTCTCTGGCCTTTGTAACCTGTTGATAAAAGAAAAGTAGGCTGTCAGTTTCTGCTCCTGAGGCCTGGGCTGCAGAGCATGGGTGACACTTAAATGTTTAATTATACCTATTGTTTCCAAGATTAACACGAGGCCTGCCAAGACAGAGGTGAAAATGTCTTAGTATTTATTTCTGGAGGATAGAAACCCAGATTTGGGGGGAGGTGTTGCTTTTATGAATGTTTGAAAATGTTTCAGAATGTTACTTTTGTAGTCCAGGGAAACATGTAAAAATAACTTTACTTCTTTGAATTAAATTTCTTGTACTGGTAGCTTCTTCCTTGCTTAGTTTCCATCTGTAAGGAGCAAAGACCTCATAACCTATCATTTAAAGCACTATCTTGCCAATAACTTCATCTCCCCAGCTCCGTTTTACCCCGCACTTGCCCGGCTAAACCCCAAGCATGGATTGGTTCTCAACCATCTACCTTTTCAGCTTTTGCATCTGAACTTGTCAGGTTCAGAGAGGTTAAGTCATTTGAGCAAGGACGCTTAGCTAATTAGGGGTCAGAACCAAGATCAAAAACCCAGTCTATCTCACTGGAATGTGAGCCACCACAAAACAGCTATTTCCCATTATCAGCAGCCCTCTCACCACTTCCCTGCCGCAACGACTTCATCACACCTTCCTTTACTCCCCTGTCACTCTCAGCAGAAGATGTCACCATTACAGAGGGAAGCAAGGCCCTCAGGAAGTCTGAACCCCTCCCCTCCCACCTCCTCCAGCCGCTCCTGGCAGCAGTTATGTCCTCTCTCCTGTCTCTTCTGTCTTCAGCATCTGCTCTGCCAGTGCTTTCCACTTGGCATGTACACATCAAGTCCATGCTATCAATAACCTTACCTGAGACTTTATACTTTGCTGGTTGATGTTTTATTTTACAATGAATATTTCCTTCATAATAACAAAAATATTATAGGTTATTTATGGAAAGGGAAAATGCTCATGATGTATGAAATGAAACAAGCATCCTTCAAAGTTGCCAATTTTTATTCAAATACATGTAGGTGAATTAAAGGACCATCACATAAGGATGATGTCACCTCTGTCAACTGGGCTTATAGAAGAATTGTCTATTCTTTTCACTTTTCTGAGCTTTTTTTTTTTTTTTTTTTTTAAAGAAATTCACGTTCTTTTTTATTTATTTATTTATTTATTTATGACTGTGTTGAGTCTTCGTTTCTGTGCGAGGGCTTTCTCTAGTTGCGGCAAGTGGGGACCACTCCTCATCGCGGTGCGCGGGCCTCTCACCATCGCGGCCTCTCTTGTTGCAGAGCACAGGCTCCAGACGCGCAGGCTCAGTAGTTGTGGCTCACGGGCCCAGTTGCTCCGTGGCATGTGGGATCTTCCCAGACCAGGGCTCGAACCCGTGTCCCTTGCATTGGCAGGCAGATTCTCAACCACTGCGCCACCAGGGAAGCCCCATGAGCTTTTTTTTTTTAAGGTTTATTTATTATTTATTTTTGGCTACATCCGGTCTTAGTTGCGGCACACAGGATCTTTTGTTGCGGCACGCGGGCTTCTCTCTAGTTGTGGCGTGTGGGTTTTCTCTTCTCTAGTTGTGGTGCACAGGCTCCAGAGCACGTGGGCTCTGCAGTTTGCGGCACGTGGGCTCTCTAGTTGAGGTGCACAAGCTCAGTAGTTGTGACGCAGGGGCTTAGTTGCCCGTGGCATGTGGGATCTTAGTTCCCTGACAAAGGATTGAACCCGCGTCCCCTGCATTGTAAGGTGTATTCTTTACCACTGGACCACCAAGGAAGTCCTTTCTGTGCTTTCTGAGTTGCATGAAAAGAATATGTAACTACTTTTGTAATCAGAAAAGCTCACACGTTGTCTTTCAAAAATAAAATCACCGGGACTTCCCTGGTGACACAATGGTTAGGAATCTGCCTGCCCATGCAGGGGACACGGGTTCAGTCCCTGGTCTGGGAGGATCCCACATGCCATGGAGCAACTAAGCTAGTGCACCACAACTGCTGAGCCTGTGCTCTAAAGCTCGCGAGACACAATTACTGAGCCCTCATGCCACAACTACTGAAGCCTGCGCACCTAGAGCCTGTGTTCCGCAACAAGAGAAGCCACCGCAATGAGAAGCCCACACACAGCAACGAAGAGTAGCCTCCGCTCACCGCAACTAGAGAAAGCCCACGCGCAGCAATGAAGACCCAATGCAGCCAAAATATATAAATAAATTAATTAATTTAAAAAATTCTTTAAAAAAGATGGAGCTGGAGGAATCCGGCTCCCTGACCTCAGACTATACTACAAAGCTACAGTAATCAAAACAGTATGGTACTGGCACAAAAACAGAAATATAGATCAATGGAACAGGATAGAAAGCCCAAAGATAAAGCCACACACCTATGGTAACCTAATCTATGATAAAGGAGGCAAGAATATACAATGGAGAAAAGACAGTCTCTTCAATAAGTGGTTCTGGGAAAACTGGACAGCTACATGTAAAAGAATGAAATTAGAACACTCCCTAACACAGTACACAAAAATAACCTCAAAACGGATTAAAGACCTAAATGTAAAGCCGAACATTATAAAACTCTTAGAGGAAAACATAGGCAGAACACTCTTTGACAAGATCTTTTTTTGACCCACCTCCTAGAGTAATGAAAATAAAAACAAATATAAACAAATGGGATCTAATTAAACTTAAAAGATTTTGCATAGCAAAGGAAACCATAAACAAAACAAAAAGACAACCCTCAGAATGGGAGAAAATATTTGCAAATGAAGCAACCGACAAATGATTCATCTCCAAAATATACAAACAGCTCATGCAGCTCAGTATCAAAAAAACAAATTACCCAAGTAAAAAAGATCTAAATAGACATTTCTCCAAAGAAGACATACAGATGGTCAAAAGCACATGAAAAGATGCTCTTCATCACTAATTATTAGAGAAATGCAAATCAAAACAACAATGAGGTATCACCTCACACTGGTCAGAATGGCCATCATCAAAAAATCTACAAACAATAAATGCCAGAGAGGGTGTGGAGAAAAGGGAACCCTCTTACACTGTTGGTGGGAATGTAATTGGTACAGCCACTATGGAGAACAGTATGGAGTTTCCTTAAAAAACTAAGAATAGAACTACCATATGATCCAGCAATTCCACTCCTGGGCATATACTAGAGAAAACCATAATTCAAAAAGATACATGCACCCCAGTGCTCATTGCAGCACTATTTATAATAACCAGGACATGGAAGCAACCTAAATGTCCATCAGTAGAGGAATGGATAAAGAAGATGTGGTACATATACAATGGAATATTACTAAACCATGAAAAAGAACAAAATAATGCCATTTGCACCAACATGGATGGACCTAGAGATTGTCATACTGAGTGAAGTAAGTCAGACACAGAAAGACAAATATCATAAGATATCGTTTATATGTGGAATCTAAAAAAAAGGGTACAACTGAACTTATTTACAAAACAGAAGTAGAGTCACGGATGTAGAAAACAGACTTATGGTTACCGGGGGATGGGGGGGAGGGATAAATTGGGAGACTGAGATTGACGTATACACACTACTATATATATATATATATATCTATATAAGAATAGATAACAAACAAGAACCTGCTGTATAGCACAGAGAGCTCTGCTCAATACTCCGTAATGGCCTATATGGGAAAAGAATCTTTAAAAAAAAAAAAAAGAGTAGATATATGTATATGTATAACTGATTCACTTTGCTGTACACCTGAAACTAACACAACGTTGTAAATCAACTATACTTCAATAAAAAATTTTAAAAAAGAGACAATCAAATCCCCCACTCCTTTTTTCAGCCACCACCCTGTCTCTTTCTCTCTCTTTTTATTTTTTTTGCCATGCTGTGAGGCTTGTGGGATCTTAGTTCCCTGACCAGGGATTGAACCCGGGCCCTCGGCAGTGAAAGCATGGAGTCCTAACCACTGGACTGCCAGCGAATTCCCCCGGTCTCTTTCTTTTTCACATCTCCGCTATTCCAAAGAGCAGTCTTCTCCACCTCCAAACCTTCTGCTCACCCCTCAGCCCGTTACAATCGCTCTTCCTCCACCTCCTGCATCCCTGAAGAAACCTCTCTTGCCAAGGTCACCAGTGACATCCTCCTTATCGACTCTAACCCTTATCTTGCTTGCTCTCTCCATAGCATGTGGCCCTGTTAAGCATTTTCTTCTTGAAACTTGCTTCTTCTCCTGGTTTCCATGATGGCACTCTCTCCACTCTCCACCCCCATTTTTTGGCCCCTCTATTTCAACTTTCTTTTCAGGCTCCTCTTTCTCTGCTTTTTCCTTAAACATTAGTATTCCTTGGGAGTTCCATCCTGGGCTTTCTTACTTCTCACTCTATGCCCTCTCTCTCTCAACATCCCCAACATCTCATTCTCTGGATCTCCAACATCCGTCATTTTTTTATGCTGCTGACGTCTGCATTTGTAGCTTCAGCCTATAGGTCGAAATGCATTCCAGAGTTTCAAATCCATAGAGCCATCCAGATACAGGAATTTTTAATTAAATGTCCCACAACACCCAACCCATCTTCTTCCCCATGCCCTTGCCTGTTCTTGTTTTCGTTTTTTTCTAAGGGGGTGAATCATCTTTTGTTTTTCTCTTTTCTTCCATCCTTACTGCTAAGCAATGTTGAAGTCCTGTCCTTTTTACCTCAAAATACCCCAAATTCATCCTCTCTTATCATCCCCCTACACACATTAGAGTCATGAAAAGATAATCTATGAAAGAAAGGAAGGAAGGAAGGAAGGAAGGAAGGAAGGAAGGAAGGAAAGAAGGAAGGAAGGAAGGAAAAGAAAAGAAAAGAAAAAAGAGAAAAGAAAAAAAGAAGGTTGGACAACAGGCTTCTAATTGGCAACAATAGATACAAAACCACATTGGAATTGTATGTAAAGTCTTGATGGAAAATAAACATCAGCCTGGAATTCTATTATACGTTCCCATTTTCTTTGGGTTTACTCTGCTGTTTTTTTTTTACCTTCTTAAATTGGCAATTAGCTCATTATTTTTTAGTCTTTATTGTTTCCTTGTTTGGTCAATTTTCATATAGTTTTATAAAATACATTTTTCCTCAGATTTTATTTTATACTACAATGTCATATTTTGACAATACTTGTGAGATATTCTTTTTTTAAAATAAATTTATTTATTTATGGCTGCGTTGGGTCTTCGTTGCTGCGTGCAGGCTTTCTCTAGTTGCGGCGAGCAGGGGCTACTCTTTGTAGCGGTGCATGGGCTTCTCATTGCGGTGGCTTCTCTTTGTTGCGGCGCACAGGCTCTAGGCGCACGGGCTTCAGTAGTTGCAGCGCGTGGACTCAGTAGTTGTGGTGTGAGGGCTCTAGAGCGCAGGCTCAGTAGTTGTGGCACACAGGCTTAGTTGCTCCGTGGCATGTGAGATCTTCCTGGACCAGGGCTCGAACCCATGTCCCCTGCACTGGCAGGCGGATTCTTAACCACTGCACCACCAGGGAAGTCCCATGAGATATTCTTTTACTGACATTCCTGAGAATGGAATGGAGTTAAAATATGAATAAAACACAAGGCCATTATCTGATAAGTCAGGATAGAGAAATCAGAGCTATATGACAAATGAGTTAAGACTATAATGATGAAACAACAGAATGAGGTATTGTTTGAAATATTGATAGAATCAACACTTTATGCACCTCAGAGTTATGAGGAAAGTAACTTCCTATCCTGAGAGGACAAATTTGATGCAAAATAAATTATTATAATGTGAAAACACATTAGAGTAATCCAAAATGTGTTTTTCTAATAGATTCCATTAGGACACCTAACAATCATTGGGAGATGCAGTCATATGTCACTTCTGGTTCTCAGAGATATACTGGTTCAGTACATCTTGGGTGGGGTAATTAATCTGCATTTTTAATCACCATCACAAGTAAAACCGACTTAGGCTGTTTCAGAGATAACACTGTTTTCATATTGTGTGAGAGATGAATGACAATTTATGCACTTCCTTTTTTTTTTGGCTGCGAGGCTTCCTGGATCTTATTTTCCTGACCAGGAATTGAACCCGTGCCCTTGGCAGTGAAAGTGTGGAGTCCTAACCACTGGACCGCCAGGGAATTCCCTATACAATTCTAATAGCTGCTTTTAATGTATATATAGAGAGACCTCAGTGAAATTCTATAATAGATGTAGGAAATTTCAGCATTTTTTGCGCATTTTATTTATTTATTTATTTAATTTTTTTTCGGCCATGCTGCTACAGCATGTGGGATCTTAGTTCCCCAAACAGGATTTGAACACGTGCTCCCTGCACTGGGAGGGCAGAGTCTTAACCACTGGACCGCTAGGGAAGCCCATCTGCAGTTTTTTGAGAAAAAAACCTAAACCTATAGCTCATCAGAAACAAAATAAACTTCTCCAACCTACTGCTTTTAGGAAATGTTGCTTTGTAAATTTTGGTAATAAAATCAATAAAACCCCTAGTTCACTTAGTACACTTTTTACGATAGAAGATTGGGATTTAGCTCTTTACTCCACATGCAACACTCATCCCCTCTTCCAATAGTAGACAATGATTTTTGGGTAAATTGGTATTTACTGTTTGTATAATTATGACTATGTAAACTCTGTTCACTATTAAGCCACTATTAAATTTGACTCTTATGCACAGTTTTGTTTTTCCCAGAATTTATAATTGCCTTGGGCTCTTTTGTTTCTTTGTTTCATTTTCATTTCCTCTGTTAGAAGTGTAAACCTCTCAAATTTGTCAAACAAAGTAGGTAGCCTGATGACCTCATGTGATGGCCTTCTGTTCCAATCTGGCTGGTTGCATGAGGCCTGCTGCAAAGTTGTCCTGGCTCTTCCCTACACCGTCATCCAGGGAATCCCTTTGTTTCTCTTCTGTGTGGATCCTCTGTCTCCTAGATACCATGTTCTGATTTTCCCTGGTTTCATGCTCTGTGTTAGTGGAATTCATCATCCACTAGCTTCCTGAGGAAGGGAGCCCAGAAAGCAAATTTCCTGTCTTTGCATGCCTGAAAACATCTTGGCGGAGTATACAATTTTAGATTAAAAATAATGTTTGTTTAGAATTTTGAGGGCATTGTCCCTTGTTTTCTAGTTTTTAGGGGTATTATTAAATCCAATGCCATTCTGAATATGCAACTGAGTATCTTTTGTATGCAACCTGATTTTCTCTCTGGAAAACTTTAGAAGTTGCTCTTAATATTTACTCTAAAATTACATGATGAAAATCCCTTGGGTGTTTGATTTTTTAAAATTTTTCTTTGTTTTTTTAAATTTAATGTGCTGGGCATTTAATGGGCCCTTTCAATCTGGAAACTCATGTCCTTCAGTGCAGGAAGTTGTTATTGAATTATTTCTTTAATAATTTTCCCACTGGCTATTTTATTTCTTCCCTCTTTCTAAAACTCCTTTTACCCAGATATTCTGTCTCCTAGACTGAACCTCTTATTTTCTTACATTTATTTCATATTTTCTATTTCTTTGTATTTTTATTCTACTCTCCAGGATATTTCTTCAACTTTATCTTAGAATCTTTTTTATTAAATTACTAACTTCTACTTCCATTTTTTTCCTTCGTTTTTTTCACCCATGCCGTGCAGCTTGTGGGAATCTTAGTTACTTGATCAGGGATCGAACTCAGCCCACGCAGTGAAAGTGCCGCGTCTTAACCACTGGACTGCCAGGGAATTCCCTCCACTTCCATATTTTTATTTTTATTTATTTAATTAATTAATTTATTTATTTTTGGCTGGACAGACATATGGGATCTTAGTTCCCTGACCAGGTATCGAACCCATGCCCCCTGCAGTGGAAGGGTGGAGTGTTAACCACTGGACTGCCAGGGAAGTTTCTCACTTCTTATTTTTAATTTCCAAGAAGTCTTTATTATTTTCTTTTTTAGAAAATTTTTATTGGAGTATAGTTGATTTAAGTGTTGTATTAGTTTCAGGTGTACAGCAAAGTGAATCAGTTATACAAAAAATATGGAACAGGGACTTCCCTGGTGGTGCAGTGGTTAAGAATCCGCCCGCCAATGAAGGGGACACAGGTTTGATCCCTGGTTCCGGAAGATCCCATATGCCGCGGAGCAACTAAGCCCGTGCGCCACAACTACAGAGCCCACGTGCCACAACTACTGAAGCCCATGTGCCTAGACCCTGTGCTCCGCAACAAGAGAAGCCACTGCAGTGAGAAGCCCATGCAGCACAACGAAGAGTAGCCCCCACTCACCGCAACTAGAGAAAGCCCACGCACAGCAGCGAAGACCAAACGCAGCCAAAAAAATAAATAAATAAAATTAAATAAATAAATAAAATAAAATAAAATAAAATAAAATAAAATGCCATCAGTTAGTGAGAAATGGCAACTACTCCATACCATCAGCCAACCCCAGGCCTTGGGTCCGCTTGCCTCACTTTCTCTTCCTTTAAAAAAAAAAATTTGGAACACTTCACGAATTTACGTGTCATCCTTGTGCAGGGGCCATGCTAATCTTCTCTGTACCGTTCCAACTTTAGTATATGTGCTGCCAAAGCGAGCACAAGTCTTTATTATTTTCTGAATGTTCCTTTTAAAAATAGCATCCTTTCTTTTATCATGGGTGCAATATTTTCTCTTGATTTCTGAAGATATTAATTGCAGTTTTTTGGACATTTTCTTCTGGTCCCTTCATTACCCTCCAGGTTCCTTTTCTTTTGGCTTCTGACTTTTATGTTTGAGGCTGCCTTCAACTCTCCGGCGAGCCTTGGCTTTCTGTTCCAACTTAAGCATGAGGTCCAAAAGAGCTGCCTGGAAGCCCCGTGGAGGTGCCAGAGATGGTCAGCTGGGGGTGACTCACTGTGTGGTGGGTGAGGGAGAGATCAGTCTTCTAGCTCCTGTAAACTTTGTCTCCTGGGCCAATCATTATCCCCAAAAAGGAATTTTCAGTCCCCTTGCCCCTGCTTCCAGAGGACAAAGAACTTTTAATCTTTAAAGTCTTTACAAGTTCTAAGACTCCAATTATTTTATTCCTGTTTGGTTTTCCACTCCCTACCTCATGAGTAGAATGGAAAATATTCAAACTTAAGGATTTAAAACTTTACGCATATGACTTTCCATTTTTCAAAATTACATCTCTCATCTTCTCCTCTATGTTTTTAAATTTCCTTACTCTCATTTTGATGTGGTTTCTGGATGAAGCAGAGATAAATGTGTGTGCTCAGTCCACCATGTTTAACCAGAAGTTCCTACCTCCTTAAGTCTTAATTACCTTTTTTCTCTAACTCATGACATGGTTGTAAAAATTAAAGTTGGTAGTGCATGTGTAACATGATGTTCAAAGAGATTTTTCTTGTTGTCTTAGAGTTTGAGCTAAGTCCTCAAGGAGAGAAGAGCATGTAGGTACTCCACATTGTAGAGAAAGACTTTACTGGACAGACAAAAGAGAACAACTCCTCTAACAATGATGGTCCCTTATCATCATCTTCAGCCTCTATAAATGAGAATATTGACAAGGGAATGGAGAGTTATGGAGATAAGGTTTTTGGTCTGTTCTGTAATGCATTGTTATTTCCCCTTCCTCATTCTTAGGTAGGTGAGCAGAGGCTACAGACCAAGTAAGGAGAGTACCAAGAGATTGCAGGTGCTTGCAGGTAACTCAGTCCTTGGCTGGATGATTCTTGTGTAATGGAATTATTGTCCTAGTGCTGCTACAGAGCTCAAGCAAAGCACTGTGAGAGAGTTTTGGAAAAACTGACATGATTTTACTGGCATTTGGGAGATGCATATGAACATAGAGATGAGTATATGCTGATAGTTTGGTGAATGGGGCATATTAGAGATTGACAGGAGCCTGGCCCTGGAACAGCACTGCTCAAGAGCAGCCTGTACTTCCAGCACCTGGCATGGGAAGGATGTGGGAGTTTCTCATGGGCCAAGAGGACATCATAGAAAGTACCTGGGCTTTAACCATCTAGATGGGACCCTGTCCAAGAGAGACCCCTGCAGGGCAAGAAGACTCTAATGGCAAGGTACTGTGGGCTAGAAGCTCAGGGTACTGTGCAAGATGTCAATTGGAGATGCACTGCAGACATCAAGGACTATGCAGTGTGGAGGCCCCGTGAGTCTCCTCAAATACCACCCCCGAAGAGAAAGCCAGAACTTAGGCACCTGTCATACAGAAGGTTCTAACAGCCTTGGTCATATAAAATTACCCTTTTTCCTTTCTCCCACCATTCCAGCCCTCTAGAAGCCAGAGGCAGGAAGTGGAGGGAGGGTGGAAGAAGAGCGAAGATAAAGGTACCCCCCATCCTTTGCCATTTCAGGTCTCTGGGCTGTGGGTCCAACCTGAGCTGGGGGGGTGTGACCTGGGAATTGAATATAAGACTGTAATTTTAAAACTGGACTGTTCAAGACTTGTATTCCATGAAAATGACAAGAAAACCATGAGGTGTACTTGAGAAATGTGTTCCAGGGTGGGGAAGCCTGCTGACAGAGCAGGGTTGAAGGCAGCAGTTGATGGCAAGATAGGGTGGGGGGAGATTCTTTGCACCTTATCAAACCCAGACAGTTAAATAAATCAGCTACAACTTAAAGTGCTAGACATTCATTCAATCAGCATTTATTGAGTGCCTACTCTGTGCCAGATTCTATGTAAGTTTCAGGGAATAAAAATAATGAGTGAAACCAAAGGAGCCCCTGCTTTGGATAATCAAGTGAGGAAGACATACTGTCTAAGGTAGAAACTGCATTTAGCTGCTAATAATGGAGACCAGAAATAAGACTGGAGTTTTATTTTTCTTTTGTGTAAAGAATGTCCATGGGTAAGTAGTTCACAGTAGCTCCATCATCAACAGAGCCCATCTATCTCTATCACCATTCTCTACCTCTTTATCTCTATCTCTATCACCATTCTATCTATTTGTATCACCATTCTCAGACTGTGGTTTTCATTCTTAAGGTTAACTCATGGTCCAAGGTGACTGAATGGGGCTCCAGCTTTCATATCTGCATTCCAGACAGAAATCAGGAGGAAAGGGGAAAGGGCAGAAGAGGATCAATATCAGCTTTTTGGCCCCCTTTTAAAAAGCCTTCTTGGATGTCTCATCCAACGACTTTGGCTGACATCTCATTGGCCAGAATTTTCTCACATGACCACTCTTAGATGCAAGGGAATGTGGGAAATATAAGAATTGTTTTATTGAGGAAGAAGAGGAGAATGGAGTTTAGATAGATAACTACCAAACTGTGCAGCAGTACATCCCTTCAGCTACTCAAAATCTATCAGTTCCTCACGTGGCTCTTTGTGGTCCGGTAAACTATAAACCAAAGACAAATTGTCAGCCCCCAACACACCTGATATACAATGGTGGAACAGGAAATGTCAACCACAAGCAAAACTCTCATTCAGAAAATGAAAGCCTAGGAAACACCCAGCAGTCACTAGTCACTAATCTATTGACCATTGAGTGGCTTGTGTATGTTCTCATCCCTTGAACCTGGATGTGCCAGTGGCTGCTTGACCAGTAGAACACAGAGGAAGTAATGCTCTATAGCCTCTGAGGCTAGGTCCTGAAAGGCAATGCAGCTTCTGCCTCGTTTGCTGGAACACTTATGCTGGGACCCCCTAAGTTAGCATTCCAACTGGCCTGAGGCCACCATCTTGTGAGGAAACCCAAATTTGCCTACACAGAGAGCCACTGAGAAGCTCCGAGAATATATGAAGAAAGTGAGATGCCCAGTCAGCCCCTAGCTGCTCCAGCTTCAGCTGTGTAACTATAATCACATGAGATACCCTGAGCCAGAGTGCCCAACGAAGCCCTCTGGAGCCAAAGGAACTGTGGGGATAACAAATAATTGTTATTTTTAAAAATTGAAGTATAGTTGGTTTACAATGTTGTGCCAGTCTCTGCTGAACAGCAAAGTGACTCAGTTTTATACATATAGACATTCTTTTTTTAAATATTCTTTTCCATTATGGTTTATCCCAGGAGATTGGATATAGTTCCCTGTACTGTACAGTAGGACCTTGTTGTTTATCCATTCTAAATGTAATAGTTTGTGAGCTTCCCTGGTGGTGCAGTGGTTAGGAATCCCCCTGCCAATGCAGGGGACACAGGTTCGAGCCCTGGTCCGGGGAGATTCCACATGCTGCGGAGCAACTAAGCCCGTGTGCAACAGCTACTGAGCCTGTTCTCTAAAGCCTGCGAGCCACAACTACTGAGCCCATGTGCCACAACTGCTGAGCCCGTGTACCACAACTACTGAAGCCCGTGCACCTAGAGCCTGTGCTCCACAATGAAGAGTAGCCCCCGTTCGCCACAACTAGAGAAAGCCCGCGCGCAGCAAGGAAGACCCAACGCAGCCAAAATTTAAAAAAATAATTAATTAAATAAAATTTTTAAAAAATATAATAGTTTGCATCTACTAATCCCAAATTCCCAGCCCATCCATCTCCCTCCCTCCCTCCCTGCCTTGGCAACAACAAGTCTGATCCCTATGTCTGCGAGTCTGTTCCTGTTTTATAGATAGGTTCATTTGTGCCGCATTTTAGATTCCACATGTAAGTGATATGATATGGTATTCGTCTTTCACTTTCTGACTTACTTCACCTAGTATGATAATCTTTAGTTGTATCCATGTTGCTGCAATTGGCATTATTTTGTTCTTTCTTATGGCTGAGGAGTATTTCATTGTATATAGGTACCACATCTTCTTTATCCATTCCTCTGTCAGTGGACATTTAGGTTGTTTCCATGTCTTGGCTATTGTGAATAATGCTGCTATCATCATAGGGGTGCATGTATCTTTTTGAATTAAAGTCTTGTTCAGGTATATGCCCAGGAGTGGGATTGCTGAATCATATGGTAATTCTATTTTTAGTTTTCTGAGGAACCTCCATACTGTTTTCCATAATGGCTGCACCAAGTTACATTTCCACCAACAGTGTAGGAGGGTTCCCTTCTCTCCACACCCTCTCCAGTATTTGTTATCCATAGAATTTTTATTTATTTAATTTATTTATTTTTGGCCGCGTTGGGTCTTCGTTGCTGCGTGCAGGCTTTCTCTAGTTGCGGCAAGCTGGGGCTACTCTTCGTTGCGGTGCGAGGGCTTCTCATTGTGGTGACTTCTCTTGTTGCAGAGCATGGGCTCTAGGTGCACGGGCTTCAGTAGTTGTGGCACATGGGCTCAGTAGTTGTGGCTCGTGGGCTCTAGAGCGCAGGCTCAGTAGTTGTGGTGCACGGGCTTAGTTGCTCCACGGCATGTGGGATCTTCCCGGACCAGGGCTTGAACCCGTGTCCCTTGCATTGGCAGGCAGATTCTTAACCACTGAGCCACCAGGGAAATCCCTTGTAGGCTTTTTAGTGATGGCCATTCTTACTGGTGTGAGGTGGTACCTCATTGTAGCTCTGATTTGCATTTCTCTAATAATTAGTGACGTTGAGCATCGTTTCATGTGCTTACTGGCCATCTGTATGTCTTCTTTGGAGAAATGTCTATTAAGATCTTCTGCCCATTTTTCGATTGGGTTGTTTGTTTGTTTTATTTATTTTATTTTTGGCTGCATTTGGTCTTCGTTGCTGCGCACTGGCTTTCTCTAGCTGCCTCGAGCAGGGGCTACTCTTCGTTGTGGTGTGTGGGCTTCTCATTGTGGTGGCTTCTCTTGTTGCAGAGCATGGGCTCCAGGCACTCAGGCCCCAGTAGTTGTGGTGCACGGGCCTAGTTGCTCTGGGGCATGTGGGATCCTCCTGGACCAGGGCTCGAACCCGTGTCCCCTGCTTTGGCAGGCGGACTCCCAACCACTGTGCCACCAGGGAAGCCTCAGTTATTTGTTTTTTTGTTGTTGAGTTATATAAGCTGTTTGTATATTTTGGAGATTAAGCCCTTGTTCATTGCATCATTTGCAAATACTCTCTCCCATTCTGTAGGTTGTCCTTTTTTTTTTTTTTTTTTTTAATGGCTTCCTTTGCTGTGCAAAAGCTTGTAAGTTTGATTAGGTCCCAATAAATAATTGTTATTTTAATCCACTAAATTTTGAGGTGGCAATAGATAACCAGAACAACAGTGTATATCAGATCTGGGGGTCAAGGACCACCTGCCCCAACACAGGAGTAAGTTCCTTGGTTGGTCTATCTGGCTTCCCCTGGTTCTGCCCCCTGGGAAAATCCTCAGTTTCCCATGGTCCCTTGCTCTGTCCTCAGGGAGGTTGTTTCTTGTCCATGATCCCTCATGGCCCATCTGAACAGGCCCCTGTGGGTGACACCCACTTTAAGGGCTACACAGCTTTGGCAGCACCTCTAGAGGGAGCCACTTCTGTGTAGGAGGTTCAGGATGTTTTAGCTTACAGCCATAGCTGTTGCAGGCCAGATATGGGTTTTGTGTGTGTGTGTTTGTTAACATAGCTTCCTAAAATAATTAGTAAGCTTCCAGTCAATTCTTAAGCATGAGTTACTATGGCCAAAGATCTTACACATCATATTAGCCCTAAAAACTCATATTCTGCATGTTGGTTTCTGTGCTCTGACCATCTTCCCTAACTACTCCCCAGGGTTTGAAGGGGAAGATAACATTGTTAATCTGGCCTTTGCTGGGAGTCTTGCACTGGGTAGGCACAGACCTCTTAACAGAAGGTGCTTGAGAAAGGGTTGGGTCCACAGTGTTAGATCCTGGCGGGGTGACTATTTAGCAGCTACCATTCTGAACAGCTTCATTTGAACCTGTGTCCCCTGCAATGGCAGGCGGATTCTTAACCACTGTGCCACCAGGGAAGCCCTTCTTAATGGCTTTCTAAGATACAATGAGCAACCATTTGACCAAGTGGTTTGCAAATCCTGAGGATTGCCTGCTTTCCAGGCTGCAAAGGAGTGGATCCTCCCTACACACTTGCCCAACAAACTTCCCCTAAGCTAATGCCACATTCTAGAAACTGTTAAGGCACTACCCCACTTCTAGTACCAACTATGTATCAACTTGGATTGCATTTATGTCTGTTACAGAGACTGGAAATAGCAGAGACATAAACTAGATGGAAGTTAGTTTTTCCTGACAGGTGATAAAGTCTGGGTGTAGACAGCTCAGGGCTGACGTAATGTCCCCAGGGATTCATCAGGTTCTCAGACTCCCTGTAACTGTCTCTCTACAGTCCTTAGCCTGTGGCTTCCATCCTCAGTGTGCCTCCAAATCAAAAGATCCTTCGATCATCGCTCTAGACAGGAAACAGAAAGAGGGGAGATGGGAAAAAAGGACTAAAGAATTAAAGAGAGTATATGCCAGATGTCTGACCTTCCTTCAAGGAGTTTTCTGAAAGATCCATCCAGCAAACGCTACTCACATCTTTTTTATGTTTACATACATAGTTAGAATGTAGTCACATGGTCACAATTAGCTGCAAGAGGTGGTATATGTAATATTTAAGCGGGTTATGCTGCCACCTGAGATAACAGGGGTCTGAGTAAACTTTTGGGGTTGATGAGTATGTTCATTATCTTTTTTTTTTTTTTTTTTTTTTTGTTCATTATCTTGATGGTGGTGATGATTTCATGGATGTATCAAAACTTATCATATTGTGCATTTTAAATACATGCAGCGTATCGTATGTCAGTTGTACCTCAATAAATCTGTTTAAAATGTTGTATGTGTACAAGAAAAGAATATGTGCTCCCAATTATTGGCTGCAGGGTTTTAGATAAGTTCAATATGCCAAACCTTTACCTGTGTTGTTCAAATCTCCTATAACCTTACTGAAAAACACTTTTTTTTCTTGATCCATCAATTAACTGAGGGAAACATGTTAAAATTTCCCACAATTGTAGTGGATTTGTCAATTTCTCCTGGGAGTTCTGACAGTTTTTCTTTATAAATTTGAAGCTGTATCATTAAGAAATATAGGTTTTGAGCTTCCCTGGTGGCGCAGTGGTTGAGAATCTGCCTGCTAATGCAGGGGACACGGCTTCGAGCCCTGGTCTGGGAAGATCCCACATGCCGCAGAGCAACTGGGCCCGTGAGCCACAACTACTGAGCCTGCGCGTCTGGAGCCTGTGCTCCACAACAAGAGAGGCCGCGATAGTGAGAGGCCCGCGCACTGTGATGAAGAGTGGCCCCCGCTTGCCGCAACTGGAGAAAGCCCTCTCACAGAAACGAAGACCCAACACAGCCAAAAATAAATAAATAAATAAATAAATAAATAAATAAATAAATAAATAAAGAGTTCGCAACTAAGGAGCCCACGTGCTGTGTCTAAGACCCGGCACAACCAAATAAATAAATAAATATTAAAAAAAAAAAAAAAGAAATATAGGTTTATAATTATGTCTTCGTGGTGAATTAAAACATATCAATGTGGCAGGTCTTTTTATCTCTAGTTCATACTTCTAGTCATAAATTTTATTTTATCTAATATTAATATATCTACACAAGGTTTTTTTTGTTTGTTTAGTATTTGCCTGGCACATATCTGTTTTCTGTTCTTTTACTTTTAACCTTTTTTCTTATGTTTTAGTTATATCTCTTGTAACCGACATATAGCTGGATATTAATTTTTATTTAGTCTAACAAACTCTGTATTTTGACTGGAGAATTTACTCCATTTATATTGGTTGTGATTATGTTATCACTGGATTCATTTCTACAAAAAAAATTTGGTGCTTTTAATCTGTCCAGATTTTTCTCTTATTTTTCCCCTTTCTTGTCTTCTTTTGGACTATTTGAGGTTTTTCACACCTTATTCTTTTTTTTCTTCTTACATGTTTGGAAAGTACACACTCTGGTTCCATTAATATTTAAATTAAAAATTTTAACATGAACATTTAACAATCAAAATTAATTAAGGGAATTCCTTGGCTGTCCAGTGGTTAGGATTCCGCGCTTCCACTGCAGGGTGCACAGGTTCAATTCCTGGTCGGGGAACTAAGATCGCGCATGCAGCACTGTGTGGGGAAAAAAAAAAAAAAAATCAATTAATATATCAAAACAAAAACATTAGAATAACTTTAATCAGCCCCTTCCAACCAATATGCAGTTATGCTCAAGATTTTATTTCTATGTTTTCCTATTTTAGTTTTGTTTTTGTTTTTAGTTATATATGCACATAATTTGGAGTTAAACAGTTATAATACTTGTAAATAACACGTCCTGGCCCACACTCCCCATTTCCTCCTACCTAGAAGCAACCACCTTCAAATCTTGTACCTGGTATTTTATTAATTATCTCTTTTCATGTCTCTATATAACATATAGTGACTACTTGATTTTTTACTTAATAGTATTATGCACTGATTTCTAAAATGGAAGATAAGGACTCAGCTGTTTCAATCCTCCTCCTCCCTCCCCCATTTTCCCATAATTGTTTTCCCATAATTGTTACATAATTATGTAACAATTTTGGTTAAAGGACTATTCAGAATTTACATTATTTTGACTATGCAAATGATATTCATAGATGAGTCAGTATGATACCTTCTCTTCCTTGAAATGCTTTTCGTTCTCTAGCTATTACTAATTGACCCCAAACTCTTCTCCAACTGCCTGGATCTCCTCTGAAAGCATCAGTCAATCTTACTTTCTCCTGTGATCCCCCTTCACTCTCATCCTGGGGATTCTCCTGGCTTCTTCTCTGTGTTGCATCCTATTTCCCATATTCCACTGGACTTCCTTCTTGGTTTACTCTTGCTTTGGTGGACCAAAGCCTCCAGTTTTCTTTGAGAGAGTTGTTCTAGCCTAACCAGCCAACGATCAGGATGGGCTTATTGGCCTGTGGCAGTGAGGGAGATCACAGACCAGGCGAAATGTGAGGATCTCACAAAACAGTGGAAAAGATATGTGTGCTGCAGGATTGGGGGCAAGGGTGAAGCTTAGGTGAAATTTAAATGAAGCAGTGTTCTTAGAGGTTCAAAGTAAATAGGGATCTGTGTAAAGAGGTTAATATCAGGTCTGGACTATGAAGTAAACACTGTTGTAGAATACTGTGTCCAGAAATCCCTTGTCTAAAGCTCTGCACCTGGGCTGTAAATCAAGGCTGCTTCTCTGTCTCAATGTGACTTGGATCCTTCAGGCAAAAGAAGAATGATTCATTCTTACTGATATGCTTTCAAAGAGCAATGTTTTTTTATAGTTTATGATTTTAGAGAACAAAGTTTTTCAGTGAGTAAGGGAGCAGTAGTCACAGAAAGGGGTCGTTATGAATTTTACTGCTGCATAGCTTGGGGAAAATAGTGTTTCTTGTTAACTTTACTGGCTTTCTGTGTCTATTATCCCAGCTTGATGAATGGCAGGCCAGAATTGCACTGTCTCAGTCACGGGTACGTTTTACTTTCTCAGGGTGTGTGGGAGACAATATTTTTGAGCCTTTTTGGGGAGCTGTTAGCTGTAAGGTTCTCTGTAGGATGATCTAGCCAGGTCTTTTCCTGGGGGAACCCCCAGTGTAAGTATCCTTAGATCAGATTCTCCAAAGCAAACCTATTCCAGTCTCCTACTTGGAGACTATAGTTCTGATTGCTAGTGTTCTGGGTACTGAGCTGGGGGAAAGGGCTGGGGTTCTCAGAATATAGGATGTAAATGTTCTTTCAGTCCTCCTGTTTTTAGAATAATATTCCTGCCCTCTCTGGAGCATAAATTTCCAGGTTTCTGCTATGGTGGAGAAGGGGCTGTCAAATTGCTGTGTGGACCAGGGATACACCCTTCCTTAAACAGATTTTCAAATAATTCTCCTGTTTTTCATCCCACATTTACCATCCCCTTCAGAGGTATCTGGCGTTGCTGATTCCTGATAATCATGGGGGTTCTGCATCTGCAGTGTAATCAGCTTGTTTTTCAGCTTTGCCCACTGACTTAGACTTAGAATTCAGTTCTCTTTGATCTCTCTAGTCAGTCACACACATTCATCTGCTTTTTTAGCATCTGATATTACACTGTTGTTGTCTTTTCCATTCTCTTTGTCTTTGGGACAAAAAAATCTCTTTATCGTCATTTCAGTAGATTTCAGAAAGGAACAAAAATAAATGAGTGTATACAATGTACCCTCTATACCCCCAAAATCTGTCTTGTTTTTAAACCACGTAAATCAGATATTATCACTATTGTCATATATAAGCAGTGTTGATTTAGATTTACTCCTGACTTTACTAATTTTTTTTTTTCACAAATGCTTACTTCACAGATCTTCTTTCTGGGATAATTTTTATTCTTCTGGAAGAAAATCCTGTACATTTCTTATTGTGAAGATATGTTGGTAGTAAACTCTCTGTTTTTGTTGATGTAAAATGTCTATATTTCACCATCATACATGCCAAGGAGTTTGGACTTTTATCATGCAGGCAATTGGAGAGAGTGAAGCGTTTTAAGCATTTGAATATGATTAGCTTTGTTTGATAGAAAAAAATTTCATTTGGGATGGAGCAAGAATGAGGAAACTGTTGCAAACCACCAGGCTAGGTATGATGGCGGCTGGAATAAGGTTGTGGTCGTGGGCTTGAGGGGTGGATTTGAGAGATATTAAGGAGGTGGAATGGACAAGCCTTGGTCATCACAGGGGATAAGGAAGAGGGATGAGTAAAAGACAGCTCTCAGGTTTCTGTGTGCGGGTTAGTGGTGCTAAGTTTCCCTGAGATGCAAGTCCAGGAACAAGAGAATGTTTGGTATAAAGCAGTGAATTTGGTTCTCATTGTGGGGCCTTGGAAGTGTCTGTGGTATTTCCAGTGGCGCTCTGGAACTCAGGTGGAAGATCTAAGTGAGTGATGCAGAGTTGTTAGGCCAAGGTGATAAATGTTTGTGTCTGAGGTCACATAGGGAGAGGGTGTGGATTGGAGAGGGAGTGTTAGAGTTGGGGGTGTAAGGACTTCTAGTTTCTGAAGAGTAAGCCTACCTGAATGAGAGTGTTGTCTAGTGGGCTGAAGGGACTTTTGTTGGACTCTGTACACGCACATATGGTAGTTTCAGTGCCTCGGTTTTCCCTTAGGTAGCAACAATTTAAAATAAACCACAGGAGCTTCCCTGGTGGCGCAGTGGTTAAGAATCCACCTGCCAATGCAGGGGACACGGGTTCAAGCCCTGGTCTGGGAAGATCCCACATGCTGCAGAGCAACGAAGCCCGTGCGCCACAACTACTGAGCCTGCGCTCTCGAGCCCACGTGCCACAACTACTGAAGCCTGTGCACCTAGAGCCTGTGCTCTGCAACAAGAGAAGCCATTGCAATGAGAAGCCCGTGCACCGCAACGAAGAGTAGCCCCTGCTCGCCGCAACTAGAGAAAGCCCACATGCAGCAACGAAGACCCAACGCAGCCAAAAATAAATAAATAAAATAAACCACAGGAAAGCTTTTCCCTTCTTTGTTGCCACAGTCCCATCTACCTTTAACAAGGCAGCTGCTGGGGAAATGAATAAGATAAATTTAAGCTCCAGGCAATAATATATGCCACCAACAGCACTGAGGACAAACAACTGTGAGGGCTTGATTGGTCAGGGTTCAGTACCATAAACAACATCCAGTCTAGATATTTTAAGGAGAAGGGGATTTATTGAATTAGATGTTTACAAAGTTGTTAGAAGGGCTGTACGAGAGGGGCTCTACTCTGGACTTCCATGAATAATTCTCAGAACATGGCAGAACCAGTCTGTCTGGTAGGCTGATCTTGGCCACAATCAGAAAGCTGGGAGGCTATCAGGAGGTTACTGGAACTATCCAGTTCAAGAACACAATACTGGGAGTTCCTTGGTGGTCCAGTGGTTAGGACTTTGCACTTCCACTGCAGGGGGCACGGGTTCAATCCCTGGTTGGGGAACTAAGATCCCGCAAGCTGCACAGCATGGCCCCGCAAACCACCCCCCAAAACACCATTTATTTAAAAAGAAAAAGAACACAATACTGCTCCATTGCAATTCAGTGGGGGAGAGGTTGGTCTTTTCAATAAGTGGTGAATATGCACTTGGGGGAAAAATGAACTTTGATCCTTAACCTCACACCGTATTCAAACATTAATTCACAATACGTCACACAGGGATATCAACTCAATGCTTTGTGACGACCTAGAGGGGTGGGATAGGGAGGGTAGGAGGGAGGTTCAAGAGGGAGGCGATATGGGGATATATGTATACATATAGCTGATTCACTTTGTTGTACACCAGAAACTAATACAACATTGCAAAGCAATTATACTCCAATAAAAACCAAAAATGTGAAAACAAAAAATAAAAACCAAAAAACCGAAAAAGCAATAGGTCGTAAACCTAAACGTGAAAAGTAAAACAGGGCTTCCCTGGTGGCGCAGTGGTTGAGAGTCTGCCTGTCAATGCAGGGGACACGGGTTCGAGCCCTGGTCTGGGAAGATCCCACATGCCGCGGAGCAACTGGGCCCGTGCGCCACAACTACTGAGCCTGCGCGTCTGGAGCCTGTGCTCCACAACAAGAGAGGCCGCGACAGTGAGAGGCCCGCGCACCGCGATGAAGAGTGGCCCCCGCTTGCCCCAACTAGAGAGAGCCCTCGCACAGAAACGAAGAGCCAACACAGCCAACAACAACAACAACAAAATATATATATATATATATATATATATTAAAAAAAAAAAAAAAGTAAAACAAATAAGGCTTCTGGGGAAAAAAAAGTTTCTTGACCTTAACCAGGACATGAAAAACACTAACCTTAAGAGAAAGGTTGATAAATTGAGCTTTATTAAAATTAAAAACTTCTGGGACTTCCCTGGCAGTGGTTAGGACTCTGCGCTTCCACTGCAGGGGACGCGAGGTCACTGCCTGGTCGGGGAGCTAAGATCCCGCATGCCTGCCAGGCGTGGCCCAAAGTGACAACAAGAACAAGAACAAAATTAAGAACTTCTTGGATGAACTTGGAAAACATTCTGCTAAATGAAAGAAACCAGACTTAAAAGGTCATAGATTGTAAGATTCCATTTGTATGAAATATCTAGATAGTTAAATCTATAGAAACAGAACAGAGGTTGGTGGTTGCCAAGGGCTGGGAGGCTGGGGAATGGGAACAACTGCTTAATGGGTATGGCGTGTCCTTCTGGGGTGACGAAAATGTTTTGGAACTAGATAGATGTGGTGGTTACACAGCAATATGAATATGCTAAATGTTACTCAGTCGTTCACTTTAAAATGTTAATTTTATATTATGTGAATTTCACCACACCAAAAAAATTAAGAATTTATGTTCACCAAAAAACATCACTAAGAAAGCAGAAAGGCAAGCGACAGACTGGAAGAAAATATCTGGAATTAACATTCTTAACAAAGGACTTGTGTCAATAATATATAAAAAACTACAAATCAATAAGCAAAACAAGATAAAACAAAAACAAACAAACAAAATGGACTTTCCTGGCTTTGTCCAGGGAAGTGGTTAAGACTCTGAGCTTCCACTGCAGGGGGATGCAGGGTCAATCCCTGGGTGGGGAACTAAGATCTCGCATGCCTGCAAGGTGAGGCCAAACAACAACAACAAAACAACAACAAAACAACAAAAAAATCCTGGACAAAGCACTTTATAAAAGAGATGATACAAATGGCCAATAAGAGTTATGAAAAGGTGCTTAACATCATTTTTCATCAGGGTAATACAAATGAAAACCACAATGAAATACCACAACATACTCACCAAAATACCTAAAACTAAAAGGATTGACAATGCCAAGTGTTGGTGAAGATACTGTAGGACAACTGGAACACTCATAAATTGCTGGTGGGAGTATAAACTGGAATACTTAGGAAAGCTGGTACTACTTAGTCAAAGGAGACATACATATCTAGACCCACTATACTTGAGTATATACTCAGGAAAAATTAGTGCACCTGTCCATCAAAATAGAGATACAAAAATGTTCATAGTAGTTTTTACTTTTTTTGTTGTTGTTTTTGACCATGCCACGTGGCTTGTGGGATCTTATTTCCCCAACCAGGGATCGAACCCGCACCCCCTGCAGTGGAAGCACAGAGCCTTAAGCACTGGACCGCCGGGGAAGTCCCCATAGTAGTTTTATAGCCAAAAACTGGATACAATCAACAGTAGAATGGATAAATTGTGGTTTATTCATGAAATGAAATAATACATAGCAATAAAAAGAGAAAAAAACTAATACTATAACATGATTAGATCTCACAAACAAAATGTTGAAAGAAGCTAGATACACAAAAATTATATATTACAATTTCTTTTATAAGAAGTTCAAGAACAGGCAAAACAAGTCAATGGTGGTAGAAGCAGAATAGTAGTAACTATTGTGTGGGAAAAGCTAAGAGGGAAGCTTTGTGGAGCCAGGAATGCGCGCGCACACATGATTATACCACCCACCGCCACTCCTTGTTGCAGCCATCTACTGCCCTCACCCCACTCTGTCACTCTCTCCTACACAACTCCTGTTATAATTCTTGATTTCAATATCCTTGTAAATGAGCCTTCTAACCCCCTGGCTGCTCCGTCTCCCAGTTCATTCCTCTCTCCTGAATGCCTATTTCCTACCTTCTCTCTCCTCAGATCTCTAGTTCCTTCATCATCCTCATGAGCTCTTAGGGGATGATCTTGTTTCTTTAGCTGTGACAATACCAACTGTGACAATACTGAGAGACCTTCCACAGCTTCCTCACCATGTCCACTTACTCTGCCTTCTGTCCTTTATTATGGGTGAACTATCCATGTTCCTCTATTTGTGAACTAGACCCCACCCTTCACCTTTTTAAGCACTTGGCTCCAGGAAATTTTCTCTGTCTCTTTACTGCAATGTCAGTTTTTCCTCTCTACAGGATCTTTTCTACCAGTGTACTAACATACTGCAATTTCTTCATCTTGAAATAGTCCTTTCCTGTCTTTTTCCTCCAGTTACCACCCCATTTCTTACCTTCCCTCCTTTGAAAAAATTGTCTATAGTCACTGTCTCCTTTTTTAAAAAAATTTTTTTGCAACCCCTAGTCCATTCTTTTGAACCCACTACAGGCAAGTTTTTGTTGCCCTCAATCCACCTAATCTGTTCTTATCATGATCACCCATGACCTCCATTTGGCTTAATTCATTGGTCAGTTCTCAGGCTTCATCTTATTTGATCTTCTAGTGGCATCTGACAGGTCATTATTCTTTCCTCCTCCTTGAAACATTCTTTATTTGACTTCAAGGACACAACCCTTTCCTGGTTCCCTCCTTCCTCTTTGATCTTTCTCAGTCTCCTTTACTGATTCTGTTCACCTCCCTGACCTTTAAACTTTAGAGTTCCCCATGGCTCAGTCCTTGGACTTTTTCTCTACATTCCCTTGGTAATCTCATCCACTCTGACCCAGATTTTTATTTTATTTTATTTTATTATTTTTTTATTTTTTATTTTTTTTAAATTAATTTATTTGTTTATTTATTTTTGGCTGTGTTGGGTCCTCGCCCCTGTGCGGGGGCCCTCTCCAGTTGCGGCAAGTGGGGGCCACTCTTCATCGCGGTGCGCGGGCCTCTCATTAACGCGGCCTCTCTTGTTGCGGAGCACAGGCTCCAGACGCGCAGGCTCAGTAGTTGTGGCTCACGGGCCCAGCTGCTCCGCGGCATGTGGAATCTTCCCAGACCAGGGCTCGAACCCGTGTGCCCTGCATTGGCAGGCAGACTCCCAACCACTGCGCCACCAGGGAAGCCCTTATTTTATTTTTTTATTAAAGTATGGTTGATTTACAATGTGTTAGTTTCTGGTGTACAGCAAAGTGCTTCAGTTATATACATATATAGTATTTATATTATACATATATTCTTTTTCATATTCTTTTCCATTATGGTTTACTACAGGATACTGAATATGGTTCCCTGTGCTATACAGTAAATTCTTGTTGTTTATCTACTTTGTATATAATAGTTTGTATCTGCTAATCCCAAACTCCAGATTTATCCCTCCCCCACTCCCTTTCCCCTTTGGTAACCATAACTTTGTTTTCCATGTCTGTGAGTCTGTTTCTGTTTTGTAAATAAGTTCATTTCTGTCATATTTTAGATTCCACATATAAGTGATATCATATGGTATTTGTCTTTCTCTCTTTGGCACTTCACTTAGTATGATAATCTCTAGGTCCATCCGTGTTGCTGCAAATGGCATTATTTCATTTTATATATATATACATATATACACCACATCTTTTTTTTAATATCACATCTTCTTTATCCATTTATCTGTCGATGGACATTTAGGTTGCTTCCATGTCTTGGCTATTTTAAATTGTGCTGCTATGAACACTGGAGTGTATGTATCTTTTCAAATTATAGTTTTGTCTGGATATATGTCTGGAAGTGAGATTGCTGGATCATATGGCAACTCTATTTTTAGATTTTTGAGGAACCTCCATACTGTTTTCCATAGTGGCTGCACCAATTTACATTCCGACCAACAGTGTAGGAGAGTTCCCTTTTTTTTGCACCCTCTCCATCGGTTATTTGTAAACATTTTTAAAATAATTATTTATTTATTTATTTTGGTTGCACCAGGTCTTAGTCATGAATCGCCGGCTCCTTAGTTGCAGCACATGGGCTCCTTCGTTGTGGCAGGCAGGCTCCTTAGTTGTGGCATGCGGGCTCCTTAGTTGTGGCATGCGAATTCTTAGTTGTGACATGCGTGTGGGATCTAGTTCCCTGACCAGGGATCAAACCTGGGCCCCCTGCATTGGGAGCGTGAAATCTTATCCACTGTGCCACCAGGGAAGTCCCTGTAGACTTTTTAATGACAGCTATTCTGACCAGTGTGAGGTGGTACCTCATTATAGCTTTGATTTGCATTTCTGTAATTAGCAATGTTGAGCATCTTTTCAAGTGCCTGTTGGCTGTCTGTATGTTTTCTTTGGAGAAATGTCTATTTAGGTCTTCCGTCCATTTTTTGGATTGGGTTGTTTGTTTTTTTGTTATTGAGTTGTATGAGCTATTTGTATATTTTGGAAATTAAACCCTTGTCAGTTGCATCATTTGCAAATATTTTCTCCCAGTCTGTAGGTTGTCTTTTCATTTTGTTTATGGTTTCCTTTGCTGTGCAAAAGCTCATCAGTTTGATTAGGTCCCATTTGTTTATTTTTGCTTTTATTTCTACTGCCTTAGGAGACTGACCTAAGAAAACATTGGTAAGATTTATGACAGAGAATGTTTTGCCTCTGTTCTCTTCTAGGATTTTTATGGTGTCATGTCTTATATTTAAGTCTTTAAGCCATTTTGAGTTTATTTTTGTGTATGGTGTGAGGGTGTGTTCTAACTTCATTGATTTACATGCAGCTGTCCAGCTTTCCCAACACCACTTACTGAAGAGAAGGTGGTGTTGCATATTGTATACTCTTGCCTCCTTTGTGGAAGATTAATTGACCGTAGGTATGGGGGTTTATTGCTGGGCTCTCTATTCTGTTCCATTGATATATATGTCTGTTTTTGTGCCAATATCATGCTGTTTTGATTACTGTAACTTTGTAGTATTGACTGAAATCTGGGAGGGTTATGCCTCCAGCTCTTTTCTTTTTCCTCAGGATTGCTTTGGCAATTCTGAATCTTTTATGGTTCCATATACATTTTAGGATTGTTTGTTCTAGTTCTGTGAAAAATGTCATGCTTAATTTGATAGGGATTGCATTAAATCTATAGATTGCTTTGGGTAGTATGGCCATTTTAACAATATTAATTATTCCAATCAAGAGTATGGGATATCTTTCCATTTCTTTGAATCATCTTCAGTTTCCTTTATTGTTTTATGGTTTTCAGCATATAAGTCTTTCACCTCCTTGGTCACGTTTATTCTTAAGTATTTTATTTTTATTTTTTTGATGTGACTTTAAAAGGGATTTTTTTTTACTTTCTCTTTCTGATATTTCATTGTTAGTGTAAAGATCCAGATTTTAAATACTTTCTAAAAGCTGATGACACTCAAATTTATATCTCTCAAGTATATATATATATATATATGTTGAGCTGCTGAACTTACCCCAGAACCTGCTTCTCCTGCAGTCTTCCCAGCTGAGGAAATGGTAACATCATTCTTCTACTTCCTCAGGCCCCAAAGCTTTGAGTTTCTTTTTCTTGTACCCCACATCCTACCCTTTTAAAAGGTAAGTGAGGAGACTTCCCTGGTGGTGCAGTGGTTAAGAATCCGCCTGCCAATGCAGGGGACACGGGTTCCATCCCTGGTCCAGGAAGATCCCACATGCCACGGAGCAACTAAGCCCATGCGACACAACTACTGAGCCTGCACTCTGGAGCCTGTGAGCCACAACTACTGAGCCTGCGTGCCACAACTACTGAGCCCACATGCCTAGAGCCCGTGCTCCGCAACAGGAGAGGCCACTGCAATGAGAAGCCCGCACACCGCACCACAATGAAGAGTAGCCTCCGTTCGCCACAACTAGAGAGAGCCCGTGCAAAGCAACGAAGACCCAACACAGCCAAAAATAAATAAATAAATAAATAAATAAATAAATTTATTTAAAAAAAAAGGTAAGTCAGGCCACCATGTCATTTGTCACCTTCCCATCGTACTTTGAGAGAAAGCCAAAGTCCTTCCATTAACCCCCTAAGCATCCCATGATCTGATCCACTCCTCCCACCCCCTTACCTCTCTGGAAAATGCTCCCACCTCAAAACCTTGTAGTTGTTCCCTCTTCCTGGTATGTTCTTGTCCCAGATACCTGCATGGCTCATTCACAACTTTTCAGTCTTTACTTAAATGCCACCTTCTCAGAAAGGCCTTCACTGTCTACCCTGTCTAAAATTGCACCCCTCCTCACACGTCTTGTCCTCCTTCCCTGCTTTGCTTTTTCACATTTAAAAAAAATTAATAGACTTTATTTCTAAGAGCAGTTTTAGGTTATAGAAAAGTTGAGCAGAAATTACAGAGTTTCCATATGCTTCCTTTCCCTTAGTTTCTCCTGTTATTAACATCTTGTATTAGTGGTACATTTGTTACAATTAATGAATCAATATTGGTACATTATTAACTAAAGTCCATTTCTTACGCTAGGGCTTTTGACAAATGTATAATGTCATGTAACAACTATTACAGTGTCATAAAGAAGAGTTTTTTTTTTAATTAATAATTTATTTTTGGCTGCCTTGGATTTTTGCTGCTGCGTGCTTTTTCTCGTTATGAGCGGGGGTTACTCTTCATTGCGGTGTGCGGGCTTCTCATTGCAGTGGTTTCTCTTGTTGCGGACCACGGGCTCTAGGTGCGCGGGCCCAGTAGTTGTGGCACATGGGCTTAGTTGCTCCGTGGCATGTGGGATCTTCCTGGACCAGGGATGGAACCCGTGTACCCTGCATTGGCAGGTGGATTCTTAACCACTGCGCCACCAGGGAAGTCCCAAGAATAGTTTTACTACACTAAAAATCCCCTATACTCCACCCGTTCATCCCTCCCTCCATCCAAAACCTTAGCAAATACTGATCTTTTTATTGTTTCCATAGTTTTGACTTTTCCAGAATGTCACATAGTTGGAATCATACAGTATATAGCCCTTTCAGATTAGCTTCTTTCACTTAGCAATGTGCATTTAAAGTTCTTCCATGTCTTTTCATGGCTTGATAGCCCTGCTTTATTTTTCTCCTCGGCAATTTCTTACATGGTTCTGTATATTTTTCACTTACCATATTTATTGTCTTGTCCACAGGAATGTATGTGTCACAAGGACAGGGATTCTTTTCTGTTCTGTTCACTGCTGTATCCCCAGTGCCCACAACAGTGTCTTATAGACTGTGCTCAAGAAGTATTAGTTGAACTAAAATATTTCTTGAATACAATTAGTGTATCTAATTGAAGAACAAACCTATCCAGAACCCTCCTGGCAAGGGAATATGTGAAAAAGTGTTTAGCTGTCTGCACTCTAAGAATTTCAACTCCACTGCCTTCGACCTTGGGCAAGTGACCTAACCGAACCTGTCTGTGCCAGTTTCCTGCTCAGTAAAATGGAGCTAATAATAGCACTTCCCTCACAGGGTTTTGGTAGCGATTAAATGAGTTACTATACATAAATTCTCATAATAGGTCCCACACATAGTACGTGTATATGAGTAGTAATTATGGCTCCATACAGGAAGACTCAGAGAAGGAGATGAGAATGAAATGCCGGTTGGCTACATCCAGTATGCGATTCTAGTTAGTTGTTCAGAGGTGGACGAGGCGCCGTGCGCTGGAGCAATTGCAGGCAACCTTGAGAAAGACGGCGCCGGAAAGGGGAGCACTAATCCCATTTCCCCAACGCTTTACAAAGCACTTTTACATTCTAAACGCTTGAAATCCTCACAATTATGTCTGGTGGGCATTATGATCCCAATTTTATCCATGAGAAAACTGGTTCGGGGAGGTTGAACGACTTGCCCGATGGAACCATGTGATAAGTGGTGGCCCCAATATTCCCATCCAGAGGTTCTGATTCACACCTCAATACAGTCGCTATTACCCACGAAAACTCTCAGGGCGCGCCAGAGTGTCCGGGGTCCAGGGGTCCTGGACAGGGTAACAGAACCACCTTAATAACAACATCCAGGTTGTCAGCGGCTGTGTGCAAGGCAGGATGTGCAGGCTCGCCGGCCGGCTAGGGTGTGCGAAAGCTGGCACGCTGGACTTGCAGACGAATTCTGCAAGCGCTTGCGGATTAGAGAGTATCAAGGTAACTCAATTTCCTAGCATCCCCTCCCCTTCCCCCGCCTCCAGGGGGCGGGGCAACAAAGCGCGGGAAAACCGGCCTCGACTCCACCCCCTACCCCGTGCTGGGGGCGGGGAAAGGAGAACTCTTAAATGGGTAATGGACACGGGGCGGGTTTCCCCCTCCCCCATCTCCGTGCTTAGAAAGCGTTCCACAATGCCGCTTTAAGATCCCTTTGGAAATGGCCCAGGCCACGCCAGCACACTAACGTCACCTCTCCCCTACTTCCGGTCTGCAAGCCCGTCCCAGGCTTCAGGTGCCGGTGCCTTCCACACTCCAAATCCCGCCCCCGCTACAAGCCCTCCTGCAGAGGGAGGAGCAGTGGGTGACGCCATGGCCCAGGAGCTAGCCCGTGCGAGGACCCCATCCATTCAGATTACATGACGATTTAGGCAGTGGGAAAACCGCGAGGAAATGGTCAACCAGATGACGTGATGCTTTCGGTGACGTCCCATTCTGTGACTTCTGCACGGCATGACTGACATTGGGGTTTAGCTTGAGAAAACACCGCAAATGGATCTACACATCCGGGCTCCACTCGGGGCCAACGCGGTTCTCCTCAACCTGCCCAACAAATAGAAGCAGAGAGTTCTCTAAATTTGCATAAGTGAACTGCAGGCTTCAGGGATCGCGGCCAATAGGGAGTGAGGGGGCGGAGACGCACCTGGGATAGTCACCGCCTCCGGTAGGAAAGCAGGGAATCAGACTGGCTTCTTTTTAAACGACAGTGGCGGAGGCCAATCATTTTTGAGATGCACAGATGGGGCAGTGGGCCCCGGCGCAACCAATGGGAAGAAGCATCTCCAGAAGGACTAGGCTTCTTGCCCAATGAGGCTGGGAAGCCTGTGCGGAGCTGTTTCCGAGCGGCAGTACTTAAGACCAACCCAGTATGGAGCTGGGCGGGGCGCAGTACTGAACGATGGGGGTATTGGCCAATGGCGAGTGCGAAAGCGGGCAGCCCAGACCTGGAACGCGAAAGGAGCTGAGGGAGGGGGAGGCTGAACCGGGAGAGAAGCAGGAAGTAGCGGCGGTCGTGGGGAGGGCGGCGGCGGCGACGGCGGCGGCGGCAGCGACCGGAGCAGGGAAGAGACCGCCGGGTCTCGGCCCGCACGGGGAGCGGAACAAGTAAGCGTGCCTGGGGTAAATACCCGCCTTTGGCCCCGCCCCCTGGGGGGGCGGGTAAATACCCCCGCCCCTCCCCCACTTGGTCAACTACCCCCCTCGCCGCGTCGCCCCCCGGGATGGCTTCTACCGGGGCCCCGACGTCGCCTCCATTCCTTGGGGCCCGTGGGCGAAACTCCTAGCCTGTTGAAAGCACAGCCCCTAGCAGGGTAAACGTGGAGGGGGGGGTCGGGGTCCCCAACTCCTGGCGCCCCTAGCCCGAGAGGCGTCCGAAGCGCGGCCCGGGGACTGGAAGCTGCGGGATGTCGCGACCTAAAATGGTGTCCGTGTCCGGGGGTGGGGGCGGGGGAACTGGGCCAGGCCGGAGCGGAGCCTGCACCCCGACTGGGCACGGGTCAGCGTCCGGGCCCGGACGGGACCCAGGCTCGTGCCCCAGGCCGCGGCGTGCCTTCCGATTCCTCCCCAGTCTCGAGAGAGCCTCGGGAGCCCTCGAGGGGAGGAGGCTGCGCTGCGCAGGGAGGGAGGGGAGGAGGTCGGAGTTGGGACGGACCCCGGCTGGAGAGCTGCGAGTCTGGCAAAAACTGTCCCCTCCCCACTTCTCTCTTTCCACGCCTCCCCTGCTCCGGTGTAGTTTTGGGCCGGGAGGTGCTGCGCGGCAGCTCCCCGAGGGCCTGGCCTGGCCAAGGCCCGTTCTTCCCTTAGCACGCTGGTGAGAGCTAGAAAAGCGCGGCGCGCCTCAGTTTCCCCTCTGGCTTCTCCCATGTACACCCCGCCCCCTTTCCGCAACCCTGGACATGCTCCCCGCGCCGGTCATCGGCAGATGGCAGGGACTTAATTCCGGCCGCTGCCCAGCTTGGCGGCAGCCTAATCGCCCCCGGCCGCCGGCCCCTCGCCCTCCTCTGCGCAGCAGGCCCCGGGCCAGGGAAAGGGACGCGGAGCCCCCACCCGACCCAGGCCAGTTCACCCTCTTCCTGTTCAGCCCCTTCCTTTGGCTTTTGGGGAAGAACAGAGGGAAGGAGGGGGGCTGGAGCCCAAGAGACAGGGCGCAGCAGCCGCAGAAAGGCCTGAGCCGTGGGGCGGGGAAGCCTCTTCGGCCTTGAGCTCCGCTGCTTGATCTACTGTCTGCTCCTGGCTCTCCGATGACCTCTAAGTCACTTGGACGCCAAAGGGGGAGTTGCTTGGGGGAGGCAAGTTTGCAGATGTTTGCTCATAGTCCCCACTGATCTGTGCTCCACCAGCCCACTTTTCTGAGGGCCTGAGCGGAAGGTAGCTTTGGTCTCGGGGTCGGGAGGGAGCCGGCCAGGGGAGGGCCCTAGCGATCCAGCTGGGCAGAGGCAAGGGGCAGAGGGCTTTGTTTAAACCCAGATCCTGTAAATTAAGTAGAGGGGGATGAGAGGAGCACTCCCCTTTCGTTCTTCCTGTAGTTGGTACCCTCTCCCTCCACCCCCATCTTGGTCCCAGCAATGCCAGCTGCCACCTGCTGGGACTATCTCCAGTTACAGTCTAAAGGCTGGAAAGAGGTGAGAGAATTGGCCCTGGGAAATGGCTTGCCTTGTGGGCAGGGAATGTGGAGGGAAAGAGACTTCTTCAGTTGCTTCTTCCTAGGTATAGAAACACTTGGAAGAAATGGGTAGGGAACACACCTGGGTTCCCCACAAGCTCTAGGCTGGCCTTCTTGTTGGTTTAGTGCCACATAAGTCTTGTGGGACTTTTTTTTTTTTGTACTGGGACAGATGGGGGTTGGGTGAGACTTCCTGGGCCACTGTTGCCAAGGGAAAATGAAAAGGATGAGGAGTGTGAGTTGGGGATAAACTGGGGTGAGGAGCTCAGAGCAGAAATGACAGGGGTAAGGGGCCTGGCTTTTCCCCGTTGTGGCAGCTGTGCTGGATAAGCTCATACCCTGGAGTTTTAGCCCTGAGAGAGCAAGATGGAGAAGGAGGGAGGGAGGGAAGGAGGAGGGGTTGGCTAGGGGAGGGCCAGGCACTCTTGGGAAGGTAGGTGAGCGAGCAGCAGGTGTTTGTGACAGGAGAGGCCTAGGCTGGGGCCCTTGTGACCAGACTGCTGTTATGGTTTTCCCATTTCTTCTTTTCGTCTCTTTCTGTTCCTGTGTCTTATTCTTTCCATCTTGGTCTCTTGGGTAACTTCCCTGAGCCCACTTCTCCCTGTTAACCAAGCTAGATCTCCAGGTGCCAGTAATGACCCCAAGTGGCCCAGACTTGAGCTTACATGACCCCTGGCTCTTGTCTCTGACCCCAACCCTAGATTTCCAGTGCTTATTCCCTCCCAGCTCCTTTTCGGCCTGGCATATCCTTGTTGTCCTAGCTGTAATAATAAATCATACTCTGGGTTCTGGCTCTCACATTTATGATTCATATCATGCTCAGAACAACCCTATGATATATAGATTACTTATCCCCTCTTTCAGACAGCAAAAGTAAGGCGGTGGAGTAACTTGCTTATACAGCAGGCCATTGATAAGGCTGGAACTAGAATCAATTCTTACATCTTGTCTTAAGTCACATGCCCCTTTGTACACATGGCCTTTCAGATCTCTGGACCCCCAGAAGATCCATGAAGAATATGAATGGATCCCATGCTGCCATGAATGAGCCCTTAAACCTAGAGCATCATGTACATCCTCCTCCTTAATAGTAGTATTGATTAATTGATTCTGTGCTGGGCACAGGAGGGGTTGAAGTGGTTTCAACTAAGATGCTCACTGAACTCCCTCCATCTCTACTCCCTTATCTCTTATCTGTATTTATTTTATTTTATTTTATTTATTTTTGGCTGCGTCAGGTCTTAGTCGCGGCATGCGGGATCTTCGTTGAGGCATGTAGTATCTTTCGTTGCGGTGCGTGGGCTGCTCTCTAGTTGTGGCACGCAGGCTCCAGGGCGCGTGGGCTCTGTAGTTGTGGTGCGCGGGTTCCAGAAAACGTGGGCTCTGCAGTTTGCGGCCTGCAGGATCTCTAGTTGAGGCGTACAAGCTCAGTATTTGTGGCGCGCGGGCTTAGTTGCCCCCAGGGCATGTGGGATCTTAGTTCCCTGACCAGGGATCAAACCCGTGTCCCCTGCGTTGGAAGGTGGATTCTTTACCGCTGGACCACCAGGGAAGTCTCTTTTATCTGTATTTCTGAGAAGTCTCTTTTCCTTTGCTTTCTCTGGATCTTGGTGTCCTCCCTGGAATGTGCATACTACATTCCTTTCAATTTTAGGGTTTGGCAAAACAGGTGCCTCCACCAGCTCTCTAGGATTTGCCCTGTGGTGGAGGTGTACCCAAGTCAGAGTGTGCGTGGGTTCTGAGAGCAGATGAATTTGGAGATCTTGAGGGAGGAGGTCCAGTGTTCCTGCTTCCAGAGGTCTCAGTTTCTCCCTCTTTTTCCTGTTTTCCTCAGGTCTGGGACCTGTTGCCATGGGGGACATGAAGACCCCTGATTTTGATGACCTGCTTGCTGCCTTTGACATCCCCGACATTGATGCAAATGAAGCCATCCACTCTGGGCCAGAAGAAAATGAGGGGCCAGGAGGCTCAGGGAAGCCAGAACCCAGTGTAGGAGGTGAATCTGGAGCAGCAACAGCAGTGGCTGCCGGGGATGGCCCTGGGTTGCCCGCCCAGGCCTCTGACCATGGCCTGCCACCGCCAGACGTCTCGGCAGTCAGCGTCATTGTCAAGAACACTGTGTGTCCTGAGCAGTCGGAGTCCCTGGCTGGGAGTTCAGGAGGGGAAGGGGCCCGGGCTGGGGGAGTGACTAAGGAAGGGTCTATGGGACCTCGTCTAATGCAAAATGGTTTTGGGGGCCCTGAGCCATCCCTTCCAGGAACCCCGCACTCTCCAGCTCCTCCCAGTGGGGGTACCTGGAAAGAAAAATCCATGGAAGGCAAAGCTCCCCTGGACCTCTTTGCTCATTTTGGGCCTGAGCCAGGGGAGCACCCCGATCCCCTTCCTCCCTCTGCGCCCTCCCCACCTCGGGAAGGGGCCCTGACCCCACCTCCTTTCTCCTCTCCCTTTGAGCTGGCCCGGGAGAATGGCCCAGCCCTCCTGCCCCCTGGTTCTCCCCCACTGCTGGGGGCCTTGAAGCAGGAAAGCTGCAGCCCTCTTCATCCCCAGAGCCTACCAGGCTCAGGCTCAGGCTCTAGCCCTGAGGCCACGGGCGTCCCTGCCAGTGTCTCCCCTTCCCGGGTTGCAGGGGTGTCCTTCTTCAAGAAGTCTCCAGGGCACCAGAGCCCTCTTGCCTCCCCTAAAGTGCCCAGCTGTCAGCCCCTAAAGGAAGAAGAGGACGAGGGACCAGTGGACAAGTCTCCCCCAGGAAGTCCCCAGAGTCCCTCTAGTGGAGCCGAGGCTGCAGATGAGGACAGCAATGACTCCCCTGCCTCCTCCAGCTCCTCTAGGCCCCTCAAGGTACGGATTAAGACCATTAAAACATCCTGCGGGAATATCACAAGGACTGTAACCCGGGTCCCCTCAGACCCTGATCCCCCTGCCCCCTTGCCTGAAGGGGGCTTCCTGGCAGAGGCTAGCCTCCTGAAGCTGTCCCCCGCAACCCCGACCCCTGAGGGTCCAAAGGTGGTGAGTGTCCAGCTGGGTGATGGCACGAGGCTAAAGGGCACCGTGCTGCCCGTGGCCACCATCCAGAACGCAAGCACTGCCATGCTGATGGCAGCCAGTGTGGCCCGCAAAGCCGTGGTTCTGCCTGGAGGCACTGCCCCCAGCCCTAAGACGATGGCTAAGAATGTGCTGGGTCTAGTGCCCCAAGCGCTGCCCAAGGCTGAGGGGAGGGCGGGGCTGGGGGCTGGGGGGCAGAAGGTGAACGGTGCCTCGGTGGTGATGGTGCAGCCCTCTAAGCCGGCCACTGGGCCGGGGGCAGGGGGTGGCACCGTGATCTCACGGACCCAGTCCAGCCTGGTGGAGGCCTTCAACAAGATCCTCAACAGCAAGAACTTGCTGCCTGCCTACCGGCCAAACCTGAGTCCACCGGCTGAGGCCGGGCTGGCCCTGCCGCCCACGGGCTACCGCTGCCTCGAGTGTGGGGATGCCTTCTCGTTGGAGAAGAGCCTGGCGCGACACTATGACCGCCGGAGCATGCGCATCGAGGTCACCTGCAACCACTGCGCCCGCCGCCTAGTCTTCTTCAACAAGTGCAGCCTGCTGCTGCACGCCCGTGAGCACAAGGACAAGGGGCTCGTCATGCAGTGCTCGCACCTGGTCATGAGGCCGGTGGCCCTGGACCAGATGGTGGGGCAGCCGGACATCACGCCCCTGCTGGCTGTCCCACCTGCCCTCGGACCTCCAGCCTTGCCTGCCTTGGGCAAGGGTGACGGGGCCGTCACCTCCTCCGCCGTTACTGCAGTTGCCGCTGAGGCCCCTGTGCTGCCACTCTCAGCTGAGCCGCCTGCCGCCCCGGCCACCTCTGCTTACACCTGCTTCCGCTGCCTGGAGTGCAAGGAGCAGTGCCGGGACAAGGCCGGCATGGCTACCCACTTCCAGCAGCTCGGGCCCCCCGCCCCTGGCGCCACCAGCAATGTGAGTTACCTTTCCCAGCCCCTCCCTGGGACGGGGACAGCCAGATGCCACGAGGACAGGATCTAGGAAGGTGTGGGGACTTGGTTAGGAGAAGGAGTGGGGGACAGGCCAATCCTCACAGACTCACCTGGTTTCAACCCCCTCGACAGGTGTGCCCAACCTGCCCCATGATGCTCCCCAATCGCTGCAGCTTCAGTGCCCACCAGCGCATGCATAAGAACCGGCCTCCCCACGTCTGCCCGGAGTGTGGGGGCAACTTTCTGCAAGCCAATTTTCAGACCCACCTCCGGGAGGCCTGTCTGCATTTCTCTCGCCGCGTAGGATACAGGTGCCTCCCACCTCTCCTCCCCATAGTCTCTCAACACTTTTCCTCCTGTACTTGGTGGTCTCATGGCTCCTGGGACCAGCCTTTCAGATGGCCTCTCACGGTGGTGAGCCCCGTCTCTCCTGTCGAATCACTCAGCCCCGGTGTGTTAGCAGATGCAGCCAGAGCGCTCTCTGCCTTCCCTTCGTTCCCCACGCAGAGGGAGCAAGCGGGGCCCCCTCCGGAGCATCAGCTCTGCCTCTGCCTCCGCAGGCCTCCCTTGGGGAACTGGGTACTGCAGCTCCCTCCTTCCTCCACTGGCTCGTGTTCCACCGCTGATGAGCTTCTTAGGGTCCACCCAGTCCCCGAGAAGGAGTGTGGGGCTGGAGGTGGCCGTGGAGATGCCCCCAGCTCACCACGGCACCTCCTGCTTACTCCCCAAGGTGCCCCAGCTGTGCAGTGGTGTTTGGGGGTGTGAACTCCATCAAGTCCCACATCCAGACGTCACACTGCGAGGTTTTCCACAAGTGCCCCATCTGCCCCATGGCCTTCAAGTCTGCACCCAGCGCCCACGCCCACCTCTACACCCAGCATCCCAGCTTCCACACGCAGCAGGCCAAGTGAGACCTGGGGAGGGAGCGTGAGGAGGGGCGGGTGGGGGGACTGGGCCTCGATGGGGCAGGATGTCTGCACTGTCTTCTCCACCCGCCCAGGATGATCTACAAGTGCGCCATGTGTGACACAGTCTTCACTCACAAGCCCCTCCTCTCCTCGCACTTCGACCAGCACTTGCTGCCCCAGCGTGTCAGCGTCTTTAAGTGCCCATCTTGTCCTCTGCTTTTTGCCCAAAAAAGGACCATGCTGGAACATCTCAAGGTACAGGAGTCGAGGGACGGAGGCAGGGTGCTCCGCTGTGTTGACTGGGGACCCCTCCGGAAGTGGGAGCAGGGGAGAAGCCGGGACTCTGGCAAAGCCAGGCCCTCCCCCACACCAGCCATCCCCCCTTGTCTCCCTCTCACAGAACACCCATCAGTCTGGGCGCTCGGGGGAGGAGACTCCTGGGAAAGGGGCCGGGGGTGCCCTTCTGACCCCCAAGACTGAGCCTGAGGAGCTGGCTGTGTCTCGGGGAGGAGCAGCTGCCCCTACTGAGGAATCTTCTTCATCCTCAGAAGAGGAAGAACTGCCCAGCTCCCCTGAGCCCCCTCGCCCAACCAAACGGCCCCGGCGAGAACTGGGGAGCAAAGGCGTCAAGGGCGGGGGTGGGGGCCCTGGAGGCTGGACCTGTGGCCTTTGTCACTCCTGGTTCCCTGAGCGTGACGAGTATGTGGGCCACATGAAGAAGGAGCATGGCAAGGTGAGTGGGGTGCCCCCGGGGAGCAGGATGGGCTGGAGGGGCAGCATTGGGATTGACCTGTGTGGCAGTGGGGATGGGGTCCTGCGTGGAGCCTGGCTCTGAGACCCCCCAACCCCTGCTCTCCTAGTCAGTGAAGAAGTTTCCCTGTCGCCTGTGTGAGCGCTCCTTCTGCTCCGCCCCCAGCCTGAGGCGCCACGTCAGGGTCAATCACGAGGGTATCAAGCGAGTTTACCCATGCAGGTAACCCTTACCCCCTCACCCCCTTTCTCTTTTCTGTCCGGCAGGGTGCCCCCAACCCTGGTTCCCCAAAATACCTTCCCACCTGCCTCTTAGGTCTGAGCGGACTGACGGTTGAGGCCTCCCTCTGCTCAAGCCACGAGCCTTGGTCTTTGGGCTGTGCCGCTGGAGCCCACCCCGCCCGCTCTCCCCTTTAGGTATTGCACAGAGGGAAAACGCACCTTCAGCAGCCGCCTGATCCTGGAGAAACACGTCCAGGTCCGGCACGGCTTGCCGCTCGGGGCCCAGTCCCCTGGCCGGGGGAGCGCCCTGGCTCGGGGCCCTGGTGCCAGAGCCCAGGTAGGCGGAGGCCCACGCTGCTGCGTGAGGGCTGTGGGAGCGGGAGCCTGCGCGGTTATAGCCGAGGCCTCAGGAAGCTGGGCAGGGGTGCCAGGGACGGTGGGGGCTGACGGGGAGGCCCAGTTTCTTCACTCTCTTCTCCAGGGGCCGGGACGGAAACGCCGCCAGTCCTCTGACTCTTGCAGTGAGGAGCCTGACAGCACGACACCTCCAGCCAAGTCCCCCAGGGGCGGCCCCGCGGCGGGAGGCCACGGCCCCCTGCGCTACCGGAGCAGCAGCTCAGCGGAGCAGAGCCTCATGGTGGGGTTGAGGGTGGATGGCGGCGCCCAGCAGTGCCTCGACTGCGGCTTGTGCTTCGCCTCCCCTGGCTCCCTGAGCCGGCACCGTTTCATCAGCCACAAGAAGAAACGGGGTGTGGGGAGTGCCAGTGCCCTGGGCCTGGGGGATGGGGAGGAAGAAGCCCCCCCTCCTTCCAGGTCTGACCCAGAGGGGGGAGATTCACCCTTGCCAGCTTCTGGAGGCCCACTGACATGTAAGGTCTGTGGCAAGAGCTGCGACAGCCCTCTCAACCTCAAGACCCATTTCCGCACACATGGCATGGCGTTCATCAGGGCTCGGCAAGGGGGCAGTGGGGACAACTAGGGCCCAGGCCTGGACTCACTAGCCCCTTCCCTCTTCCTTGGGAGCCTGGGTCACTGCTGCCGCCTGGTCCCTGGGCTGGGGAGTTCCATTAGAATTCATGTTTTGTTCAACTCCTCTCCCGCTAGCCCCCAAGGACAAGCTTTTGAGAATGGTAGTTATTTGAGGTCCCTGCCTTGGGTTTGGCCCTTGGGTCCTAGTAGAGTGGGTCCTCCATTCCTTTTTTCTGAGCCCAACACTAATTATTTTCTTGCTGCAGCCCCCCATGTGGGACGGGGGGTGTGGGAGGACGGGAAGGCCCAATGCTGGGGTGGTCAGGGGCACTCTCCTCAACCCCTGTGGGCACAGATGGCAGCCCTGGCCTTGCCCTAGTGCCCACCCGCAGACTCCCTGGCACTCAAGCCCTCCACCCCTGCAGTGCCTTTCACTTATCTTTTTTTTTTTCCCCCAGAAATCGGGGGGGGGGGGAGGGGGGTTGGTGGAGATGAGTCCTGTCAAGGGGGTCCCAGGGAGAGGAGGGGACAGGCTCTCAGGAATCCTTTATTCTTGCAGTAATAATAATACTAACAAACTGGGGGAAATGGGAAGGAGAAAACCAGACCATTAAAACTGCTCGTGGTTTAATCCCCATTCAAGCTCCTCTTTTTATGTGACTTAGACAATGTGGACGTGTCTGGGAGGGGGTGAGTGACAAAGCTGGGAAGGCCCTTCTTCAGGGAAGAGGTGGTATTGACCGAGACAGGCAGGGAAAAAGCAATCTATCTTCCTCCACCTCGTTCTGTGTGGTGCCGTTTGTATCCTGGACACTGAGGCATCTGTTCACTCCCTACCCCTGAAAAGAAATACAACTCAGAAATGACACAGATGGCTAACTAAGGACTTTATTTCAAACAAAAATTAAAAATAAAAAACAGAGCTATTTCCCTGGGTGTGGGGAAGGGATAAGGGCAAGGAATTCCCCATGGCTAGGCCAATACCCTCAGACTGGAGGGGCTGTGATCATTCCCTTCCTCACTCCTGGGATGGGGAACCTCAGCAAGTGCAGGACCCTATGCCAAAGCCCACCTACCAAGGGGAACTCGGGCTAGGGGTCAGTCCCTGGGAGGTGACAGAGTTGGGCAGCAGCATGGCCGAAGGCCAACCACAGGATCAAGTCCTTAGTACCAAGAACCTACTCTTTTCTCCTTCCTGGGACCCAGGACACATTAAGAGGATGGCCTGCGGAAAAAACCTCTCAAACCCTAGTGAGGAGAAGAAAGGCCCCAGTGTCCCTCACATTTATCACTTCTGTTCTCTGGAGGGCAGTGAGCCCTGGAGTCTGTCAGGTGGTAATACTGACACAGCTGGCGGGGTGCAGCAGGGAAACCCCAGCAAGTCTGGACCCCACGGCTGGTTCTCCCAACCCCCCTGGCAAGCTCTACAGTTACCACATGATCCTCTGTATTTCTTGCCTTCCATTTCCCTTGGTGGATGGCTGGGTGGGTAGGGCTTCCTGGTTTAGGGTTTCTCTGACAAGGGCCTTCCCAGGGAGGGTCCCCTGAATCCCCCACTGCTCCGGGGCCTGAGAAGGAGGATGTCACATGATGCCGTTGGTGAGGTACTGGAAGCCATCGTAGAGTTTGGTGGTGATAGACCGCATGCTGCCGTCCACCATCTGCTCCACCAGCAGCTGGAGCTGCTCCTCAGTCATGCTCATGTGGAACCTCTCCTTGAGGTTGCGGATGGTACTGGAGCCATGGAAGCAAGGAAGCTGAGAACCTGGGGGCAGCAGCAAGGGAACAGGGTCACGGATGGAAAGGAGGGAGCGGCAGTGGTAACAGCCGCCGTAGCCAGTGCAGAGCCGGGGTATCTAAGGTGCCCCTTCCCTCCCACCTCAGAGAGATCCCTGACAAGTGTGGATGCGGTTCTGCTTGGGCAGAGAAGGGAGAATTGTTAGGAGGCCCTTCTTGAGCCCTTCTTTATCCCACAATCCTAAGCCCCTCTAGGTGAGGGCACGAGGGCAGAGGGCCAACACATCTCCCCCAGTAAGGGCGGAAGGAGCAGCCTTAGGACCCAGAGGGAAGGCTGGGAAGAGTCTAGGGAATGGGCCCTGAACTGGGCACTTATCTGGTTGCAGGCCTCTGCCTACGCTACGTCTGACACTCACAGATGACCTGGGCCACCGTCATCACGGGGCCAGACGGGGATGCTCCTGAGCAACGGCGACAACCTGTGGGGTGGGGGCAGGGATGGGGAGGAGGAGACTGGCAGCTCAGACCGGGTGGACACCACAGCCTTGAGGAAATGGGGACGAGGGCCCAGGGATCCTGGACAAAAGACTGTAGATGGCAAGGCCGTGAGGAAACAGCAGTGAAAGTAGATAAAGATGAGAGAGGAACCCATCTCGGCTCAGAGCAGAAGGGGTGAGTATCGGGACAGGGAAGGGGTCTGAGGAGAGGGCAATCAGAGGTCAAAGGCCAATGACTGAAAACACCTGAGCTGGTGAAGAGCTGAGCGATGGAAGTTAAACAAGGGGCGGGGAGATGAGAAGGGACCAGGAGGCTGGAGCTGGGACTGTTCTTCCCCTGAGTGCGCCTAGGACGTAGTTTCTGCTGCCTCGCCCTCCCACCCCCAGGACTAGCTCTGTCAGGAATCAGGAGGAATGTGCCAAAGGAGAAACAGGGCACCGGATCAGAGCTGGAAACCCTCTGGGAGGCCCCACCCCCAGTCTTGAGGTGTAATCAACTTTCTGGAGGTTCCATGCCCCAGGGCCCCAATGTAAGTGGGAATCCCGGGGCACTATGGGTACCGCCCTATCCGAACGCCTGGCTTCTCCCCAGCCCCACCTTGCTGCATGATCTCCACGATCTGCACCACCTTATCCATGTGTTTCCGGGCAGCAATCAGCCCCTGCAGCATCAGCATCTTGTAGTAGTTGAACATGTCGCCATCCAGGCCGCCCATCACCTGGGAGGAGAGGAGAGAGCTGTGTGCGCAAAGGGGCTCAGTGTCAGAACTTCCTCCCTTGGGCAAACGTGCCAAACTCCGTTACTTCCCCAACTCTTATCAGGCAGGAAGCCTCCCAGGACATCCAACCTCACCCTGACTTATTGCCATATCTGTTCTGTTTGTCCCCATTTGGGGGGAGCCCATCAGCTCCCCATCCCACGACAGAAAGAACACAGTGAGGCAACTCTCCTTCCTGACTCACGTCTACAAACTCTGTGGTCAGCTTAAAGGCTGATGTCTCAAAGCCCAGGTTTCGGGGTGAGCTGGACAGGATGAAGCCAAAGTCGATGTGGATGATGTGGCCTTCTGCGTCCAACAGGATATTCCCATTGTGTCTGAGGAGGGGGCAGAGGAGAGGAAGAGGCAGTAGTAAGTCCCACTGAGGTGGGAGCTTCAAGCTGCAACACACTGGCCACATGACACCGGGCGAGGGCCCTGCCACATTTCCTGCTGCCTATAACTCTGGGTCCAACCTCCTAGAACCCAAAGCTAGCAATGAGAAGAAAGGAAATCAGAAAAGTAAACTGCTAACAAAGCCTGTGGGGTCTCATTTGCTATCATTAAGAGCTTAATAAAATAGGTTAAGATTATCCAAATTTCCCAGTAATTGTGATTCTAAGCACCCAAGCCAATCCCAATCTAGCAGAGAACTGGGAAGCTAGGAAAGAAGGCCTCTGCGCTCCAACCAGCTGTTACAGAGGCCAAGCCCTTGGCTTAGGGGGAGGCCTCCAGTCACAACTTAATTACCTTGTGTTCTGTTTGTAATTCCTATCGGCCCATTGCATATCAGAAGCCCCACCCCAACGGAAGGGAGCAGAGATCCCAGGCTGAGTGGAGTTTAAATGTGAAATAGTGTGGGGCTTCGAGGAGTCAGTTTTAACTATCTGGTAAAACCACTTATGTAAAAAAATTCTCAGGAGGCAATTCCTACAGGCTAGCTGCTGGAAGAACAGTTAAAGGGAGATAAATCCTAGGTCTCTGTGATTCCCACATGAATGGCCAGTCGAAAGAGGAACAATTAACATGCAAAGCATGTGAGGCCTGGCCCATAACAGACCTCCTCAGTGTCAACAGAGGCTTTGTTAGGCTAAGAGCTCACGGTCTGAGGCCACCTTCTCTGGGGTTGGTCTGACTGGCCAAAAGACAGGGGACAGAGGGAGAACCCAGTCCCACCCGAGTCCTCCCCCTCTGGGAAAGCATGACAAATTTAGCAACACACACAATCTTGAAAGCCAGAAAGTTCTAGATGTCCTAGTCCAGCCTCTCATTTTACAGGTGAGAGGTGAGGAAACAGAGGCCCTGAGAGGAAAACTGACTTACTTGGCCAAGGTCCCAGGCCAGTGAGAGGCAGTTTCTCTCTCTCCTTAAGTGCTGGAGTTAGCTCCAGCCGCAAAGCTACGGGGGACTCATTCTGAAGCAGTTAAGGAGACCTTCAACTGCTTCCAGCTTGGGGCCCCCTTCACTGCTGCCACTTCTCTCCAGTGGATGAGTCCATTCATGACTTGACTACATCTACTCTTTTTTGAGTTATGAAAGGTTTACCAGCTGCCTGTCCCCCTCTCCCCCTTTTAAAGGATGGACTCCCATCTTCCAAATATATTAGTCTCCTAAGGAAAAGCCCAGAGGCCTGACTAGCACCTGCTTCCCTGCCTCCACTTACTCAACCCAGGGGGTTCAGGCTCCAGACTCTCTGGGCCCTGGGTTCCAAATGCTGACTCTTTAGGGACAGTCTAAAGCTTGCAACCAGATTCCTTATAAATAATGATATTTCCCTCAGTCCTCAAATGCAAAGCCTCTGCTGGCTTTATCTGTAAGGCTGGCAGGGTGGAAGGAGCACAGGTTCTGAAAGTTCCCTGACCCTTACTTATTTCCCTCCTGAGGAAACACCTGTCTGACAGCATTTTCATCTGGTTTCAGTATAAGAATGTCAGGCCAAACAGGCCCGTGAAAAGATGCTCAACATTGCTAATTATTAGAGAAATGCAAATCAAAACCAAAATAAGGTATCACCTCATACCAGTCAGAATGGCCATCATTAAAAAGTCTACAAATAATAAATGCTGGAGAGGGTGTGGAGAAAAGGGAATGTAATTTGGTGGAGCCACTATGGAAAACAGTATGGAGGTTCCTTAAAAAACTAAAATTAGGACTTCCCTGGTGGCACAGTGGTTAAGAATCCGCCTGCCAAAGCAGGGGACACGGGTTCAATCCCTGGTCCTGGAAGATCCCACATGCCCTGGAGCAACTAAGCCCGTGCGCCACAACTACTGACCCTGCATGCCACAACTACTGAGCCTGTGTGCCACAATTACTGAAGTCCGCACACCCTAGAGCCCGTGTTCCACATCAAAGAGAAGCCACCACAGTGAGAAGCACGTGCACTGCAGCAAAGAGTAGCCCCCGCTCACCACAACTAGAGAAAGCCCATGTGCAGCAAAGAAGACCCAACACAGCCAAAAATAAGTAAATAAAAAATAAGATAAAATAAAATAAAACTATAAAAAAAAACCCCCTAAAATTAGAGTTATCATATGATCCAGCAATCCCCCTCCTGGGCTGTATCCGGAAAAGACAAAAACTCTAATTCTGCCTGCCAATGCTGGGGACACGGGTTCGTGCCCTGGTCTGGGAAGATCCCACATGCCGCGGAGCAACTGGGCCCGTGAGCCGCAATTACTGAGCCTGCGCGTCTGGAGCCTGTGCTCTGCAACAAGAGAGGCCGCGATAGTGAGAGGCCCGCGCACCGCGATGAAGAGTGGCCCCCACTTGCCACAACTAGAGAAAGCCCTCGCACAGAAACGAAGACCCAACACAGCCATAAATAAATAAAAATAAAAATAAAAATTATTAAAAAAAAAAGAAAAGAAAAGATACATGCACTGGACTTCCCTGGTGGTGCAGTGGTTAAGAATCTGCCTGCCAATGCAGGGGACATGGGTTCAAGCCCTGGTCCGGGAAGATCCCACATGCCGCGGAGCAACTAAGCCCATGTGCCACAACTACTGAGCCTGAGCTCTAGAGCTGGTGAGCCACAACTACTGAAGCTCACATGCCTAGACGCCGTGCTCCACAATAAGAGAAGCCACTGCAATGAGAAGCCCACACACCGCAACGAAGAGTAGCCCCCGCTCGCAGCAACTAGAGAAAGCCCACGCTCAGCAACGAAGGCCCAATGCAGCCGAAAATAAATAAATAAATTAATTAAAAGGAAAAAAAAAAAGACACATGCACCTCAATGTTCACTGCAGCATTATTTACAATAGCCAAGGCAAGGAAGCAACCTAAATGTCCATCAACAGATCAATGGATAAATAAGATGTGGTGTGTATGTGTGTATGTATACACACACACACACACACAAATGGAATATTACTCAGCCACAAAAAAGAACGAAATAATGCCATTTGCAGCAACAGGGATGGACCTAGAGATCATCATACTAAATGAAGTAAGTCAGACAGAAAGACAAATATTATGTGGTATCACTTCTATGTGGAATCTAAAAAACTAATACAAATGAACTTATCACAAAACAGAAACAGACTCACAGACACAGAAAACAAATTTATGATTACCAAAGGGGAAGGGGGCGATAAATTAGGAGTATGGGATTAACAGATACACACTACCATACATAAAATAAACAGGGGCTTCCCTGGTGGTGCAGTGGTTAAGAATCCGCCTGCCAATGCAGGGGATACACGTTCGAGCCCTGGTCCGGGAAGATCCCACATGCCGTGGAAGCAACTAAGCCTGTTTGCCCCAACTACTGAGCCTGCGCTCTAGAGCCTGCGTGCCACAACTACTGAGCCCGCGTGCCACAACTACTGAAGCCCACGCACCTAGAACCTGTGCTCCGCAACAAGAGAAACCACCGCAATGAGAAGCCCACACACCGCAGTGAAGAGTAGCCCCTGCTCGCTGCAACTAAAAGAAAGCCCACGCGCAGCAGTGAGGACCCAATGCAGCCAAATAATAAAATAAATTAATTAATTAAAATAAATAATAATAAAATAAACAGCAAGGATTTACTGTATAGCACCGGGAAGTGTAGTCAATATCTTTTATAAACCTATAATGGAAAAGAATCTGAAAAAGAATATGTGTATGTGTGTGTGTGTGTGTGTGTGTGTGTATACCTGAATCACTTTGCTATACACCTGAAACTAACACAATATTGCAAATCAACTATACGTCAATTAAAAAAAAAAAAAGAATGTTAGGCCATCATAGGCACTTAATAGATGCTAGATTTCTGATAAGCGGCTCTGTTTAGCTGATCTTAATGTGCTGCCATATCACTGGAAGCACAGGCCACTGAATTAGTGCCTTCCCAGGACAGCTGCCCTATGCCCTCGGAGAGGCACAACTCACAGGAGCATTCTAGGTATTGACCCTGAGTCACTGTCTGGAGACAGTCTTAAAAAGCAGAGCCTCAAGGGTGTAATTATCTTTGTATGGTATGTTGTTCATCTATATGCGAAGTTGAGCTTCATAAAGGTCACATGATATCGAGAGAAATGACAGCTCTGGGCAAAACAACAGATACTTAAGAGTTTGGAAATCATATGTTGGAACAAGGAGGAGCGTTTAGGGCTGGGGGTTTCAACTCTGTGTCCACCACGTCTCTCACATCCATCTGCTCCTTTCTGCCGTCAGTCACCACCACTGCCCTCAGGCCAGGCCTCATTACCTCTAGCTTCACTGCAAAGGCCCACTTACATCCAACCTCACCCACAGTGCCAAAGGGCACATTCACTCAACACAGACTGGATCATGGCATTCCCTCTGCCTGCAGAATAAAACTCCTCAGCCTCATAAGAAGGCCCCACTAATCTGGCCTCAACTTATCTGACGTCACTGCTACTACTGTGCCATGCAGTGTGGCCCAAGCTTTAATCACCTCGAGCGGTTTCCTCTGCCTGGGACATCCTTCCCCCACAGCTTTCTCTGTCCTCATTCCCATTCGTCCTTCAAGACCCTGCTTGCTCAAACCCTTGCTCCTCGCATAAATCCTTCACTTCTTTGGCCCTTACCCTGGTACTTGTCAGTCTGCCTCCTAGCCTTAATGGCACATGAACGTGTCTGTCTCTGCTTAAAATATGTTGTTTGTTTCATCTTTACATTTTGGCAATGGAAGGTCGTGATGAATAAATGAAGGGACAGAGGGAACCCTGAAGAAAAGCTTAGGACGAGGGACAGGAATTCACCTACCTGTCCTTGACTTGCAGCAGGTAGCAGACCAAGCAGTAGCCAGCACAACTCTGCACAAAATTGCGCTGGGCACTGAGGAATGCCTCAGTAGTGTAACTGCCATGCTCCTGCAGGAAGTAATCGAGCAAGGAGAGCTGTGACTGTTTCTTCACCTGGTGGATAGACACAGCATTGACCACTGGTTCAATCATGCCACTGTCGGCCGAAATCACAAGAATCTTGTATGGCTTGATCCACAGGGGTACTCGCTCCTGTTCCCAAATGGACTGTGAGAAAACACAGAGGCACTGTGACTCTCTAAATGGGGGGAGGAGGCTAAATTCCCCTCTGTCCCCAACCTTGGACAGTTCCCATCTTTAGTGGCTTTGAATTCTAGGCCACCAAGTGAGTAAAACCCCCGATCCCACTGAGAACCAGGAAGTTTTGAACGGAGTCCAGGGTCTGACAAGACACAGGTGGCATGTGGGAAAAGGTATCTCATAGAGATGTCCAAAAACGGGAGGGAGAAGAGGAAACCTCGCTGTCACCTCCCAAGCTGGGTGAGTGGGAGCTATTAACCCAAGTTGAAAGAACAGGGAAAAAGACCAAAAAGGATTTAGGGTCAGAGAAAGTTTCTCCAGAAAATGAAAATATTTATATAAAGAACTGATTAAACAGGTGAAGTTGCTTGTAGGCAACTAACCTGGGGGTCAGGGATTGACATCTCAGCCCACTGCAACCCACTTGCTGCAAATCAGTTGGGAGTTCCGATCAGTGATCAGAACAGGTGCCAGTCACAAAAGGGCCACAAGAGATCGCTGTGGAGCTGCTCCCGGGGCTGTACTTCCTGGTAGGAGCACCAGCTTAGTTTAACGTAAATCCAACTTAGACCTGGGCAGGAAGATGGTCCCCAGCAGAGCTCCCTGCAGAAGGACCTGAGTGATCACCTCAGGTGGCCTGCAGATGGGCTGAGTTTCCCTTCTTTCTCCCTCCCTTCTCTTACCTGCAGTTGCTTCAACACCTGGAAGGCCAGCAGCTCCTGCCGAAGGTCATCCCCACACTTGACAATGACTGACAGGAGCCGCCAATTGGGGAGATGGCCATAGGGGGAGCCCTCTCTAATGCGCCTGTGAAGAGAAGCAAAAAGATGTCAAAGGGTGATGCCAGGTTGAGGACAGAGACACGGCTTCTATCAAAAATCCAAATCAAACTCCTCACAAGGTAAGGACTCAGACCGCCTGGGGGCCTGATGGATTTTGCGGTGGGTGGTGGGCTGAGAGACAATATGGATGGTGGACCCCACCCAACTCACCGCACTTTCTCCTGCCAGGGCTCTTTGAGAGCAACTGCAGAAGGGTCTTCTGGGTCTCGTTTGAAGGCTGTGGGGGTGTGAGCCAGCTGCTCCGAAAGGCGCCGTCTAGCAGGAAGAAACTATATCATTTGCTTGGAGGAGTTACCCCAGATCCTCATGTCCCTGTCTATGCCAGCATTTCCTGCACTGTTTTCTTGATTCTGGGCACACAGAGATAGAAACCTGGGCTGAGAGAGACTCATGGAAGGAAACACACCACTGATATCTTTTTGCTAACCTGGTGGTTTGTAATCATGTTCAATGCAGATTACCAGGCCCTGCCCATTCTCCTACCAAGATTCTGCATTCAGAACAGGTGTGGCTCCCGCATCTGCATTTCCAACAAGATCTCCTCCCTCTCCCTGGATTCTGACACGTGTGTCCTCAGACCCACTCTGGGAAACGCTGTTGTAATTCTTTCCTCTGGTGCTTTCATTCCTTTAGAGTCCTTTTAAAATTTAACTTCTTTCTGTAGTAGCCCAGTAATTTCTCAACCCACACCTTCAACGCCTCAAGTTTGGTGGCCTCAGGACAAGGACAGAGTAAGGAGAGAGAAGAGAGAAAGATACAGGTTGACAGACAGGAAGGGGACAAAGAGATAGGCAGTGCCTAAGAGAGGGATGAAAAATGACGGGCAACATGGCCTGGCCATACCGGATGTCACCTGCTGCAATGAACACAGGCTCCTTGCTCTCTTGGCTGGTGATGCTGTCCACGGAGAACTGGGAGATGTTGTCACAGCTGTTGGTGTGCACTTCAGGGAGCTGGGGAGAGCAGGGGACTGCAGGTCAGAAGCGCTGAGCACAGGGGTTGCCTCTCTCACCTCCTCCTCAGATCACCCTGTGTGCTGCCATCTCCACGACACGATCAGTCCTCCCTTCCAAACCCTGCTCCAAAAAGCCTCCCCTGGTTACGCACCATCCTGACCACTTGGACCCCAAACTGCCTAGGCACCCCCCCTACCCCGCACACAGATCCTCTAGCAGTGTTTTTCAATGTGTCAACTACCTGCATCAGAATTACCTGGAATGCTGCTAAAACGCAGATCCCAAACCCCACCATCAATCTGAATTAGAATTACTGGGAATGGGATCTGGAAGTCTGAATTTCTAACAAGTTCTCCAGAAGACTTCGAATGCACTCAAGTTTGCAAACCACTGCCATGACCATCACAGAAAGCTGAATTTTCAGCCTTATATTGAGAGCTCCCCAAGGCCAGGGATGCATTCTCCCTTAGGGTCCAGAACAGAACCTCTCCAGGCTAGGTTCCTCTGAGCATTTCTTCAACCTAAGCCATTCAGTCTTATCTCCCCATCTCTCTCTAACTATAAAATACTCTACCAGACCCCAAGGTCCATATCAAGTCCCTTCTTTACTCTTTCCTTTGTACAAGTGCATTTCTCCTTAACCCCATTGATCACTTACTGCACATTGCCTTGTTGTGTATCTTATACATAGATTTTTTTCTTAAATGTCTGCATCCAGTCTCCCCATTTGGACTGTAAGCTCAAGTACAGAGAGTCTGCCTTTTCACAAAGTGAAATCTGGTTGTGCTACAGCTCTAATAAAATCCTGCTCTGGATCCCTACAACCCCAGAACAAAATCCAGGTTTCTTTCCACAGTTTACAGGATCCTTCTTACAATCTGGCCCATGACGGCCTCTCCAGCCTCATTCTTCACCACCTCGTCATCTCACGACCACACATCACAGCCACACAAAATTTCTTTCTATTCTTAAAAGGGGCCAAGCTCTCTCATGTCTTCCAGTCTTTGCACTTGCTGTCTCCTCTGCCTGGAATACTCTGTACAGCTAATTCCTACCTACCTTCAGGCCTCAGCTGAGATATTATTTCCTCCAGGAAATCTTTTGGGGCATGTCCAACCCCAAGTCTGGAATAAGTGCTACCTCCACCCTCAGGTGCTCCCATGACACCCCATCCTCTCCAGCACAACCTGGATCACACCACACTACATCTACCTGCTGACTGGCTTCGTTCTCTCTCCTATTAGCTCATAAGCCCCTTGCAGGCAGGGGCCAAGCCTTGTTTACTAGCACACAGCACTCAGGGCTGGCACAAAGAAGGCCCTCCATAAACATTCCTTGAATGAATGAATGTATGACTGATTCTTCTCTGCGTTCCTAAGACAACTTTATATCGCAGGTGTTCAATATATATTTTGATTAAATTTTTCACACTCCCCTGGGCTTAGAAGTTCCTTCTTACAGTAGGCCTAAATTCTTCTTGCAGGAAAACGAGCTCCACCTGAATCTGTTCCAGACTAGAGCTGTTCAGAGCTGTCCCCTCTCACACCTGTCACTACCTACGGCACTCATTTGGGTACTTGCTTCAGCCTGTCTCAGGGTGTGCTGTGTTGTCTCAAATACATTGAAAGTTCCAGAATAGGTGCTGTGCCCTTGGAGCTCCCTCACCTCCACCTGCAGCTCGCCTATGTCATCCACCGACCAGGCCTCATCATCGTTGTCATAGTTGGGCACAGTGCTGAAGCTGCCTGCCCGCTGCTCGTGGGTGATGCCGCATTCGGGCAGGTTCTCTACCGACCGGGTGCTACGAATTCGGTTCTCCGGGATCCGGGCGGGGACGTTGGTGGTGTCGAAGTTTTCACATTCGAGGACTTCCACATAGATCAGGTAGGGAGCCTGGGGGTAAGTGAGAACAGTATTTGCAACTTACCTCCACCACTGTTCCCCCCAAACCTCAACTCTGCTAACACGGTTCTTCCTGCTGCCCACTCCTGCTCCAACCTGAATCCATCAGTCCCCTGGCAGCAGGAATGCCATATTTAGGGCAGGAACTTATCCTATGGGTGCTGCTACTTTGTGAGCTCCAATTCTTAGCGTCTTTCAGTTCTCTCCTTAATCAAAAACATACCTGAGGTGTTACCCTCTTCAGCCATGGCTGAAATACTGTAAAATACTAGTTTTTTCCCTGGAAATAGTGCTTCTTAAATGTTGGTTTGCATGAGAACCACCTGGGGTGCATGTTGAAAACTGACTTACTTGGGGCCCAACCCAAATCTAGTAACTCAGCCTGGGGCTGGAGCCCAGGAATCTGCATTTAAAAAAAGGTGTCCACCTTCCCCAGGTGGTTCTACTACAAGAGGTGTCCCCCAAACTGAACAGGACACAGTCTTGTAAAGCAGTGGTCCACACACTATTCTGCTTATGTACTTCCTAAAAGTATTCTGAAAAATCATGTATCCCCTCAGTTTTAAGTTGACAGCTAAAATTTTTCATGAGAAGTTACTTGCCAAAGTATATACTTTCTGGTGTCATGTAAATATTGATATTTTAAAAATAAAACTGTTACATCACTGTCTTAAAAAAAAAAAAAAAAGAATTTGGCTGAGAGAGTACGCAGGTCTTTAAAATGTTTCAGCTGAGCTTCAAAATGTATAGATAACGCACCGGGGCAAAACCATTCCAAACCATCAATTACCACCCATTCAGAGAGGCCTGAATGCCTCTGTGGGCTTGTCCTAAAAACAGACAAAAAGACTGGGAAAAAGTTGGGCACCATTCCAAGCAGGATTCTAATCTTCAATACGTCTTCTGGGAAAAAAATCTGAACCATTAGTGCTCATTTCAACCAGCAGACTAATTTAGCTAATTCTCTCCTTCTCCCTGCCCACTGTGATCAGAAAAGGTCTTAGAAACAAAGATTTCTCTACTCTCATTGTTGCTGTACCTGGAAAGCCTAAGAGTTACAGAAGGGCTGGAGAAGAGCTACCAAAAGGACTGTAAGGAGGGGAGGAGAGCGGCTCTCTCCTGAGACATGGCAAGAGGCAAGCTGAAAAGATCAGGCCTCTTTGATCCAGAAAAACAAAGCCCAAGAATGGGGACAGGAGGGCCCTGGGAATCACAACAGTACTCAGGTGAAGTCAAGGCTGACACGTGCACGTGAGCTATGGAGGGAGTCTAGGATGCTGGTGGGGCACCCCTGGGCACATACACACACACCCCGGACAACGACAGGAGTAGAGTCAGATGAGGGGAATGGTTTGGGCCAGAGCCCACCTACCTTGTCCTTAGAGTTGAGGACAACAGCCTGGGTGTGGGGCACGCGGACCACGTGGTGGTCAAAGCCAGCAGTGGGCAGCCAGACTCGGGCAGGGAGCTTATGGTTGAGCAGGGAGAGCTCTGAGATCAGCCGCTGTGTTTTCTGTTCCTTGGTGGGGAGCGTGGCCAGCCGCTTGCCAATCGCCATCAGGGACTTGATGAATTCTCGCTCGGGAGCCAGTCTGACGGGCTACAGGGGGTTGGGGTGAAGTAAAAGATAGTGAAGAAACCATAGAAAAAAGTGGCCCAGTCACTCCTGGCCATGCAGGGCAGGAGTCTCAGTGTCTCTAGAACACCAGGGAAGGAGCTACCTTTAGGCCCTCGTAGGAGATCCCACCCACCCCTGTCAACTTGAATTGGGAACAGGTGGAAAAGCCAGCACAGTCCTCCACAGGCTACTTCTTGAGGGTAAGGGGGGGATGTGTGAATCCAGGTCACCAGGTGCACCCCTCTTCTCTTGGACTTGAGGTTCTGAGAAACTGTCCCAAGGCTTCAAGATGGGTGGGGGGATGACATCCAGAGAGGTCAGCCAGGGATGCAGAGAGAAATGCTGCTTACACCTGAAGTGCTTCGCCCATCTCAAGAATGAGGCTGTCCCTCTCCCCACCTGGGTGCTTGGGCTGGGTCTCTACCAGGGCCCACAAGGCTAAGGAGGGGAATGGCGAGTCAGGATCTCCCCTTTCAAAGGAGGACTCAATCCATAAGTGACTTCTGTTGCTTTCCACGGCATCCCCGTCCACCCCACAATCTCTCACAGTGGGTCAATGCACATGCAGGGGATGAGGGAAGGATGAGCTGACTTTGCCCTAATGAGGGAACAGTCAGTGGGGAAAGAAAAAGCAGATGGAGGGAGGTAGGGGTGGGCAGGTGGGTGGAGAAAACAACAGCTCCTTTCAGCCCCTGATGAGGGCCCTCAAGACCTGTCTTTTTCAGTGAATCCTCCTCAGATCCTCTTCCCCTACCTCTCAGGGACTAGGCTCCCCATATTAGCTCCCTCCTGTGAGGCTGGCTGCCCACGTTGGGCGCTTCATTCTCAGAAAGGGCAAAGTCAGTCTAGGGAGTAAGGCGGGGGTGGGGAAAAAGATGGACTCAGCTAGACAGGAAGAAGGGCTCTTTTCCCAGCCTAAGTCCTTCTACCGTAAGGGGCATTTTATCAGGATAGCCACCCCGTTCCATCTCTCCTCACCTAGATACGAACAGTATCTCTTCCTCTTATAGAAACAGTAGTATTTCACTCACCAGGCTTCTCTCCCTCTCTGTATCTTGCTTAGTTTCCTGAGTGAGAATTTCTACCCTCACTCCCTCACACTGCAAAAAAGAACTTCTTTTGAGAGCTGGGCAGTGCCATGCCCACCTCTGCATGTGCACAGAGCCAGGGTTCAAAGGAGCGGCTCATCTCTCAGCCTCTACCCCACAGCAGGCTGGCTCAGGTCCCCATACAATAATGAAAAACAGGGTGTCTGAATCAGTCAGGAATGCTTTGGGAGGCAGGGTTGAACAGAGATAAAGACAGGAAGACAATAGAACTAGACCTCTGTGGTCCCTGGAAATATCCCAGGGGCTTAATAGAGAAAGAGAAAGAAAGGAAAAGGAAATTTGGAGACTCACTCCTTCGTTCATCCTTATCTCCTAATCCATCCACTCAGGTGGCAAATGGTCACGGTCCCAAGGACCCTCCACCCCAAACAATTCATAGTTATCTCAGATTAGAAACAAAAGAATTCCTTCCCATCCTCACTTCAGCATTTGGGTCGGGGGCCCCTAAGTTACGTCAGCATGTTGGAAACATGACCCCAGGCCTCGAGAGAGAGGCACTGCCACATGGGAGGAGATAGGAATCATGATTGAAAGGGGATCAGCACAGAACAAACTGATTGGGTAGACAAATCAAAAATAAAGTGTAAAAAAGTCATCCAAACTCCCAGAGGGTCCAGCATTTCCTCTCACGTCTCTGCCCAGCAACAAGGTCCGAGACCCTGTGGGACCAGAGGGTCAGGGGTTAGTTCAGAGGGAACAAGAAAGGAGAATGAGGATTAAGGAACATCATGGGCAGTGAGCTGGGAAAGGGAGGAACTCAGACCTGGAAGAAATGTGGTTGAAGTTAAAAAGAAAACTGGCTGTGGGGAGGCAAAACTTTCCTTCAGGCCAAATCCTGTTTGCTTTTCGAGTCAGCTCACCCAGCACAGGGCCTAGCATTTGGAAGACACTGAATAAGTATTTGATGGTCTGATGGCAGAAGCCATGGGGAAAGGGTTCTGGGTGGGAGAAACAGGATCCTCAGGGTTTCCTGCCAAGCAGTTTTCGGCTCCAGTCCAGGGATAAACTCTCCCTCCCTCCCAGCTGTTCGCTCTGGAGACCCAGGAGCTGGGGGCTGAGTTGCACTGCACCCCGGCTGGCTCTGGGAGAAGGATCAGCTGAGCCCCACTCAGCCTGGGCTCAGAGCACTGGCAATAAACAGCAGGGGCTCCTCCAGGTCTGGGAGGCCTGGGAGGGAGGAGCTGATGTCCCAGGAAGAAAAGGCACCTTTTAACTCCAGCCTTGGCCTGGGGACTCAGAAGACCTGGGGACGGAGAGGAAATGCGGCCATGGGGGGAGCCTGCCACCCAGTCCCAGCCTGGCCCCACTTACGGAACTGAATGAAATATCAATACTCTCGGTGCTGGAGGAGAGCTCCTGGGAAAGGGCCGGAGGGCAAGGGGAGAAGGAGGGGGCGGGGAGGGAAGGGAGAGAGACAAAGGCAAAGAATTTAGCTCCAACTTGGATCATAACTGCTTCTCTTGTGTAGCTCTACCTTTCTGCTTTAATGAAAGAAAGTCAACCCACAAATGCCACTTGTCCAGAATCTTGACACCTGTGGAAGATGCTGGAAGGCTAGTGCAAACCCTGAGGTCAGAAGGGTTGAAGAGACACTGTCCTCTGCTTTTCACTTTCTTCCCTTCTCTTCTTGCCTGCACAAGTCTTCCTTCTGGGACAAATCCGGAAGCTGGATCCCTCAGGGAGGTAACCACGCTGCCAAGCTTCCCTGCTTTCTCTTCATCCACTCACATGCTCGCAACCAACCCCTTCTCCACGGAGACCACCATCGAGAGACTGACTTTAACAAGCTTCATGGCCCCCACGCTGGAAATCCCATGTTCCTCCAGCTTCTTGGAAACGTCAAGGAGGAAGCAGAAGAGCTAAACTTTCAGTGCCAGGTACATCTCCTCTCTAATCAGCCTCATTATCACCCTGGGAAACCTAATCCCAACCTTCAATCATGTGACAAGGGATACCATGGACCCATGAGCATGAAACTTCTGGGCTAGATGCTGCTGGGAGTTAAGGATGAATAACTTTCTTACCAAACTTCTGTAGGCTTCCTATCAGGTTATTTCACATGATACTCAATAAATTACAATTTTTTTGACATAAGTTGGGGAGCCAGGTACCAGCTGAATCCATCTGAGAAAGCTGAGTAGCTGACCAGCAGCAGCTGTCCTAGTCCCAGCCCAGGGGATTTAGCTAAACCTCACCCCATTCCTATGTCTTACTGGTGTCTGTAAGCAAAACAGGGGAAAGGGCCGGTCCTGAAGCTCATTCAGCGGCTCTGCTGCAGCTCGTGCACAGGCCCATCCTGGGTTCTGTCCACCAAGGTCTCCCAGAGCAGGAAGAAGGGGCAGTATGTGTGCACAAATGTGCAGCAAGGGAGGGGCCTGGACTTGAGAGACAAAGTCCCGGGAACTCCCAGGGCAGGAGGGCAGTGGTCACTGAGCTACTCTGCAATCCGCGTTTCAAGCATCTACTTAATTCCACGGTTTAAGTTCTATTCTAGCTGGAGGTCCTCTAGTCAGGTCTTTCTTTGAAGAACCTAGGGAGAGGGGCACTTTGAGGGAGAAGCCAAGCCGAACACTCTCCCAAGGCAACAACTGCTTTGGGCAGGGGTGGGAAGGAGAATTGAGGCAGTGAGGATGCTAGAGGCTATGGTGACTTACTGGTTCAATTTTTACTCATGAGCTGGGTGGGGAAGGAACAGCAGGCAGGATATTGGTTCCATGAGCCACGCTCCAGCTGACTCTCCTACAGACAGGACGGTCCTGACTCATTAACAGCCTTGGGGGAAGGGAGGTATATCATGACCTGCTCCTCTCTCCTACTCTGTAGGCTTGAGTCACTCAAACTGAGTCAGCTCCAAGGAGAAAAGCTTGAGGCCAAGAAGCTGACATCACACTCTATTAGGCTGAAAGGCCTGCTGGGGCTTACAGTGTGATATGCAGCATATTTCTCTGTACAAAGGTTATAGCCCTGAGAAGACAAAGCTGATCTACAAGTATCATTATGTGGGGTGTGGGGCTAGCAGCTAAATTACTGCCCCCTGCACCCCCAACCCTACACCAGAATATTTACCATTTGGTTACAACTGCAAAACTGCCTGAACAGAGTTCCCTGACTAGGCTGAGAGAAACTGCTTTGAAGGAGTGGGCTTGGAGGGGTGGGGAATGGTGGAAGATGGAAGGAATCAGTGCTAGAGCCCTCTGAATGTAGGGAAGAGTGTAAAGGATTTCTCATTAAAAGAAAACAACCTTCTGCAAGATCTGGGCAGAGAAGAACTCTGTAGGGATACCCCAGGCAGGAAGAGACTTATATGAGCACCTGGGCCTTTTCTCTGAGGCCTCTCTTCACCCTCCAGAGCTTCCCTACTGGTGGCAGGAGGGTAGGATTAAACTCCGAACCCACGGGAAAGCGAGAGATGGGGAGCGGTGTGTCTCTCCTTCTGGAGTCTCTGCTCAGACCTGAGATAATTATGTTTTGTTTTAGGAAGCTGTATACTTCCTCCTCACATGCAGGAATCAACATTTCCAGAGAGTCACAAGCTCCACCAAGAAACTGTTAGAACTAATAAATTCAGTAAAGTTTCAGGATACAAAATCAAGAGTCACAAAGTAAACAATTTCCTAGTTAATGCGCTCTCCATACTACCTTGTAAGTTCCTGGAGTGAAGGACAGCATTTTATCCTACATCCTCCACTGCCTCTAGTGCAGGGCTCCACACAGTATACAAGCTCAAGAGCTATATGTTGAGTGAATAAATGTTGCATGACAGGGAGAAGGAGTATTAGAAAGAAAGAAAAACAATTCCCTTGGTATTTGGGAGACAAAGGTCTTGAAAGATGTATCCTCAAAATGCCAAAGGGGTTTGGAGAGACCTCTGTGCTGAAGACTCCAACGCTTAGACTCCTGGTGACTCTCACTCTCACATTTCCTGAGGAGCCACAGTGGATTCAGGTGTCTCTTTCTGCCAGCATCAGATAACATGGGAGTGCCTGGGGACGTGGTATCTCCTTCCTTTCCTGGATCTACTGACCCAAGATAAAGGAGCCAGGTTGGGAAGAATGGCAGCTGGAGAAGCCAACCTAGAGGATTTAAGCACTCACAGAATAACTGTGTCTCAGCATCACCCCAAATCCCACCCTCGGCAGGAGTTAGATGCAAGGAAGAGGGACTGAGGACCAACACAGAGTAAGAAAAGCCAGAGGCCTCAGTTTTTCTGGTCCTAAGATGAGAACTACAAAATGCCTACAGAGAAAAGCCAAGAGGCACCAAGGGATTCACTTGCAGCTGCTCCCACTCATACTGATACAGGCTCCCTCTGATACCCCAAGAGGAGGAGCTCCCGAACACTTCACGACCTTAGTCCCACCGGCTCTGGATGATTCTTCTTGCTGTGCAACAGCCTCCCTTCATGACCCTGGGCTGCCCTGCCAAGCTCAACCAGAAATGAAAATGGTCTATTCTGGTTCTGAGAACACTTGGGCTCTGCCTGTGCATGGATGTGGAAACCTTCATGGCTAAGGCCTAGGCTGTTCTTCCCCATATGGACTCTGACAGCTGAGGCCTGGTCTGATATGCACTGGTTGAGAGACCTGGGGCAAATCATCTAACCGCTCTAAGCTGTTTCCTCAATGGTAAAATAATACCTGTCTCTTAGGGGTGTTGTGAGGATTAAATGTAAAGTATTTGACATGATGCTTGGCACGTAGTAAGTGCTCAATAAATGTTAGTACCTTTAGCTTCACTATTATTCTCATAATAAAATACCGAATTTCCAGAGAGACCAGGCTCTGTAGTCTCCCCTGCTCTTGCCTTTTCCCTTCCCTAGTCACTCTGACCTCTCTCTAGTTGAAAGAAGTCCCACTGTATCAAAAACGTGGGTGGGTTATGTGCCCCCACAGAGGCAGATGCCAGCACAACTATATGCATTTTCCAACAATGCAAATTCCTCGTTCTTTTCTCCCTTCTTTCCTAGGCTAGGCTGGCAGACAGGATGGGAGCGTGGCTGGTGGTGAGTCGGGGTGGGGTGGGGACTGGGGCACCATTGTCTGGCTGGGACATCAGGTCACTGATACTACTGGTTGTCCACCGGGCAACTTCCCCTGCTATCTGTCCAGATATGGAATGAAAGGTGGGTATAACCTACTGATGTGCTTATCTCATCCCTGCTCTATATCCTAAATGGGATACCCTGACTGCTGCTTTCTCTTCTTTAGGTTTCAGGTCCTTGACTAGACACTGGGTATGCCCAAGATTTACTCTATTACCAGGACTGCTTCCCTCTTCCTTTTGTGCTTCTCCCAAATGATATGGGAAAAAGACAAGCAAGACATCCTTTCCCCCAAGGAAAGGCAGGTGGGAGGGCATTCTGCAGATGCCTCAATGATAGGGAATGAACCTTACCCTTATGTCAACAAACAGCAGGATCTTCAGGGAGTGGGCGAGAGGGATTATGAGGAGGAGTGGCTAGGAGAATGAAGCTGAGGTTCTACTTAACATCTCCCCTCCCCCAGCACACACAAAATTCACACACAGGGTCCCTTCTCCTCCCCCATGGTTGCTGCTCTGCGAGGTCCTGGTAGATAGCCCAGGTTTCAAGTCAGGCTGGGGAGGGTCTCTGCCACAGTTCTCAGTAAGAGAATGGCAGTGCAGTTTAGTAAAAACACATTGGACAGAGTCAGGAGTATCAGCCTTGCTGTTAGCTATATGACCTGAGGAAAGTCACTTTATCTCTCTGGGTCTCCGAGTTCTTCCTTTGTAAAATGAGGCAGCTGGAATACATGAATTCTAAGGTCTTTTTCCATTCTAACATTCCATGCTTTTATCGATGAAATGAAACAGAGGGACGGAGAGAAAAGGACAGAGTAACCCTATGTCAGACATCCTGTCTCCATGCCGCCTTGCTTACCCCTGGCCCTCCCGGGAATTTTACCTCATCCTCATTCTCCACTTTAGGATTGCTGGCTGTTCGTTTCAGGTTGCTGCTGAGACTTATGCTGGCGGTGGCATCTGACTTAGAGCGCTGGTGAGTCCTTTTAGAGGGAGACAGCCCTGTGTCAGGGGCTGGGCTCAAGGAGGGCAGCTCCCTCCTTCGGTGAGCTGGCTTCAGCTCATCTGAGAGGATCAGCTTCCGTAGCTTGGTCCCGCGGGAGTGTCGTTGAGTGGAAATGTGCATGTCTGAAGAGTAGGCCCCCAGCAACAGGGCACACTGGAGAGAAAAGTTAATGCTCTGGCGGCAACGGTGGACGATGTAGGGCTTGATGGCATCACCCACGTCCTCATCCATGTGAATGTACATGTTAAGCAACTGGGGCAGATAGAAGTCCACGTCCTCATTACGAAAGCAGAAGAGCCGGTTGCCGATGTACGCTTGCACCCCAGGCTCCTTGGAGTTATACAGGTATGAAATGGCCATGGAGATGTCAAATAGTTTTGACTCAAACAGCCTCAGCAGCCAAGACTGTTTGGCTGAGTTGTTCTGCCGCCGCCTTCTTGCTCCCTTGGCTGTGCCCGAGGCCACCGTGGCCCCCATCTCATCTTCCTCCTCCCTTATCTGGGAGGGTGGGTCGTCCAGGCAACGGATCTCACTGTCCACACCATCCCCATTGACCAACTCCAGTGGAGTGCCTCTGCTAGAGATGGCCACGCCTCCATGCAAAAGCTTGACTTTCTCCAGCACCTCCTGGCAGGCCTTCTGGGCCACCTCAGGGTCAATCACTGATAGTTCCCCGACCCCCTCCGTGATGACACTTAGCAAGGAGCCCCCATTGTTCCCTGATGGGCCAGGAGTGGGCTCAGAAGTTGGCTTCAGCGGGGCAGGCTCCACTACCGTGTCTCCCATGGCCGCAGCCAGACTTCGAGCTTCCAGGCTACGGAAGGAAGGAGGGAGGGAGAAAGGAACAGAAAGGGAGACACGTACACACACTGGTTAGTGGTGCCATCCTCAGGTCTTCCCTTCACCATGAAATCTTCCCTGGCACCTCCTCTCTCTATGCCTTCCTGGACTCATTCAAAATCAGATGAAAAGTCCTCTCCTCCCAGGAAGCTTTCCCTGACTACCTCCCTCCACTTCTGATTGCTACGTTACTCTTCATTCCTTCTGCACTTACTTACTCAGCTTAGCCTCTATTCTTAACTTGTATTTGCAGAATGCTGCTTTATATGTGTTTTGTTCATATAGGTTTACAAATTCTTCAGGCAGACTGGGAAGCAATTCTGGTTTTAATTCCCTTGTCCCCAACTCTTCAAATGCTTTTCTATCTCCATATCTCCCTTTAAATGCCTGCCAATAACCTTTTCCTTTTCCTCTTTGAACTGTATTTTCTTACTCATATAACACTCCATACACTGGTCCTGAACATCTCACCTTTAGTTAGTGTTAAAATCTGGATGTATTTTTCTAGTTACAGATACTTTCTTACCTTCCCTTTTAGACTCAAAGTTCCCAAGAAATAAGGCCCAGCAAATACCACACCAGGCTTCACTGAGAAGAAAAAGCTCTAAAACAACAATCATCCCTGCTGAAGTGTGCCATTTCTCTGTTCGTCTGACTTCATGACATCATTCTCCCTTTCTCAAGTGCTGTGGCAGCTGAAGGATAGTGGAAAAACTCCTGAACTTGGAGTCAAATAGGCTGAGGTTCAAAATCCTGGCTCTGCCATTATGAGATGTGTAAACTTATACAAACCACATATCTTCTGAGTTTCAGTTTCCTCAACTGCAAAATGGGAAAAACATATCTACTTCTTATTATTGCTGTGTAGAATAAATAACTTTATGTGTGTAAAAGGATCTAACACAGTCCCTGGCACACAGTAGTACTTAACAAATGCTAGTTGAATCCTAATCACCTAAAAGGTTAGTAAACAATGCGTGTGCACACACACATGTTGTTTATAACGGAAGTGAATTGCAGTTAATACTCGTTACTTGAGACTCTTCCAAAACAATTATCCCAACACTACTTTCCCCATTCTCATACACACACTCCAAGAACTGGAGGGGCTGTGAGAAGGCAAAAAGATATCAGGCTGGAACTCATGTGTCTAGAATGTCCAAAGAACAGGGAGGGGCAGGAAGCACATAACCAAGAATCCCTCTCTGGAGGGACTCTCAGAAGGAAAGTCAGTGAGAGAACACTGTTGATAAAAGCCATTGCTTTTCTAGAATGATTCTTCAGAGCCTCACCAAATCCAAATCAGGAGAATCAGTGCAGAACAGGAGGAAATTTCAAAGCAAGGACTGGGAGAGGCACACTGTTAATGTCAGATCAACCCAGCTCCGGAGTCTGGCTGCAGTCAGCAATGGACTCAGAGGCCTCTTCACAAAAATACAAATAGAGTGAATCTAAGACACACTCAAGAGCATGAGCAAGAGGAAGGCAGAAGCAGCTGTGGAGCTGGAATGCAGGTAATTTCCAACTGATAGTGACATCAGCTTTGACACTAGTCAACCTGGGTGCATATACTTTGGGTAAGTGGAAGGAGGCTCAAGATACAGATTCTCTAGTCACTCTGCAAAGCCATGGTTTCCACTGCCACTCTTCCAGTGCCTCTTCTTGCACCTCTGAAATGTTAAGACTCAAGGTTACCTTCATTTGCCCAACATTATATAGTACAGCTCCCTGACTCCTAGCAGTCAACCACTAAAGTTTTGCAGGAAGACAGATGGGGAACTCAAGTTCTCAGAAAGCATCAAAAATGGCTACTTTGGTTTATCTTTCTCCCAACTCTGTCAAGCAAGAAGTTCAACCCCAAATTTAATTTCTTTGATGCAGTTTTGAGCTTGGGATCAGCAAAAAGGTGGCAACTCTTTCACTATGCCCTCTCCCAAATTAGGCAGTGCCCTCTGAGCAGCAGAACCAGCATGGCTGCCTGTGCGGATCTGTCTCTACTCGCAACTATGGGTTGCACAGGAATAATAAGAATGAAGCTTTAGTCATTCCCTGCTGCACCTTTGTAGGACACTCTGCACCAGAGGGTCACTCAAATTCAACTGGGACCACTACCTTTTAGGTCTGCTTAGAAACTCACACAACAACCTCAATCACTTTATACAACCAACTCTTTTTTCTCAATCTCTCTAGGCTTGGCACATTTTTCTTTTTTCCTCTACTCCAGAGACTTCCAAGTCACCAAAAGCTCCTAAAAATCCACTTTTCAAAACTTGCAAGGGAAATGAAGTTCAGACATTCTCCACAAACAGCATCTCAGACTTCACTAGGAAACACAGAAGATTTGGAAATGGTCACAATTGGGATTATTACTGGCACCAGGAAGGAAGGAAAGGAGACCATCATTTTTTTTTTTCCAGGGCTCAGTTAGAAATCCCACATCACAGTATTCAGGGGACTTCCCGCTGAAGAGAACAGGTCCCCAGTTTGGCAGCCTCTACTCTCCAGGGAACAGACAATGTCAAGAGAAGGAGGAAAACCAAACTCCTCTCCGGTATAGGCAGCTCTGCCACTAGAAACTACCAAACTGGAGCTAGGCCTCCCTCCTGGCCTTTCTGAGCCTCAGGAACTGCCGGCATCTGAAGCAAGTCATGGGGAAAAGGAGGAGTTGAAGGAAATTTAGGTTGTTTTGGCAATTTAGGCAATAAGAAATAAAAAATGGATTCTTCCAAACCTAAATCCAGAAATGGTCCTCAACATCAATTCATTCATTTTCAAATGCAAAGAAAATATAGCTTTGATAAGTAACTATTCTTTTTTTTTTTAAACGGGCAGAGTACCCAACTTTTTTTTTTTAATATATATTTACTATTTTTTTAAAAAAATTTTTATTTATTTATTTTTATTTTTGGCTGTGTTGGGTCTTCGTTTCTGTGCGAGGGCTTTCTCTAGTTGCAGCGAGCCGGGGCCACTCTTCATCGCGGTGCGCGGGCCTCTCACTATCACGGCCTCTCTTGTTGTGGAGCACAGGCTCCAGACACGCAGGCTCAGTAGTTGTGGCTCACGGGCCTAGTTGCTCCGCGGCATGTGGGATCTTCCCAGACCAGGGCTCGAACCCGTGTCCCCTGCATTGGCAAGCAGATTCTCAACCACTGCGCCACCAGGGAAGCCCCAGTAACTATTCTAAAGAGAGAGAAAGGACTAGAAAGCAAAAAAGGAAGAAACAGTTTCTGTATTCACCACCCTTCCCCTTATAAGTCAGAGAACAAGAAAAACACGAGAGAAGGAAATCCAAACCTTTAGTATCAAATGACTCCTATGGCTCTCAAGGACATTCAGAAAACTGAGGCTCCACATTTCACACTGGGAGCCTAAACTGGCCTTCCAGGGAGACTGGAAGGGAACTGAAGAGGCCGACCCCGCCCCGGACTAGCAGCTGGCTTCTAGGAAAGGGGTGTGTGGGGGGGGTGGGGGGCATGTTGACAACCGACTGGCTCCACACGTTATGTCTGGGCAATGCAGGGAATCTTCAGCTGAGCATCAGAGGGTTGTTCAGGGCAAAGCAGAGAACAGCAGCAGTGAGAGAGGACAGAGAGGGTACATATGCATGTGTTCTGTGACTGAGCATTTAAGTAAATGTCTGCAGAAGACTCTGGGGGAAGGGAATGCTATCACTTAACGTGGCTTCCCGCCTCTCATCACCTCAAAAGATTCTAGGCAAACAACCCTCCATGGCCTCCGTTAAAGGACTTGGTGGATTGGTTTCTGGTAGGACAGGATATAAAGAGCCCCAAATCAATTTCCTCACTCAGTTAATCACCATTCCCTTCTTAAAATCTTTTTCCATGAACTAGATAAATACAATTGCTTCAGATCAATCCTCACGTTTTTATACGTTTCTGTATTTTCATAGAATGACCCTTAAGAGATCATCTAATTTAGTGCTCTGCCTCCAAGCAGAGAGGTGAGCTCAATTTTCCACTTCCTTTTAAAAGATCACTTTGAAAAAAAAAAAAGACCCCTTTGAGATGGATCATGTGAATTGGAAAAAAGAGTAGTGGAGCCAATATCTTCATCCTACAAGGTAGATAGTTAAGAGAGGTTATTAAAAGTTAATGGAAAGAACAGAAGATTCAAATATGTTATTTAAAGTTACACAGGGGACTTCTCTGGTGGTGCAGTGGTTAAGAATCCGCCTGTCAATGCAGGGGCACGGGTTCGAGCCCTGGTCTGGGAAGATCCCACATGCTGCAGAGCAACTATGCCCGTGTGCCACAACTACTGAGCCTGTGCTCTAGAGCCCGTGAACCACAACTACTTACTGAGCCTAAGTGCCACAACTACTGAAGCCTGCACGCCTAGAGCCCGTGCTCCGCAACAAGAGAAGCCACCGCAGTGAGAAGCCTGCACACCGCAACGAAGACCCAACGCAGCCAAAAAAAAAAAAAAAGTTACACAGGCTTCCAGTAGAAATAAAAATGACAATATATAAGCAAGAGGTATGAATCTTCTAAAGCGCAATCTTCTTTTGTAACAATTAATAAACCAAGAAACAAAGGCACAAGCATTTTATCTAAGGTTATGGCAATAACTGTCAGAGAGAAACACTGAAATAATTAACACGTTAACTCTAGGAGTAGGGATGAAGGGAAAGGAAGTATTGATTTTCATCATAAACTCTTTAAGTACAATTGGATTTGTTCAAATGCATGTATGCCTTTAGTAGTAATTTTTAAAAAGAAGTTGCTCTTCTAAAGAGACTCCTAATCATCCTAAGCTGCCTGTTCTGTGGTTGAGAATTTCCTCCTCACATCTCAAGGTTTAATTCAAACCTTTCTTTAAGGAAGTCTGAGCTCACCTTTCCCCCTTAACCTTAACGGTAAAAATGGAGATTGAGTACAACCTTCTCCTTGTAGAAACAAAGAGCCGAGCAGCCAAACAGGCTCAAGCCCTACCAGGAACCAGGTAAACACTTACCCAAGGCCCCAAGGCAGGGTGGCATCAGGGGAGAGGGCATTCTCAAGCTACCAACAGGAGGGTAGGGAGAGCAGTGGTCTCTGGGTAGTTAAGTCAATATTGAATCAGGCTGAGAATTCTGTTCAGGGCTATAGAGCTGGTATAAGCAGATTCCAGCCAGACAGCCCAAGCCAGCTCTGGGAGCCCCTGCTGTAACAGACAGATGGCAAAGAAAGCAACCTGTACACTCACCTCTCTCTGAATTGTTCCTTCCTGCTGCAAGCTCCAAATGCACTTGAACTAGGCCCTCTCTTGTCTCATGCCAGTTACTGAGAGGTCCCTCTCAAACTTCTTCCCCAAATCAAAGAATCTCAATTTGCTGCTTTAGATGGCATTCAACAAACATGTTCTCATGCAGTGTGGACCCAGCTCTGAGAAGGAAGCAGGGAAACTAGGGGAAATATGACTTCTCTTTGGGGGTGCTTCCAAGGAGTGAAGCTGCTCCTAAAAAGGGGAATTATGAGATTGGACACTGGCTAACGAGGAGGGAGACAAAGGGAGAAGTGGGATGACGTAGCATGATTACTTTCAAACAAGCCTAGAGTAGGAAGATGAATGGAACTTCATATGCCCTCTTTGCTATCGCAGGCCAAGAGACATGGCATACAAGGAAGCAACTAGTTTCCTAAGTCCTAACTCACTCCAAGTTTTCTTTTCCAGCCAGTTTCTTCAAAGGACTTTCCCACAAACATACTTTCCATCTACAGAATCTGGAGTTATGGTTCAAGTACAAGAGGAACAGCAAAGGTGGTCAGCAACTTACAGCTGTGGCGGAAAAAAGCAAGGCAGATGAAAGAAGCTGGCCTGGAGCCTGTCTTTCAAACTGATTTACTCCCATGGTTGTAAGACTAGAAAGGCCCAACAGAGAGACCAGAATGAAAGAAAATTATCAGAACAACTAAATCACTACTCATAAATACCTTGTGTCTGAGGAACCCAGAATGTTTTGTAAACAAATAATTAAGTCTAATTTTTTCCCCCAACCCACATCCTGCTATAAGCCTATTACTACACTGATGCCTACAGAGTGGACCATTTTCCCAAAAAAAGTCACTCTAAAGGTCAAGTGAGGAAGTCACATGCTGAACTCAGGAGTCCTGATTCTGAATATACAAGCTCTTTCCATTGTCTCATGTTCCTTTTCCCAGTTACCCCCTGACCAACCCCACTCCAGGCCTAAACTCTTAAGGAATCAACCAAAACCATTCTAGTGAAGCCACAGACAGTAAACTGATTCCTCTTAGGAGTGGGAGGAGACTCTATTCTGTGATCCCTTTAAGACAAGCCTAAAATTAAATAATCCAAAACAAAATTTCTCACAACCTCATTCAGTTTCCATGCAGGACTGTTCGTTCCTCCAACAAAGTGTAGTCTGATAGGAACTTCTTTTAAACTTGCTCCATCCTTCAGAAACACCCTTCTGTCCAGAGAAAAGCCTGAGACAGCTGAGGCTCCCTCTCCTCCCAACACATTTTCTTCTTAGCTCAAGGTTTAGCTGATCCAGAAATCAGTGGTATGTAAAGGTAAAGAGTATGACAGAGAACACGTAAAGACCATAAGGAAAACAGAACCAAGTGTCACAAGGATCAGCAAAACCCTTTAAACTCGAGGGAGGTGTCGAAGTTGGAAATCCTGAATGGGAAGGGGCACTGTCAGATCTCTCTTCTACAGGAACAAACCTCCAGAGGTTGGGGGAATTGAGGAAGGGTAGAGGGAAGCTAAAGAAAGTTACAGGAATCATAAAGCACTCCAGAGAAGAAGGGTAAGGCTTAAGGTCAAAGGAGACTGTAAGTAGTACTTTGGGAATGATGGTGAGAGCCTAGATGCCTTAAGGAGAAGGGAATAGACAATTCTTGGAAGCCAGGAGCTGGGTGGGTGGCTGGCAGTGAGGTAACGGAATCCGAAGCAGCAGAGGAAGAGAGGGCCACAATCTTTAGATCAGGGAAAAGGGAACCCAGTGCTGGGGTGGCATAGAGACATCGGAGGAAAGGGACAAAATAGGAAAAGGGGTAAAGGCGGAGGCCATGGGAAAGATTCGGGGCTGGAGCACAGACAACGAGGAAAGACAAACAAGGATGGACATTATAAAAGGCGTCGTGATGTGGAAAGGGTTGACGACTTAAAATAATTCGGGACGGAGGCAACAGGGATAAGAGTGAGGGAGGGGGGAATCCCCGGGCAGAGGGAGGAGCTAAACAGAAGAGGAAGCCAAAAAGCAGAGGAGGACCCCAGGCTTGGGAAGAAAGGGTGGAGAAGGAACCCGGGGTGCAGCTGCCACCGGGAGGGCAGTTTTGTAGTCAAACCCAGGTGTGGGGGCGGGGGACGCTGTGCGGGACAGGGTGGGAGAGGGGCCCCTTCACACACAGAGCAGGGGGCACTCACGGGGTAGGAGCAGCTCACCTCCGGGGGACCCCGGCGGAGGGGGTGCGGGCGGTCGGGGTCGGGCTGCCGACACCGCCGCCTCAGCAGCAGCGGCAGCTCCCGGGTTCCATTGGCCGCCTGCGCTTCCCTGACAGCGGCCGCGGCGGCTGCACCAGGCCCCGGCTGCCGGGGCTGCCCTCGGCGCCGCCTGAGGGGGCCTTCGCGCTGCCTCACTTTCGACCGGGCCTCACAACTTTCTCTTCCTCCCTCGCACAACCAAGACCAAAAAAAAAAAAAAAAAAATCCCCAGCAGATCTCGATTTTTCTTCTGAGTTCAGGCCCTTCTTCGTGGGCTATGCTTTCTTGCTTCTCCGACGCTCAGGACCCTACCGATCCCATAGTAATCTAGGGAGTCGGGTGAGCTGCCTGGAACATGCCTGTTCAGAAATAGAGAAGGGGGCGGGGAAGAGAGATTTGGCAGCTGGGGAGGGAGGAGAAGACGGAGGGAGGAGCTTACGGGTGGGAGGAGGGGCCAATCTTTGGGAGGCGGACCTAAGAGGCAGCGTTTGTGAGGCTAAGGAAGCCGAAAGGGAAGTAAAATTTGCTGGATAAGGGGAAGGGGCTCCCGGCCTAGAGCAGTGAGCGGCAGTGTGGCAGGTGGGCGTGGGTGCCCTGTTAGAGGAGTGCAGACTTATCGCGTACTTAAGTAAGCACAGGAGCATGCAAATTATATGTAAATGAGCCCGTTCGGCTTAGCAACCGAGTTACCGTAATTGCAATCAATAGCTTTCCCCCTCCGTTATTCCACTCGATTTCTTTAGTAAATCAGGTCAGGGGATGGACGCTGGGGATCCAGCTGGACAGCAGAAAGACAAAGGGCAGGCGGGGAAGATAGTCACCTTCACTATCCTTTTCCTACTCATCTTTAAGGATGATGCCAAGATTACGCCCCTTATCGCTTGGGGAATGGCGCGGTCCAACCGCGTCAGTCTTTCGCCGTTAGCGGCGCGACTCGAGGCGGCGGTTCTGCCTCCGAGGTCACCACCTGCCTGGGCAGCCTTTGGCCTCCAGCCTCCGGACCTCGATCCAGCCAGGGAGGGGCTGAACAGGGCCAGGTCGGGAGAGGTGAGTAAAATGACAAAAGCGTGGAGGGCATAATCACGCCTTCCAAACAAAACAAAACCATATAAAACTAAACAAATAAAAAATATGCCCCGCAAATGGACTTATGGTGTTGGTTTTGTGTATTTATCAGATAGCTTATTGACTAGGAACCCTTTACGTCAGAACCTCTGTCCCAACCCTCATAGGGCCTTACTTAATATTCTACACTGGGGCTAGTTGTTTGAGCCCAGATCCTGGATGCCACCTTCCCTGCCACTTAAAGGCTGTTTGATTTGGAATGACTGATTTAACCTCTGTGAACCTCCGTTTCTATGTCTGCAAAGTGGATCCAAGAATATTGACACTTTACAGGATTTTGTGAGGATTAAAAGAGAGTACAGGTTACTACTATACATAGTACTATATTACTATTATTGGGACAATAATATAGGATAGATGACGAAAGGAAAGAGGGTCACTGCTTCAGTGTTTGGGAGGCCGAATAAAGATTAATAGCTTGAAAATACCTCTGTAAAACATGCAGTATGTACAAAAGTAGAACAAATGGGGTACCTGATTGCTGAAGGAACACATTGTTAATACAGAAGGCCACTCTGTATATGATGAATGAATGAATGAATGAAAGGTTTCTCAAAAATACTGTGAGCCAGCACAAAGAAAAGTTGCTAGAAATGATCCAGCCAAAGAAAAAAGAGGAGAGAGCATCCTGAAGGGAATTTGCTCATATCATGGGAGGACAAGTTGATAAGCTAGGTTAAATCAGGAGTACAGTAATGAAAGATGAGCAGAGAAAGAGGCCAAGAGTGCCAAAGATAGTTTAAATTTGTCACCGCTCATCTGGAGTGGGGAATCACCAGTCCATCTGTCAGGCCTAGCAGCTCTTGGCCAGCTCCCAGTCAGCTGTCTGGCAAGTACGGAGAGGTGATGACCCTGCTTTACCCTAGAGTTTAAAATGTCACACATCCATCCCCTCAAGGGATAGGGATCCCAAGGGCTGTAAGCCGGCTTTTTGAAACATTGTAAAAAGATATGTGACCACCTTACTTTTTATAGTAGGAAGTTTTTTATTTTCCAGTAACATCTCTGTTCAAACTTCAAGTAGGAACTTTTTGTAGCTACAGCAGTTATAAGTCCTTTATTAACTGAGACCCACCCCCACCCCATACACACACACACACCGTATTATTAGGTAGAAGATTTTGTTTCAAGTTTTCTGTGTTTATAGCTCTAAGGGCTCTTATGTGTAAATTTCTGTGCATCTCTTTATGACTTTGTCTTTCTGCCTTCTTTTGGAATTTTCTTTGTTTCCCTCTATTTCTGGGTCTCCAACCTCCTCTAGTCTGAGTTCCTCAAGGCAGGAAAGGATTTATCTTTGTATCCTAGCTGTATCCTTAGTTTCTACCACAGGAAAAAATGTTTATATTTGTTGATACAGCAACAGATTGAATGCAGAAGCAGATACGAGAATCCAGTCAAGCATTAGAGAGATTTCCAAAAATGCAGAACAGGGCCAATTGTCTGATTGTTTGTTGTCGTAGTTGTTCTGGGAAAATAGTTATCTTTCTTAAATGAATTAATAAGAATATTTACAAACAAATGTTTTGACTAAATTATTCCCCTCCCTTCCTGTTTGCTTTTCTTCTTTTCTCCTGTCTCCTTAATTGTCAGATTATAAAACTGAATGCTATTCTGTTTCCCATATTTAATTTAAAAGCATAACATTTATAATATTCTCTAAAATTCCTCACCACACTGAAACTATTTTTTAGATTCTCTTTCGATAGAAAAAAAGCACCACTTACCTCTATCTTAGGTCCCAGGAAGCTGCTACAGGTATAGATGGTTGTTCATGGATGACCCATGTACATGGTGACCCTATAGGAACCCCATACTGTCATGTATGCACGTGAAGCCTCTTACTTTGGTGGGAAAGCATGTACGCATGTGGCACCTTGGGGTGTGAGGGCAGGAAAGTACCAACAGGGTCAAGGAATGTCATTTATTTACTTAAATGTCATCAAACTGGGGAAAGAAGTTGGCTTCTTCATCAAAAGTTGGTAAAACTAGAGGACCCAGCTCCAGTTATATTTTAAACACCCCTATGGTTAAAGAAATTATAAAGAGTAATTTTTCTCCTGAACCATAGATATTATGGGCTTTTTTTCAGAGAAAAGAAAAAGAAGCTACTAGCAGTTATTGCTTGGGGGCTCCTACTGTGTATGAATACAAACGTTACCTCATTTATTCCTCACTAAAACCCTGTGAAAGAGATTTTATTTTATGGAGACTGAGCTTCAGAATGGTTAAGTCATTGTTTTTTGAAACTGTTTTACTTCAACCCACAATAAGAAATAGATTTTATAATCAGGACCACTGAAGAGCACATAGACATGTCTTCACTGAAATAAAAGTTTCATGAAACAATACTTACCCTTACTATAGGCAATGCATGCTGATATTTTCTATTCTATTTCACTTCTTAAAAACACTGTTTTGCATCCTGCTAAATCAGTTTCACCACCCACTAATGAGTCGCGATCTATTTTTGATTCCAGTTTGAAAAAACTGGACTAAGTGTTCAAAATCATATGGAAACTGGTAAAGCTAAGATTTGAACTGAATTCATGCTCTTTCCAGTAAGCAAATGCCTCTTCATAAACATTTCTTAAGAAATACTGCGTTTTATATATATATATATTAAGATTAGCTTTACCTCATAGGATACAGCCAGCAGGATGATCCTAGACAAAGGACTTAGGCCTACTGATGAACCACAACATGAGACAAAACACTTAGACAAATATATAATGACATTAATTCCTCTGTTTAGCATGTGGTATTTGCTTTGATTTTATTAAGAAAATTGATTGTTGCCCACAAAAATAAACAATAAATTCATTTATTTGAGGCCATAGACTAAACATATTGAGTTTGACTTGGTTTAATAGCAAAAGATTATTTCAAATTTTAGTAAATTATAAATTACCTCTAACAATTTATAATAGGGCTAAAATGAAAAAAGACAACAATGGGAGTGGGGAACAGGGTATTGGGGAGAGAATAGGGAATGGTACAGAGGAAGCAGTAGGCAGTCCCCAAACCCTTAGTTTAGCCCTTCATCTAATAAACTGAAGATTGCCTGAACTACAGAAGAGTAACTTGTTTCATGTTAGATTTTTAAAATAGGGTAAAGATTTAAAATAGGCTACTTAAAAGCCCCTTAATATTCATGTAAATCTCAAAATCATCCAGTGGTCTGGACTCCCTAAGTGAATGGATACATCCCCAAACCCAATCATGGTGAGGGCAATATTTCTTTGGATGCTTCTATCTATTCTAGCACCAGTGGTTTATCTTTCCATATGCCTATGATCTCTAACATGTCAGCAGCCTGGTCCAGTCCCTCATCTCCTCCCACATGGATAATGGCAACAGCTGCCTGGCTGGTTCTATTTGACTTCAGTTCCTCCATCCTCTAATGCAGACTTCATACCTTTCATTCATTCATTCATTCAATCAACGGATAACTTTCAACCATTCATTCAATGTTTGTGTGTTCTTCATCCAGTTTCTCCTTCCAGTTTCTCACTCTTGTTCACACACATCCCTTCTGCCAGGTCTCTTTACTGGGTTGTACTGCCATGTCTTTGCTCACGTCCCTTATCCCCAAACCCCTGCTTTTCCTGGAATGCCCTCCTCTTTTTTACCTATTTAAGCTCTACTTACCTTAAAGGCTTAACTCAAGCCTACCTTTTCCATGAAGCCTTCCCAAATTACTCAATCTCTTTGAATTTACACCTCTTATGCAGCAGAATGAGTATCATGATTTAGCTCTTTTTACCATATGTCTTCTGTTGTTCTGTCCTTGCTTTATCAATTAGACTTGTCCTACCCACCTCTACTAGGAAGTCATTTCTGATCTATATGCTATTCCTCTGGGCTCCCATAGCTCTCTGTGCTTACTGCTAACATAACTCACACTGTGCTATGATCACTATTGACTTGAAGACAGTGCCTAAGTCAACTAGCTTCCAACAAATACCTAGGTCTTAAAAAACAAGAAGGGAAATGTCAAAACCACAGTAATGGACTCCTACTTCTGGCAGCATGGAGAAGAAAAAGGGCTGCCCCATTAGAATACAACTGGATCCTGGATAAATTACAGCAAACATAATGTTTAGCACATCGCTGGCCTCATCAGAAAGTAGAAGAGATCACTAGAGGAAGGAAAAATAACATTGAGCTGAAACCTTATGAAGGATGAGTAATGTGCAGTAGGAGAAGCTGGCTTGCCCTGGGGACAAATGCCAGTATCATTATTGTGAACACAGGCTAAGCCCTGGGCCTGGCCAAAGCAGGGGAGAAAACCTGGGACTCCTGAATTAAATCGGGACCCTTTTTTTTTTTTTTTAAAGATAGATTTTATTTTATTTTATTCATTTTTGGCTGCGTTGGGTCTCCGTTGCTGCGCGTGGTCTTTCTCTAGTTGCGGCGAGCGGGGGCTACTCTTCATTGTGGTGTGCAGGCTTCTTATTGCGGTGGCTTCTTTTGTTGCGGAGCTCGGGCTCTAGGCACGCGGGCTCAGTAGTTGTGGCTCGCGGGCTTAGTTATTCCGCAGCATGTGGGATCTTCCTGGACCAGAGCTCGAACCCGTGTCCCCTGCATTGGCAGGCAAATTCTTAACCACTGCACCACCAGGGAAGCCCAAATAGGGACTCTTGAAGGGGCTAACACAGTCCCAGGTAAGGAGCACCCTTTGTCTCCTGGCAGAAACAAATGCATATCCTCTCTGGAGGAAAGTACACCCAATTTAGGCCTACTGGATTCCCTTAGATTAAGGAATCTTAATCTAAGATTAAGAGCTCAAAATAGGAGCTCAAAATACAAAAATACAAAATATACAAGGAAATAAGCTGCCATGGGCAGGAGTCAGCAGAAAACAACAAAACAGATTTAGACATCCAAGATAAGTTACAGAATATAAAATAACACTCCCAACAAATTTCAAAGAATTGGTATCATAGAGACCACATTTTCTGAGCACAAATGATTAAACTGAAAATCAATATCAAAAAGATAAAATTTTAAATATCCAGATTTTAGAAATTTATAAAACTTTTCTAAATCATGAATCAAAAAAGTCATAAAGGTAATTTAAATATTCTTAGAACTAAGTAATAATTTAAATACTTTAAACAGAAAAATTTGGAGAATATAGGGAAGTGGGTCTTTAAAAGCTTAGAAAAAAGACAGCTTGAAAATTAATTAGATAAAAATTAAGATTAAAATTAAGATGTTGTAAAAGAACCTAAAATTAAATCTAAAGAAAGCAGAAGGAAATACTATAGATAAGATCCACAATTAATGAAGTAGAAAACAAATATATAAGGCAGAGGATCAACAAAGCCCAAAGTGGCAGCTAAAATCAGACAAGTAAAATAAATTTCTGGTGTAGCTGGTCAAGGGGGGATAAAAGAAGGCGCAAGTAAACAGAAGAAATGTAAAGGAGGACACAACTACCCAGGGAGCAGAGGCAAAAAGGAACATGGAAGAAATTTCATTTTAAAAAAATGACATAAAATGCACAAAATTCTAGAAAAACATTTTACCTAAATAGACTCAAGAAGAAATAGAAAGCCCAAATAGCCTATAATTATTAAAGAAATTAAATCAATAGTTAAAATATTTCCCACAAAGAAATGCCAGGTTCAGAGGGCTTACCAAGTAAGTTTTATCAAAATTTCAAGGGACGGTTCATTTCAATCTGATGTAAACCCTTTTAGAGAATGAGACAAGAGGGAACAGTCTCCAACTCAGAGGGTGTACAGACCAAAGGAACCATCTTAGAAACCTTAGAAATCTTACTAAAAACAAAGGCACTGGGACTTCGCTGGTGGCACGGTGGTTAAGAATCTGCCTGCCAATGCAGGGGACACAGGTTTGACCCCTGGTCCAGGAAGATCCCACTTGCCGTGGAGCAACTAAGCCCATGCGCCACAACTACTGAGCCTGTGCTCTAGAGCCCGTGCACCACAACTACTGAAGCCCGCATGCCTAGAGCCTGTGCTCCTCAGCGCCACTGCAATGAGAAGCCCGTGCACTGCAACGAGGAGTAGCCCCTGCTCACCACAACTAGAGGAAGCCCGTGCACAGCAATGAAGACCCAACACGGCCAATAAATAAATAAGTAAATAAATGATAAAAACAAAGGCACTAACCTGTACAAGAATGTTAGTAGCAGCATTATTTGTAACAGCAAAAAACTGGGAACCCAAATGTCCACTGATAGGTGGATGGGTAAATTGTGGTTTATGCACTTGAAATATTATATGGATAAAAACGAACGAATAATAGCTATCTACAACATGGATGAGTCTTAGAAATAATGTTAAGTGAAATAAAAAAGCAAACCACAGGGGAGTATTAGGGAATAAAATTTTGTAAAGCTAAAAAGCAAAACTGAACAATACATTTTTAAAGAATATCTACATATATGGAAAGGCTATATATATATATATATATATATATATATATATATGGCAGGTAATTAATAAACACGAAATTAAGGATAGTGGTTACCTCTAGGGAGAGGCAGAAGGATAGGATAGGGGAAGAACACAAGAAATTCAGTGGTATTTCTAATGTTTTAATGTACAAATTGGGTGATGGATCATTTAATTATTATGCTTCATAATTTATCCATTTTAAATATATTCTTTATAGATATCAAACATTACATATTATAATTTTTAAAAATCTGCAATGGTGGAAATAAATGAACAAATGAATGAAGGCTCCCTGAAAGAAAACTGAGAATCCCTGACAGAAGCTACCCTATGCAAAAGACACAGTAGGTCCTCAAGTAATATCAGCTGGTTTACTGCTTTTTCCAAATACATACCTGGATTCCCTTCCTACTGGTGCTCCCTGATATGCGCAGCTACCCCCTTCCATACACATAGCCTAAGCCCTACAATCCTGGCTAAGTCCTGACACATACATGACAAGAGACTGACACCTGGTGGATACAGAATGAATTTAATAAAACGACTAGGGAGTAAATCTTTCACTCTACATGGTGAAAGAGCAGTAGGGTGGGGGACAGGGAAGCAGGAATGAGTAGAAACTAAAATTCGGAAACAGGAAAAGGAAGGATATCCATCTCTGAGATGTAAAGAAAGGGGATTGTCATCTAAATGAGACTAAAGAGATAGTCCCTAAAGAAGAATGATTTCCCTCTCATTCCTTCTGAGACTGGAACAAGATGAAAGAGATTATAGCTGCAGTAAGGAAAATGCAAGACTATTTGGAAAAGAGGAAGCAGGTATAGCTGATCTCAGCCTAGCAAGCTAAAACCACAGGTACTTCATAGCAGTGGCTAGGTGTCAGCTGTCTCCCCAGGAACTCCCCACTCCCAGTTTCCATTTAGAGATCTATGTGATTCTAAGGAGGCTGATCCTGCCCTTTTTTCGAAAGGTACAGTCCATGATGTAGAATAAATAAGCAAATTAGCATTTACCAAACTCCTGGCTACAGTGACTGGTTAGGGGCAGGCATGTGACCCAGGCTGGCCTAACCAGAGTGAATCTTAGGGCTTTTGCTAGGATTCCTGGCACAAAGATGCCCTCTCTTTCTGGCTGGACATAAATGAGGAAAATATGTAATCCTAGGAGTGCTGGCAGCCATGAGGTGGACCAGGCTTGATCCTACAGAAGGTAGAACAGTAGGGGAAGAAAATCAATCAGGTATTTAGAGACATACTGAGCCATTGGATCAGCTTTAGTGCTGGAGCCAGCACTACCTCTGGACTTTCCAGTCACATGAGCCAATACATTTTTATTTTTAAGCCAGTTTGAGTTAGGTTTTCTATGATTTAAAATTGAAAGATGCCTAACCTATACATTCATCATACTCCATCCCTGTATTTCCACAGGATAGCACAGGGATCCAGGTAAGATGGTCACTACAGATTTATTAGTGACTCTAAAGCCAAGGGTGTTGAGCTGGAAAGGTAAGAGGCAAGAACCAGGCACTATGCAAGACAGGGTGCCTCAGCTGTCTATACAGAAGAGAATGAAGAGCCAAGTGAGAAGCAAGTGCAAAGAAGGGCCTCTACTAGGCAGACAGGTAGAGTTAACATAGCACTCTTCCCCACATACCTAACATGGGGGTGTTGCTTTGGGGTCTTTTCACTCATGGGGTAAGGAGCTTTGAAGCACATGCCCCTTTAAGTCTTTATTACCCTGTGCTGCAGTGTCTACCTCTTCCTTGACCAAATGAAGAGCCTCCTTTTGGCTTCTACTGCCCTTGATGACACTCACTTTCGGGGTGACAGGAGGAATTTTATCTTCTGCTTCTTTGGCATGCCGGGAACTGGGGCCCCTTCCTCCTCTGGAAACAGCACCATCCTCCTGACCTTGGGCAAGCATCTCCTTCTCAGCCTCTCCCATTGGCCCTGGCCTCTCTGACCCTCCAGCTGAGTTGCCTTCCCCTCCAGAGGCCCACGTCTCCAGTGGTAACCTTGAGGACTGGGCAGAGTCCACGGCAGCTGCTGACTTGTCAGGGGTAGAATTCCTTTCCCTACTTCCACCTGATTTTTTTCGAGGGCGCCCCCGTTTTCTTTTGGCATCACTTCCTGTATCCTCTATATCCTGCTTTGTTGCTTTAGCTGGTGGGTCCTGCCCACTGGCCTCACTCACAGGTACTTCAGCTGTCCTCTTCACACCCTTGTCATGGGGTCCCAGCTCACCACCTATGCCCACTTCCCTGTTCTCTGTGCCCCTCGGCTGAGTGAGCCCCCCAGGTGGAGCCTGCCCAGGCCCAGGCCCGGGTCCAGGTCCAGGCAAAGCAGGAACAGTTGGTAAGATCATGTTAATGATGGGCACAGCTGCTTGGGGTCCCCCAGCTCTAGGGGGCAGAGGCAGTGTAGCCATTTTCAGAGTGCTTGAAGAAAGCTTGGGGGCCAGGACGGGTGGAGAGACTCGGATTGGTGGAATAAGTGAGCGAGGGGCCCGAGGGAGAAGCAGAGGCAGCCGGGCCACTAGGGCATTAACCTGTGGGTTATTGGCTGCTGGCGCTGGGCTCTCCACTACACTCTTCTTTCGCTCTCCGCGTGCTGGGGGTCCAGCCCCAGCCCGGGGGTCCAGCTCCTTAGGAGGCTAAAAAGTAAAGAGAAGAACACAAAAAGTGGGAAGACTGGACAGTGGAGGAAAAATAGACACAGGAGGTGAAAAAGTACTGGATCCACTGGTGGAAGGATATACTAAACCCCCAACCCAGGGGAGCAAGGTCAAGGGCATCAACTTCCTTACCTGGGCCTGTCTCTCTGGTCTCTTATGGGCTCCGCCCTCCAGATTCTCTACACCATTCTTGGATTTAGATGACCGTTCCCGAGGGGCATGTTCATCCTCTTCTGCAGAGGTGCCAGAAAAGGTAACAAGGTGAGGAGGAAACAGAATGGAGGAGGGAGGCGATTCTGATTGACTGACTGGTAGAGGCAGGGGAAAGAAGGTGGTCTAAGGTATGTCCCAGAAGGCTCTCTAGGAATAGAAGGCAAATCCAAGGTGTCTCTATCCTAGGATGTGGGAGGGCCTTTGATGTTGAAAGTGGCTGAGGGTTTCTCAGAACATAAGAAGGGGTCCACTCACCAGCAAGCCCCATAGCCTTGAGCACATTGGCGTGTGCAGAGCGGGCAGAGATGAGATGCTGCTGCAGCAGGAAGCGGGCGACCTCAACGATGGAACTGAAGGACCGTTTCAGGATTCGCTCTGCCCAGTCACAGGTCAGGGCACAGGCTGCTTCAACCAGTTCATCCCGAGGTGCTGGGGTTACTTCTGGGCCCATTTCTGGCTGCAGGGGGGAAGGACATGCCCAATCACACTCTGAACAAAGGACCCTCCACCCCTCTCAGACACAGTGTTGACCATAAGTAAGACCAGACTAGGGATGGGAGTAGCCTCTATCAACCCATCCCAGAAACCCACAAATTCTCTCCCTCCTCTGCCTCAGCAGTAGGGTAGGCAGAAGGGCATGTTCTATATACCCAGAAACTGTGTGCAGAATGACCTAGGCTGGGTCAGGCCTCAAAACGTCTCCCCAAGTCCTCTGACTTCTACCTTGGAGAGAAGAGTGCAGTTGGAGGGTTGTTACTTACACTCTCAGAGCCCTTTAGGTCAAGTCCGGGCAAGGGCGGCATAGATACCAAGGTCTTCCTTCGTATGCCACTGTAGCAATATCTGACGTTTAAGTTAAGGGGCAACCAACACATGGGGGTCTCCAAGCCCCTTAGGAAGGTTAGGCTGTTTCCAGTCCTGTCTCTTCACATACTAAGTTTTCCTCCCCAGGTCCTCTAGCACAACCTCTCCAGTCAAGGATACTTGGACTGGCCCCGGCCACCAAGCCTTCGGGCTTTGATGTCAGGGAAGATCTCTCTGATGATTTTGCCAAAGTTGGCTGTGCTGAGTGGGCGGCAACAGGCGAGACTCTCACAGTACTTCCTGAGTGCGTGGGGGACAGAGTGGGAAGATACTCAGAGAAGGAGGTTTGGGAGTGGGTTCAGAGGGTCCCTGGGGATGAAGGTTGGGACACCCTTTAAGAAGTCAGGCTCTGTCAAGGCAGGGAGCTCTCCAGGGATGAGGGGGTAGCCCTATGCCCACCATCCCACCCACCCCCCATCCACCCACCGATAGGCATCGTAAACACTTTGTTTTGGCAGGCAGGTGTCAGTATGCTCTTCTAGGTGGTTGCGGATCCACCTATAAGCATACATGTACTCCTCATTGCTGAGTGTACTTGGCTCTGAGCTGCAAGAGAAGTAAAAGAGACATGTATTACTAACATCCCAACAGTTGCCCTGGTTCTATCCAGATTATCACCTCAGTAGTGCTGGACTGAATCAGTTCATCCAGAATCCACCTTTCCCTGGTAAACCAAGGCAGGTCAGGGACTTTTCTTCCCCACTAAGGATACTGTTATGAGGATTCCTATTCACCCTGCCCCTTTTTAGGGAGCCTTTCTTTAAGAATCAGAACCTCTGATATCTAAAATTCTAGCCTACCTTTTGTCTCCAGTACTGGGCCCTGAGGGGAGCTGAAGGTAGAGATACAGCTTGTCGTTGTCTGAGAATTTCTGTACATCTTGCTGAGGTAGGGAGGAACAGAGGCAGGAGAAATAATAAGGCCAAGAAGGACCCAAGGTAGGACCCACTGATGCTTACTAAAAAGTCCAGCTGACTTAGTGACTGGCAGGCTGACAAAGGACCTTAGAAATGATTTGAGGTTTTGCATTCACTGTACCCTGAGGAGCCCTTAGGAGCTACCAAGGTGAGAAGGGGAGTGGAGGGGATCACCTCTGATTTTATTTCTATTGGGCTTCTACACAAGAAGTCACAGAGATGAAGTGAGATGCTCAAGGTCAAAGTGATAGCAAGTTGCAAGGCCAATTATCTTCTGACAGGGTAGACAATACTGACTCGCGTAAACCTTTCTTACCCATATCCTCACCATCCTCATCTCCCACCAATTCTATCTCCCTGTTGCCCTCTTCCCCAGAATACTCACCAGGATTCCCTCTACTTTGTTCTGCACGGCCTTGCTGTGGAGAAGAGGAGAAAGCTGGAGGTCATGCACAAGATTTTTCCCCATCCCTATGTCTGATTGCCAGGGAGAGGAAGAGGTCTGAAAAGCCTAGCAGGTGCTCAAGAACTGCTACCATGATTAAGAATCTCCCCTGTTCAGATGCACTTGCTTGGGAGGGGGAGATCATCTACAGAGGAAGTGAAGTGCTACAGGGATCTATCCCCAGGTCCGGAACGAGGTTTAGAGGTGGTGATGAGTACTTACGAAATGGTACCTCGGAGCCTCTGAAGGAGGGTGGTGGGTTCCCCTGCCTCAGCACTACCTGAGGGGGCCCTTCCCCCAGTTTTTGGGCTCTTAGCATCAGGTTCATCTTCTGCCATCCCGGCATGAGGGCTGGAGTTGGGAGAAGACAGGACAAGAAGATTTAACTTCCCTCCCCGCACCCCCCCAAGGCCCCAGGGCAC